>NW_020955215.1:175374-176861 GCF_003031625.1 Empidonax traillii
GGTTGTAATCAAATATTCAGCGCTGCCAATAATGAGTGATGCCAATGATGGCAATGATGTAACTGAAGTGACAGTGTAGAAATGAGTCCCATGATCTTACACATACAAATTAAAGCTAGGCTGCATCCTAACAACTTTCATGAAGTTGCTTTGATGCATATTTTATTTTTTCCACTAAATAAGTGACACGTACTCTTTTGCCTGCAGTTCTGTAGCTCTTCCTGTGAAACCTTTCAGGATGTCATATCCCAGAGAGTTCTCCTGAGCAAGTCAACAAACAAATGAAACATGAATTAGTATGTCAAAAGTCTTGCTGGGATGGGTCGTTTGCAAGGAAAGAACAATTCATAACAGTGGAGTCATCAAGTAGAAAGATGCCATCCTGTGAGCCATTCCTGTCTGAGGAGTGTTGGGATGTGTCCCCAGCAGCATACCTGAGACTGAGCCGTGAGATTGACAGTGCTGTCAATGACTCTGGTGTGCCTAATCCACTGCTCCACACTCTCAAGGTATCTTGGCTACACAGAACTGCCCAGATATTTATGAATCGCCACTTTCTTGCTACCAGCCTGCCACGCCTGGTCATTCATTGAATTTATATTGCAAGGTTGATTCACCTCTGATTTACACTGCTGTGTCACTGAAGTCTGCTAATGAATTCCTTGCCCAGGAAGAACACTCCCTTGCTCTACATCTGCTGACTGACATGAGCTGACAGAGGGGATCTCATACCCCCTACCTGCAACTCCCCAGATGTATTTGCAAAGACATTGAGGGCACCAATTTCTTTGCAGAAACTTGCTTACTGGGTGACCCATGTGAATTAAGGGCCAAACTTGCTCATGGTCTTTTATCTCACCTTGTATCAATGCTTCTAGAGAGAGGTAGGAAAATTTCTGTAAGTGGTTGTGTTAATAACCAGGCTGCCCTGTGCAGAGTGATGCTGTCAGATTTCAATATTGCAGCACAGATTGATTTTGCACATTTTATTTTTAAGGCAAAGAGCAGCCAAAAATGTTTCAAGAATGAAGTGTTTCTGCTGCAGAAGAACCAGCTGGCTGGGGCAAGGCAGCTTCTGGGAGCCACTCTGGTGTGAGGACTCGTGATGAGGCTCAACTTCATGGGGTGCAGGACAAGGGAATCACCACGATGCTTTGCAGCCCCTCCCAGCCATGGCCATGAGGATGCCAACAGGTTCTGACCTTATGGCTTGATTGGCAGTAGCTCCATGGCTTTTCTGGGGCTCTGGACTGTGGCAGACCCTGTCTGTGGCCACTGGACTTGCTCAGTTCTTGCCAAATTGTAATGTAATGGCCAGTCTCTTCGCGAACGAAGAACCGGGGAAGGTCTTTCCACCTTCCAGCCTGCGCATTGGATTTTTTAGGTGAGACACAGTGTGCGCGGAACTGAGCCCACCCTTTAATCCTGAGGTTCATCTGCCGGGGCCAAGCACGCTTGGACGGTGGCAGCGAGGTCCTCAGGACGTA
>NW_020955215.1:177985-208706 GCF_003031625.1 Empidonax traillii
GGACTGTGATTTTCTATGCTTTGTACCTTCGGGAGATATAAAAATAACCTGTGCTTTGCCAGAAGGCAAGAGAGAGGATGTTTCAATATGAGATTAAAATATAAAGGGCAAGTGAGGAAACAGAGCTGTGAAAAGTGAGGGGAGCAAAGGTGTGATGAGTTTCTATTGGAGATGGGGGAAAAGAAGTCTTATGGAAAATTGCTCCAGGTAAAAATGCTGTTGTCTTCTGCACTAGCTGCACTGAGAGCATCTCTGGCTGTTTTGAAGAAACCAAAATAGGTTTCTTCTTCTTCTATTTCTTTTCCTGGGGCATGCTGGCTGAGGGATTAGAAGATTTTCATGAAGATCTTTGCTCCTGGTGAGGCTGGAAGGTGCTTGTAGGGGGGGCCAATGGCAGACCATCCTCCTCTTCTCTTGCACTCCAGCCTTCCTTCACCCGCCCCACTCCCAGTGCCAGCTCCTCTCCCTCCCCAAGGCTTGTCAGCTCCTTTCTTCCCCACGGGCAGAGTGTGAGATTGAGAAGAGCCTTCCAGGCAAGCAGCCCAGGAAATGTCACAGAAGAACACCAACATTTTTTCCAGCAGAACTGAACGTTTCAGGCAATATTGCAAAAAAAGCAGCACCTCGCACCCAACAAACCAGGGGACTCACGAGAACAGTTTGCTCCAAAGAGAGAATTCTTGACCCAGTGAAGCCTGCCAGGTGAATGGTGTGAAGGGATGGGAGGCCAGCTGGGATGTTGCAGATGATGGGATGAGCAGAGGCCATCTGGGATAAGCAGAGATGTTCCACAAGGGTGGTTATGAGAGAAGAGAAAGCCAGATGTGCTTCCACTCACAGCACAAGGGCTGAGGGGAAGAGGGATGTCTGACTATGGATGCTTTAGGGAATAAATATCCTGGAAAGGGAGCAGGGGAAGCTTTTATCTAAAAAGGGCGGATCGTGAATGAACTTCAGGAAATGACATGGGATGCTGCGGCTCAGGGGCAGCTCGTCTCCTCCTGAGGTGTAATGTGGGTGGGGGAAGTTCACATGAGGGCTATGAGCACATCTCAGCAGCTCCACTGAGTTGTGGGAGTGGCTGCATGATACCTGTACCTGGAGCAGCAGCTGGGCTTGACAACTCCGGGAGTCCCTTTTGATGCCACATGCCTGAACCTGCTCATCTCACCCATTTTTTCACTACTGCCTATCTGCTGTTCCCTCAAGCAATGGAAATTTTTACCTTGATTGAAACTTGGTAATGGTAAGAAAAGAAAAAGAGAAAACAAAATCAGAAAAATGCTACACCATCACTGTCAAAAATGTTTCACTTTTTTCCCCAAGGCCACCACAAATCTACTCTGAGTTATTTTACATTTGCTTTTTAAACATCTGCATTCAGAAACTGCTTCAGCTCAGCTCTGTCATTTCAGTTATTATGTGCAAATCATTGCTTAAAGTGTTAACAGAAACTAACTTTTTAAAAATCATAGTTAGATCTCCTCTCCTGGAATTTATATATGGAAATTTTATATGGATTCTTTATTTTGGGTAGTTGATGGAAAGGTACAAAGTCTGATCAGTGAGCAGTAGGTCAGAAACTTCTTTATATGTCATGCTACCTTGATCAAAGGGATGGTGGAAGGTGTGAAGCTGCTGGTAGTGGGGAATAATTTCACAAAATATTCACTTGAGCCTCAGTCATTGAGAATGAGAATTTTGACAAGAATTTCAAAAGAATTTGGGGCTTGTAGGAATAGGAAGAATATTCAGGTTTTATTTTTTATTATAACTAGAAGTTTGGAAAAGCTGTTCAGCTTTGTGCATTTCGTTGCTCATGACCCAGCTACTGGTTTTCAAACTCTAAACCACTGCCTGAATCCTTAACTGATGTTAAACCCAGGTGGATGCTGCCTGAAAGCCCTTTCTGTTTAAATCCCTGTTTAATGGATGTTTCAGTAAATCAGTGTTTTCAGAGGGAATGGTTTTAAGCTGACAGAGGGCAGATGCACCTCTTGTGTTCTAACTGACTCTGGCGAATTACTGAGCTTTGAAAATTTTAAGCTTCTGGACAAACATGAAATTTTAGTCTGGGAAAAATTCTGAGCAACCCAGACTGCTTTTACTGCAATCAGAGCTAAAGCAGAAGGCTTTGGAGCAGTGAGGGTAGATCGTTCTGTGTCCTTACCAGCATGGGTCCTCGAGTATTGGAAACCTTATCCCTTATTACAGTAGCAGCAAACATGTATTGAAAATTTGGCTGGCATAAAAACAATTTTTTTTTTTTAATAGCTCAAACTTGTTTATCACTTGTTACAAACAAGCTCACAACTTTATATACCTAATATAAGTGTAAATGAAACCATCTGTTGAATGGCTTCCCAGTATGGAATAACAGATGCATAAAATGTGCCATAAACGGTGCTGGTGGCTTTGAACCTACTGTGGGAGGCCAGATTGTTTTCAATCTTCTCCCACAGTGATTGATTACCCTCTGGGTATTGCTCAAGTGGCGTGTTCCTGTTCCACTTCTCTCAAGCACGAGTCAAAATTGTAAGCCTTTGGAAAAACCTGACATTTTGGACCGGGAAAAATCCTGAGCATCCCAGTCTGCTTTTACTGTCATCAGAACTAAAGCAGAAGGATTTGGAGGACCAGCATTGCCCTGACCTTGGCCTGGAGGGTGGATCCTTGAAAGGAGGTGATTGTCCTGCTCTACTCTGCTGTTGTGAGACCCCACCTGGAATAGTGTTCACAGTTCTGGTGCTCCCAGCATAAGAAGGATTTGTTGGAGCAAGTGCAGAAGAAGCCTTGAAGTTGAGCAGAGAATTAGAGCACCTCCCCTATGGAGCCAAATAAATGATTTTTCAGCCCAAAGATTTTAAGGACTCCTCACAGCTTTGCAGTAGAGCTTTTAATTCCTGTGTTTCAAATTTGAAATGTGCACACCATATACTGCTGAAGTTACTTCTTGCACGGATTTTACAATAGTTGTGGAAAAAAATAAGATGAAAACCCAAAGGGAAATTATACCTTTGAGCTTGAAATGCGTGCTAGGATTGCTGTGCTTCAGGAGAGAAACGCTTGTCTTTGCACAAACCAGCCTACAAGATAAAGAAGGATATAAAATAGATACCAGAATTTATTGGAGTTGTAGCTCAAGGGGTCTCTAAAGGCTGCTGCTGCTGGTAACCCTGTAATGGGGAGTACCTTTGTGTTGGGAATTCATGTTGCCTTTTGCTAGTGATGGGCAGAATGTGCATCAGGATAACCCAGGTTTTGTTTGGCAGTGGTTCTGAGAAGCACACACAAAGATACAGACAGGATAATTTTATATTTTTTTTTAATCATCTATAGTTTCACTTTGATTTCATCTCCTAACTTTGTCCTGGAATTGCTCCATTTGATACCTGCCATTTTACTGGAAAAGTTTTTTTCCTACTGCCTTCAGCAGGCTGTAAAAGCTTTAACTGAAATGTCCATCAGATAAATCACCTTTGGAGGTGTGAGTGCAAACCACAACATTTCAGGGTTATTTTAGCAGCTCTTCTAACCTTTTCCTTTCACTGACAACATAAAATAGATAGGATGGAGAACAAACAGCCTCTGGTTTATCTCAGTGGAGTGTTAGTTCTCATTATCTTGCACAACAAAACCTTGAGGAAATTTAGTTTAATGACATTTTGTGTTGGGATAGACAAAGATTTCTCAAGAGCTCCGTAACAGGAATTTCTTGAACATATATCACTTCTCCAATCTCCTCATCCTTTCTTTTGCTCCTTTGTTCCTCAGTGAAAGTACTATTTACTGTAAAACATTTATTTTCACTAGCTACAGACTTGCAGAAATTCAGATAATATTTCTTTTAAAGAAACTCTTAGGGTTTTTTAAATATGTGAATACATGTAAGCGAGTTCTTTGAAGATCATTTTTGGTCCGCTGAGGCTCAAAAAACCCAATGAATATTTATAACAACCACCACAACAAAAGGAAAGAAGAAAGATATCAAGTATAGACTAGAGAAACTGCTTTAAAAAGATCTTCATCTCTTTGGTAAATTACTTTGAATGCTATTTTCAAAGAAGCCTTGGGGAATTAGGTGCTCAAATTCCATTAAACTTCGTAAGAAAATTGTAATCTTATCCCTCTGGTCTCCCAAACAGATCCAAGCTACCTTCTGAATACTGTTACAGAGAGAAGTGTTTAGAAATTAATGATTTGCATCTCGTTTAAAAATACAGGATAATTTGTTTTCCTCCCCATTGGGATGATCAGTTGTAGTTTTGGTTTGCAATGAAGAGCTTCATGAAATGTGACAGAGCAACACTACCTCTACTCCCACCTGCAAATTCTGGTTGGGAAGAATTTAAGGATTTTTATACTGGTCCAGGGTTTCTAAATGGACCTCAAGCCTCAAGCCCAGCTGAAAGGCTGAGAAAAAGTGAAGAGGGGCTGCAGCGTGTCCAGTGTCCAGCACAGGGCTAAGCTACTTCTCTTGGGAAATCAGTGAGTGAAGGAACTGTGGGCAACCAAATTCTGCAAGAAGGTGGATACCAAGGAATGGATCTGGTGAAAGCTAACCATGGGTCTCACTGCTGTAATTTTGGGGTCAAATCACAGCCTGAAAAGACCAAGTCATCAAACCAATACAGAAATCTGTCCCTGTACAGGCAGAACATTGGCAGTACCAGGCCTGCATTTTGCTCCTGATCCTGAACTTACCAAAAGACGTGGACTGGCTTTCTGAATGGAGCTTTTCACAGTGCCAGCTCATCAACCTGGCTAAATTAATCCATTTATTCCATTACAAATATGATTTGGATGGAAGAAAAAATAGATGAATTAGGTTTTAATTGAAAAATTGCATCCCATTTGACCCTTTAACAATGCATTCATAAGTTTGTTTCATTTAGGGACGGTTCCTTTCTTTAAAAATGTATTTAAACTAATTACTAAATGCAATTTTTTCATATAAAAAAGCCCTTGGGCTTTTCATTAGAAAAATTTTGGAGCCATTTTTTTTTAAGTTTTGAAATTTCTGTGTCTGGTTTTCTTAGCTAAACCAATGAACTTGCCTCTCATACTTGTGAATGCTTTCAGATGATGTAAATAAAGAGTTTTTTTCTTTGACTTGCTGTAATGCTGAGTGGCAAATCTTGCACAGTATCATCTTCATCTGACGGGTTAGGCAATTATTCATTAGTTTCACCTTTCATGTTTTCACATGGAATTGGGCAAGGGTAGGAAACAACGCAGATCAAGGAAATGGTTGATGGCAAACAAGATGCATTACCAAGCACTGAACATCGAGTTCTCCACGAGGCTGAGTAGATGATGCTTTTTGTCTGGGCTGACTACCTGATACAAAACGTTATGTGTCAAAGTTGTCTAAGATGAAAGAAAATAAGTCCTTCTCTCCTGTTTAGCTGACTTCTGTTTTGCTTGTTCCCATCATTTTGTGACAAATCATGTGATGCCAGGCATTTCTTTCAAAGCTCAGTACTTTTAGTCATGCACGTATATCAGTTTTGGCTTCCTAATAATCCTCTGACCTTTGTGATTGCAAAGAGTAAACAAACAAGATCTCCAAAAGTTCAGGGTTAAATATGTATAAATATATATCTATGAATAGATGACAAGAGAACAATTGTATTAATGTTCTATTTTGGACTTGCAGAAGGCTGGTATTTGAAATCATGATAGCTCTGTCCATTCATACTTTCAAACCAGGATTTAAATTCTTTCTGTGATCAACTTTGTACCGTATATTAAAAGAGTCTGAATTCTTTCCCATTAAAGCTAAGGGAATCTTTAAAAGCTAATTTAGTGGCAGTTTTAAAATTTGGATTAAAATATTTCATATTCCAAAAATGCATTCTCTAAAAAATTGTTCCTTGAATTGGAAAGGGAGCAGTAGCAGTCTCCTATTAACTTTCTGTAGGACTGTCCCCATGTAACAGATATTATCATTTTCACAAGTACAAATTACTTCTTTTTCATCCTTTCCTTTTAATCCCTGTCACTGAATTCATTATTCATTTTACTGACACATCCACTAAATGAGCTAAGCCCTATTATGATTAGCTTCAAAATATGCTAATCAAAAAGCCTACAGTATAAATATTTAAATTTCAGATTTTAGTAAATCTACCTTATCAAAAGTAAAAGGAAAGAAAATGAAGCAACTGAGCACAAGTATTATGTATACTATTATTATAGGAAAGTATCAGAAACCCTGCACAGAAAAGCCTTAATTTTTTAATATATTTTTTTTAAAATAAGGGTCCTGTTGAGAAATGTTCTTGCTATGAGTAAGTAGGCAGCCTGTACCTACGCAGTGATGGTAATTAGAGAGGTGCCTCGTCATTCTGACAGGCACCACTGCTGTCGATCGATCCATCTGATCAGATGGATTCAGCCCAGAAATATTTCCACATTGAACTGTCAATTTCTTTAAAAATATATTTATTGCATCTGCTTTTGGGTGACTCTTACCATAATTTCACAAAATCATTTAGGTTGTAAAAGACCTCCAAGGTCATCAAGCTCAACCTGTGACCAATCCCCACTTTGTCAACCAGAGCAGAGCACTGAGTGCCACATCCAGTGGTTTCTTGAACTCCTCCAGGGATGGCAACTCCACAACCTCCCTGGACAGTCCCTTCCAATGCTCGATCACCCTTTCTGTGAAGAAATTCCACTGATGTCCAACATGAACCTCCCATGGCACAGCTTGAGGCCGTTTCCTCTTGTCCTGTCCCTTGTTCCCTGGGAGCAGAGCCCGACTCCTACCTGGCTCCAGCCTCCTGTCAGGGAGTTGCAGAGAGTGTGAAGGTCCTCTCTGATTTTTCTCCAGGTCCCCCCCACTCCTTCTCTCCAGGCTGAGTCCCCTCAGTTCCCTCAGCTGCTTCTCATGACTTAGGACTGAACTGTCTCTGGTCCATTCAATGAAGACGGTTCTAACACCCATGAATCACATCAGAGTGCTAGTGGTTCAGAGGGTGGAAGGACTAAAACCTGGCAGTGAGTTAGAGAAGCATCAACAGAAGGGTAGGAGAAACAACAGTTTCCTGAAACATCCTCCTAAAGATGCTTATCTTGGCCTTCACATGCTGATGTGCCCAGCTTTGTGCTGGAAGGAAATGCTGCACTCCCAGCCTTGTGTCATTCTTCAAGAAGTGCTGAATAGGGGAGAAAAATCTGTGTTGAAAAGATTCAGTCCTCAGTGGTTTTGTTTGTTTGTTTGCCTTTGCCTCCAGAGCTTCCCATAGTTCAATATTCAAATGTCAATTGATTTAACAGTCCATGACCTACAGCTTTTGTTTATAGTGTGTTTTGTCAGTTGTTCAATTCCTTATGTTATCCTCATCATCAGTAAACATGAATCCCTTTGATCTGTGGGTGAGAAGAGACCAACTTCTGAATGTGTGTTTAATCTCATCTTTTGCAGTTCCAAAGGGTTTGGGGCCCTTCTTGCATTGCCAGTGAATGGACGGAAAGGAGGAGGAGGAAGATGATGCCAAAATGATTGAGCATTTGTCCTAAACTTAACAGGGAAATTTTCTATAGGAAGAGAAGTTCTGCTCTTCCCTTGCTGTTGGTGAACAGATGGAAAATGTATCTAGCAGAGAAGTTTCACTTGCATCAGACTGTATCCTTGAAACACATTAATGATCCTCGATTAATGAGACAGTGTCTAAGGTTCTTTTGGTCTCATATATCCACAAAAGCTTGAGCTATGGGAATGCATGAAAGGCCAAATTCTCAGCCGTTTTCCAAGATGGTTTCACTTAAAAATAGAAAGATCAGCTTCCTGCAGTTGTCCCAGGGTATCTGTAAATGTAGCTTTATCCCATTTTAAAACCCCAAGGGTTGCCATGAAGCTTTTCCAGGCTATATTCTATACCTGTGCCAACATCTTCCACTGAACAATTACTGTATAACATTGTACGACTGGGCAGGAATAAAGAATTGTGTATCTCATGCTATGAATTTTTTATAAGTGACATAAAATTTGAAATTGTTGGAAACATTAAAAGGAAACAAAAATCCACTCTAATTTTATTTTTCCAGAAGTATTTCTACAATCAAGAGCTGTGTTTTAAAAGCCACTAAGTAGCTAGTTCAACCCAGAAACATGATATGGAGTGTGTTAATGTTGCTTTGCTTTTTCCAGTAATATTCTTTTTGGTATATATCTTTTCAGAGCACATGAGAGAGAACAGAACCCCACATCCCTACCAGCCTGAAACAAAAATCTACACAGTATGAAAATACCAGCAATCAATAATTCCCGAACTGGATTCCATCAGTGGCTACCCAAACTTATCAGACTGCCTGAGGACAATTTCCTGCAGAAAACCCCATCTGAACCAAGTGATTAAGCCAACAAGTGATGATAACATGCTTTGAAAGTTAAGCCAGGGGTGATTAAATGTCTGTGAGTAATAAACAGAATTATTTAGGAAGTATTTAGGAAATGAAGCACAACTCCAAACACAAGCACAGCGCAGGGTATCATTAGCTGTTGTAAGCAAAAAACCATTAATTTGTGGGACAAGATAATGGTTTGACGTGAGAATCTGTCTGTTCCATTAAGTCCTGTTTTCTCCACTCTTTAAAATGCCTCCCTGTAAGCTGAGTGCTGTGTTAAAAGAATTTAACATGCTCCATGATGCATTTATACATTTCATAAATCAAAGTTGCTTCCGTGACCTCAAAAGCCTCTTTAGCAAATGCCCTTTGGAAAGGGATACCTCAATATGAAGAAAATTTGGCTCTTTTCAAAATGAGCTTCCTTGTGGGCCACAGGGATCATGGTGAAATTTGACTGGGAGAAGCCCTTTGCAGTTGGAACTAGAACATACCAGCTCACATTTTGATCTATTCACTTGCATCCTATTTCCAGACAATAAAAGATAATAATTCAAGATTTAAACTTTGATGGCTTCAATTGCTTAGCAACAGATTCAGCAAACTCAGAATGTTTCAACTCTGAAATTTAAAGAACATTTGGGATCTGGAAAACAAATGGTACATGGATAATTTCATTATTTCTTTTGCCGTAATTGCAGGATAATAAATAGGTAAGATCCAGTACAAGCAATCATTGTGGGCTTATAAAAAGGCAAGTGATTTGACCTCTAAGAAGCTCTTAGAAAACATTTCTGTTTTAAAATGTACAGTCAATAGCACAGAGGTATCAGAAAATAATCTTCAGAGCTTGATGTAGCTGCGCAGACCGCAAGGTTTAAATCAACAGGTCCTTATTGTTGTCAAACAGATTTCCTGATTAGGGCTGAAACAAAAATTAAAAAAAAAAACCAAACTATTTTTTACCACTAGATAGAGTCAGTTGGAGCTTGGGGATTTTTGCTATAAATATTGATACGCCCCCACAATCACTATTCTGACTCATAAGCTTTCTCCTTCCTGTTCCCCTCTTTGGCTTCAGTTTTCACGCTAATGTTACACTTCTTACTCACCAAGTGTTAGAGTCACTGCTGCCTTCAGCACAACTTTAAAAGCCTTCCTTTCAAATCCTAGGAGGGAAAGCACAGTCTGACAAATCACCTTTTATTTATCCTGCTTGCTTAGGAAGCCACCTGCCTTGGGGGAAAGGCTTGTTCTGAGGCAGCACCTGTGCTGCAGGCCTGGGGAGAAGTTCCCCCCACTCCAGCATGGGATCTGGTTGGCACTGGGCTTGCTGGGAGTGTTCCCCTTCCTTCTGCTTCTCCTGTCCCTTCACAGCCTTGGGCAGTAGAATGTGCTGGAATGGCTGAATGGAAAAGTTTTCACATGGCACTGTTTGCCTTTTCTTCCTCTCTTAAACAGGTTGCTCTGAAAAGACTCAAAAGTAAATCCCAAAGAAGCCACAAGAGCTTTCCTGCTGATGTTGAATCAGGATAAAGCACAGGGAAAACATATTTTTAAAGGTGGGTACAGTGACCCTGCTTGTGAATAAAGGCAGAGCTGGCTGAAGCATGGAAGAGTCTGACCAACTCTTTGGATAAAGGCATGCATGGATTTCACAGGGTGCTGTAGCTGATGTCTAATGACATTTGGAGGTTTGTAAAACCAATGTCAACTCACTTTTCCAACTTTAAATTTACCCTGCAGGTTTTCAAGGTGCTTAAGCTAAAATTACAGTTTTGCAGGAGATGTGAATTACCAGCCTTGGTCTTCCTCCTTCCTTTCGGTTTGATTCCGGGTTTGCTGAGGTAATATTTATTCAATTCTGTGGTGAAGAACTGGATTCTTCACCAGTTTCCAACCAGGTAATGCTGTCACCTTGCATCTAGAATTAGTTTGTTTTATTAATAACACTTTTTGATGAACCTTCTTCAAGGAAACCTCAGATTCACTGCATCACTTATTTTTTCCTTTTTTTTCATTAACTAGGTAACTTTACTGGATTGAATAAACAGAAATTTCCATTAAATAGCTGCTCTGTTTTATTTGTCTCTCATTGTGTTCTTTTAGTAGCTTTATTATTTTATCTCTTTTTATATCTTCAATCCCTTTCCTTGTAAACTTAGTCAAACTCTTTGGTTAAAAACTCCTTTAATGGAATTGCAGCTCTTGTGAACAGCTTCCAGTTTTAGCATTTGTATTAACATTGTCGTTAACTCCTTTTCCAGATCCTTCAGATCTCTTGCATGACCAATCCCTGATCTAATGACCGTTGTCTGGTCTTTAACCAATTTATGTCAGTCACTGCTCCAGGCCTTTTTGGTTTATTACCTTCCTTCAATTGCCTTAGTAACCATTTATCTATGCTAGTGCCTGTCTTAATTCTATGCTAGGAGTTGTCTTAATTCTATACTACTGTATATTAGGAAGAAATCCTTCACTATGAGACCCTGGCACAGGCTGCTCAGAGAAGCTGTGGCTGCCCCATCCCTAGAAGTGTTCAAGGCCAGGGGGGACAGGACTCGGAGCAACCTGGTCTACTGGAAGTTGTCCCTGCCTGTGGTAGAGGTTGGAACTGTCTGATCATTAATGTCCCTTCCAACTCAAACCGTTCTGGAATTCTATGATTCAATTTGTAAATAAAAAGAAAGGACAGTTTGGTTTTAAATTGACATGTTATTGTCTGCTCTCGGAATTTAAAAAGAGTTTAAAAATAAAGCAAAAGCCTCTCCAGAATGAGATGTTAAGATATTCAAACACAGCTGACAATCGAATCAACTGCTCACAGTCTCGAAAACATGCAAAGTTTTGTCCCCAGAAATGTGGCTGTAGAGATGAAATCACTGGTTTATGGAGGCTGTGCTGGGTCAGGCTTGAGAAATTTTACTACTCTTACCTGAACATTTCCCCCTGATCCCTGGTTTCAGGTGAATTTGTGACAAACTTTTTGTTCTGTGACAAGAACTACTCCCACCCCACACTAATTGCTTTATTATTACTCATCCTGCCACAATATCCTTGCTCTCTAATCCTGTGCAGTAAATTGAAGTGGCCTTATTTCTATACCTTTCTGCCTCCAGCCTGGAAACAGCCCAACCCAGACTATTTTGATGGGAATTATCCTGGAAAAATAATCCCAAGCTTCTCTGTTACATTTCTTGGCCTCTTCATATTATAGAATCATAGAATGGTTTGGGTTGGAAGGACCTTAAAGATCATCTCCTTCTCCCCAAGCCCCAATCAATCTGGCCTTGGACATTTCCAGGGATGGGGCAGCCACAGCTTCTCTGGATAACCTGTGCCAGGGCCTCACCACCCTCACAGGGAGGGATTTCTTCCTCATATCTAATCTAACCCTCTTTCAGTTTAAAGCCATTCCCCTTGTCCTGTCACTCCAGGCCCTTGTAAATAGTTTCTCTCCATCTTTCTTGTTGACTCCCTTCAGGGTACTGGAAGGTCACAATTAGGTCACCCCAAATCCTTCTCTTCTCCAGGCTGAACAATCCCACTTCTCCCAGCCTTTCCTCATAGGAGAGGTGCTCCATGATCCCCCTTGGGCTGTGAGTACCCAAGCACACAGGGTGACAGAGTCTGCCCCAGTTTGACCAGCGGCTGGCAATGGTCATCACCTCTTCCATGGATATCTCTGCATGGAGAGCAGAAGGTCCAATGTCTGCTGCTCCCTGAGAGACTCCAGAAAAGGCAGAGATGAGGAGGAGATGAGGCAGCAAAGGGATGAAATATGAGGGTATCTGGGCAGGTGCCTGCCTTGCTCCTACCTTTGGTTTCCCTGCTCCTTGGCTATAAATAGATATGCCAGTATCCAGAGCTGTCAATCTAACATCCTCCACCCTCATGAAGGTAACGTTTAGAAAGTGACACAGATTGAACATGTAAAATGCTTTTTAATTTTCATGTAAATTCCATCTCTGCTCTCCTGAGTCTGGAGGTGTCCAAAATTTGAGAAGCAGAAAATAGAAGACTTTAAAAGAAACACTGAGCTATTTGCCAGCTTCTCTGCATAAAAAGCAGTTAAATGTGCAGAGTTCTGAATCTTTAAATACCATGAATTGGGTTTTATATTCTGTCTTTTTTTCATGCTCTGTCCATGATTCGTGTATCAGTTCGTGAGCTGTGCTTGTTATTGTCCTTGTAACAAGCAGCTCCACCATTTCCTTGTGTTTGCCAACTAATTAGTTAATTACTGGTCCTGGCCCTCAGCACACTGAGTTACTTATACCACACTGGTTACTGTGAGGGTGGTGAGGTCCTGGCACAAGTTGCCCAGAGAAGCTGTGGCTGCCCCATCCCTGGAAGTGTTCAATGCCAGGGGCAACCTGGTCTAGTGGAAGGTGTCCCTGCCCATGGCAGAGGGTTGGAACAAGATGATCCTTAAGGTCCCTTCCAACTCAAACCATTTTGTGATTCTCTGCCACCCAGATGAGTTTTGACAGGAAAATTTGTGGAAATATTGTTTTAAAGTGTTTATTTCACAGTGTTTTAAGAGAACAGGAACTGGGCACTGTAGGACATGAAAACGAGTTGATGTCCCTTTTTCATGTGTCCGTGTCACAGCTCAGATCCTGTAAAGTTCTCTCCGTGTCTGACCTCAGCTGACATTGCTGCAGAAAAACTGCTGCTCCTGCAGGAACGACTTAGAGGAGATGCAAGAAACCTCAGCAGTGTTTAGCACTTGATTCACATATTTCTGGTTAAAAAAAAAAAACTTGCACTGGAGAGCTAAAAGCCTCTGTAGATCAAGGCAGATCCAGGCAGTGAGTGCCTGCAGGCAGAGCAGCAGAGACTTGCCAAACTTATCAGAGGTCCCTCTCCGGTTTCCAAAAAAAGGAAAATCCATTCTTTTATCACCTCTGAAATATTTTTTTTATCCTTAAAGATACCCTGTGGTGCACACACACACTTTACCTGGTCCACTGGGAAACTGAGTTACGAATACAGCACCTCAAATTATACTTAATTTTTGGTCCTTGTTTAGACAAATATTGAAATATGATTAATGTTGCTTCCAGTCAACTGAGGATCTGCTCCATTGTTGAATAACGTCAAGAAGGTGAAACTATTTACATGTGCTCAGAAGACTGAAACAAAGATGTGGAGCGGACTTACCCTTGTGTTTGATTATGGGATGCTCCAAGGAACAATGAGTTAAGCAGGACATGCAGGCTGACATGTGGATTTCCTTGTCACAGGGAAAGTCTCATGGATGTTTCAGTTGACATGTGTCAACTGATATGTTGTTATGTTTTGGGATTTTTCCTACTGTTTTCCAGGTGTTGAATACAGAAGGAATTTTCTCTTAGAAATTTATTCCTGTTTTTTCAGTGAGCCTGGGTTCACGGAGAGGATGTGGGAATTTTGATGTGACAGGTCAGCTTTGGGTCTTTTACAGTGCGAAAGTGGGGCTGGTGAATCCATTCAGAGAGATTTCTCCACCTTTCTCCAACATGACAGATGATGTGCAGCTTGTTTTGGATCCCATGCTCAATACTGGGGGGCTTTCAAATTACGTAAGGGGGCTTTGAAATGAAAAGGTGTTTCAGTGAATTTTGTCTTTTTCTGGCAAACTATGAGCCAGAAGATCACCCTGAATCTCTGGGTTTCTGGTGTTTGCCTCCATTAATTCGATGATTTCTGGAATCAGTGTTTGGTGTGTGACACACTGCAATGATTCTTAACTGACATATTATGTCAGGTGGTAAAACAGTACTATTTTTATTGCATATTACAGTCACATAGTGTATTTTTCTTATTTGAATGGATTTAGAAATATGCAGAAAAGCTTTCCTGGGGAATATCATACCATCCTAATTTTACTTTTGTTGAATGATGTCCAATGTCTGCTTAAAATTCCCTGTTCTGATGAGTATTCCAGCTGGCAAACTAGAACAGTCAGAGTAAATTCATTTCAAAGTGCAAATTATTGTTTGCCAAGATGCACTCACTCTCTTTGCAGCATTCAATCAGCTCTCCCTGAAGCATAATGGGTGGAGAGAGTGAAATGGATGAGATACCTATTGCAATTCACATTAATGTTACTAATGGGAGTCCTAAATGAGAATTGGATCAGGCACTAGATGAATTCATATGTCTCTCTACTACTTAATTAATCAGTCAGTTTATCAGAAATTATGAATACAGCACTTCTGATCTTCAGGAAAAGCTCATCCCCCCCCTAAAAACCATGCACAGCTCTGATTTTCATGGCTGAGAAGTGAACGTTTATGAGCTGCTCACTACAATTCTGGTTTGTTTGTGGTTTTGGTATTGTTTGGATTTTTTGTTTGTTTTGTGGTTTTTTGTTTTTGTTTTTGTTTTTCTTGACTGAAAAATTTCTTGCTTTTTTTCCTGTTCTTACTAAATGAGCATTTTCATAGAAAACACATATTCCTATTGAAGAATTTATGTGAAAACAGCCTTTTAATCATGTTTTACTAGAACTGTTTAAAATGTAATCCAATCAGTTGCTGAATTTGTACACTCTGAACATCCATAGAAGCCTGGGTTGTTTATTCATAGAATAGGTAGAACCATTTTTATGTGGTATAGATTTTTTTTGTTCTTTCTTAGAGAATCACTAGAAATGTTAGTGTCCAGATGCTTTGAGATTGTATCAGTTTATGATATTTTTGACTGATTTTTATACTGGTATTTCATAAGACAGATATAGTTCAATGGGAGATTTCGAAATTAGTGACAGATTCACTACAAAGAAATTATTTGTTCTGTGATTTGAGGTTATCAACCAACTTCACTTGGTTTACTGGATGAAGTGAAATAATTTCAGAGTACAGTGTGTTCAAATCTTGACACCTCTTCTATTTCAGATGCTTAGTTAAGTTGGGGCTCATTGGGAGATAGAATGGTCCAAAACACTGATATTTTTAATTAGCCTTGAGGTTAAGAGGCAAAGACACTTCAGGAAGATGTTGGTGATGTGGGGGTGGGACTTGTGACAAAGCAATGTTGGTAACAAGGACATGTGGAAATCATTTGGGTTTCAGCCTAGTGATGCTGCTGGGGTACTTCAGTCCCACCGGTGGCTGCCCTGGGGGACTGAGTAAACTTCAGGTTTTTAGGATTTTTAGCAAGGTTTGCCTTGGAGGGATCTTGGACTTGAAGCGAGGTTTGTGTCCCAGTGCTCTGGCTTTCTGGACTGTGGTGGTTGTATTAAAAATCCTGAAGGAAATAGGAATGAAGAAGATGGACAGCTTGGGATTGCTTCTTTTTCTTGGGTGGATGTTGGGAGTGGAGCAAATGAGCCTGAATGCAAGATAAAAAGAAATCATCTGTGGAACTGGTGGTCCTCTTTGTCTGTCTTCTCATGTACATCTTCACCAAAATATTAAATCTTGACAACCCTAAAATTAATTTTAAAGCTTCTGCTTCTGTGGTGTGAGGTTGTGGGGTGGTTTTTAACAATGGCTTGATCTTGGTTGATTTATTCTGAAGTTTTTCTACACTGGTCTTTGTTGTGCTGGGTTATAAATCAAGAGCAAGAAATCTAGGAAGGAGTGGATTACAGTGTATGGGATTAAACTCAGAGCTTGTCATCATTAACTCTCTCTCTTGAGGATGATTAGTGGGAGAATGAAATTATCCATGTGGATAGTTTGAATAAACATTTTAGGAGCCAGCAAACTGAATTTTTTTGATTTGGCATTATTTCTACCTTTCATTTTGTTCTCTCTTTCCTAAGTTTAGTATGCATTTTTCACTTATGAAGGCTGCTGTATTTTCAGTATAAAACATATATTTTCTAAAACAGGGAAGCTAATTTAAATATTTGTTTCATTTGAAAGTTGATGCATTAGCTATTTTTTTACTAAACCTTCTGTAAAGTTAGCTCCTTTTCAAACTTTTCACATGTATTAAAATATATTGAATTTAAGGAAACTAGCAGAATATATATATATATTTTTAGTCAATCTCTCCCTCAATTTCCAACCATATTGAGTTTAAAGTAGGCTTGCATTAGGTAGCAGATTTTCACACACCAGTAACCTACCTTACAGGCTTTTCTCTTTCTATAAATATTGAAGTTCATATTGAGTTTATACTGGAGAGCACAAAGCTTTCCCAAGGTGACAGCACAGTGCCCTTGGATTGCTCTATGCACTGATTGTGTGGGGATGTGGGGGCACCAAAGCATTCTGCTGAAGCAACCCTAAGTAAGCTGGGAACATGACAATCACAGTTTTCTTTCCTCTTTCTTTGCGTCCTCGGTGGCCTTTTGTGGTTGGTGTGACAGGAAATAAATCAACCCCCTCAGCCTGATGAGTAGCAGTTAATTCCCGTGGTTGTTACGGGGCTGGATTTCAGGATATTAATCATCTTCCTGTATCTTTTGTTCTTGTTGGTGTGACAGAGAGGGTGCATCACCGCAGAGTAAGGACACAAGCAGCAGGGACTGAGGGCACAGTCTGGACTGGACTGAAGGCTCATGTGGCTCTGAGCGAACGCTCAGAGTCCTGATGGTGGAGGGTCTGGTCAGCAGATGGGGAAAAGGGAGTTCAGATTCCCAGTGGTTGGTCCAGGGAGGTTCAGCACTGGCTGGTGTCCAACAGTCCCTCACTGGCTGTGCACGAACAGTCTCAGCTGATACTGGAAACGTTTAATCGATATTTTTCCGTTGACAGCTTGAATTTCAGTGGGTTGGTGAGGCAAATTGTGGGGGATGTAGCAGCGTTCCTGACCTCAGAGGACCTTTCGCTTGTGAGCAGTTAACAACTATTTAATGACTGAGTAGCTTTGATGTTCTGCTAATGTTCCCTCCTTTGCTCCCTTGTAGTAAGTAGTTTCCGGTCCCTTAAGCTTGCTCTCTGCCTGCATGAGCCAAGAGCTTTACTATTTTAATGAGAAAGGAATGGCTCGGTAGACTCGGGCATAAAAATTTTTATTTGCATCGTACATGCAGGCTGGAAGGAAATCCTTTAATTAAAGGCCTGAGAGGTCAGAGAAGATATATGGGATGAATGAACTGAACTCATTTATCAGTATATGTATAAATATGCATGAATTCAACGAACTGGTGAAAGCACAGTAAGTGTAATTCATGCAGTGAAAATTTTAAACATGGAAAGAAAAATCCAGGAAGGCTTTTCTGCCTAAATCATCAAAGTGAGAACAGAGCAGAGATCAATTAAAAACGCACACATATGGCCAGACTCCTCTGTGTTAAAAACACCTCCAGAATCACTGTTCACTCGTCTAAGAGAATTGCCTCTCTGTGAATAAGTGTTTCAATAGTTTCAGAATTTTTAAAACATATATATTAAGTAAAATAAATAAAAAGAACAGGAGGAAGACACAAACCCCCATTATTCCCTAGCTCTCCCTTCCCCCTGAGTGGCCTGACATATGCCCTTAGCCTATCCCTCCAAGTCCCCATATCAGTAACCCTCAGGATCTGATGTTCCTAGCCAGGGTCCCACCTTATTCCTGAACCTTCTGTGTTCCCCTGTATAAAAGCTGTCTTCTTGTTTCAATAAACTGCCATTTTGTGGGTCACATCTCTCGTGTGTGTGTCCCGTCTCCCAGTGCAAAATGTGCCACTGGGTCTTGTAGCAGGTCCCCTCATAACCTGCTATAGAAATACATGCTAGTTCTGCCCTCATAACACAAGGGCCTATTTATAACTAATAATTTTGGATTTGGCTATTTTGGAACCAGCAAACCTGTATGGGATTTTAATAGTGAGAAATTCTACATGTCACAGGGTCTGGGGGGCTCTTTGGCACTATGAAGTGAACAACTTGCCGTTGAAAAAGAGCCATTCCAATATAAGAAAGAACAGGCAATTTTAGTCAAGTTAAATTAAAGCCTGTCTAAATTATAATTTAATAGTTTTGGGAAGGGGGTTTAATGGATTTTGTTTCAGTAATGGAAACAGCAGGTTCCTCTAGCTCAGCAGTCAGTGACACCAAGTGCCATGCAGAGCGTCAGGGTAATAGGCATCTGATCATAATAGAGAAGCTGCAACGTGGAGGGAGAAACTCCAGGCAAGAAGTAGAAGAGCAGAGGTGCCCTGAAGCTTCCCTGCAGCGAGGATTTGAACTCTGGGACAACTGAACATCTGTTTCCAAACATCCATGTGTGTCTCTCAGAGATAAAGCAAGGGGAAATTCTGGCTGCAGGGAATCACCAGTCTCCCATTAAGCAAATAACATTGTGATAAGGAGTGTACTGAGACTAGAATACTCCCTTCTGGAATGTAATCTGGATATTGCCATATTTTTAATAGTTCTGCTTTTGGTTGTCTCTGCTTAAGGAAGGCTGTGCTGGGTGTTTGCACTTCCAGAATTCCCCCCACTATATAAGTTACTCCCTTGGTTCTATGACTCCTCATTCCTGTGCATTTGTTTCCCTTCCATTTTGGCCCTAGACATATTCTTGTGTTGATTACGTTTTTCAATACAATCATTGTAATGATTTCTGGATCAATAGAAATTTGACCCATCCTTCAGCACTGCCTGTAAACTCTTCAGCTTCTTGATATCCCTCCAAAACCACTGAGCAGGTTCTTTGTTTCCAGCCCCATTTCTTACCTTCACTGCATGGGCTCTGTGGACCCAGGCAGCCTATGCCTGGGGGGTTTGGAAGGCCCCTCTTCTGTGAGCTTAGAGCATCACTCTCTGCAGAGGCTGAGCCTGCTGGTCTTGTGCTTGGTGCTGAACTGGGAACACGTTTTGCGTTGTTCATTTATTCACATGGAATTAAAAGTACTTTGCATCAAAAATAACGGATAAGTAGGGCAGGGTGGTGAGTTAAAAATAAGCTGTGACATGCTTCAAGTGTTCCTTCATGTCCAGTTACGTCTGATTGCTGAACTGCTGCAGTGACCACTGTCACAACCATTTCCCTGGCACTGGCAGATGCAGCGAATGCAGCATCTCTCTGACTGCTGGGCTTCAGGACTGGGGCTGCAGAGGAAAATGCGAAGCTGCACTATCCCAACCATGGCACGTGATAGGAAACAATCTCTCTCGGCAAATCCAGATTCAAAACCCTGCACCGAAAGCATTGCTCCATAATTTAGAAGGAGTGGGTGGAGCAGGCTGATCACCAGCCACTGCTATTACTCTATTACTGATGCTCTAAAAGTTTTGGAAGAAGACAAGCTGAAGTTGTTCAGTTATTAATAGAGATGTCATATTTTATTCATTTTGGATGAAAAAAACATAGGGTATGGCAGAAATTTCCCTGAAATTGAAGGGCGACGTTTTCAGAACATCGAATCATTGAAAAGAAGTTGGCCAAGTGACATTAAGAACCTTGGTTCTTAGGGATTGTTTTCTACACATCTCTTTCAGTCATCTCCTCACGCCATCCAGCCAGCCACAACAGCTACTCACTAGATTCCCTCCTCTTCATGGAGGACTCTTGTAAGTCCTGTATCCCATTTGCTGTACAAGGGGCTTGAGCACAGCTCTGTACCTCTAGGGGCTACAGGCACAGCACTGTGGGACTGCATTTACTTCCCTGCCTCCTGTCAAATTGTACCAGAGGCTGTCAAAAAAAAAAGGAGTGACGTTTTGGCCATGCCTTTTGTCTTTGGTTTAGGGTGAGGCTCTGAACACCATGCCAGTGCGGGGTGAAGGAGGAAAAGATTAGCACAGATATTTCCTGTGTGATGTGTAGTGTAGGATACACTGGGTTTTGTGGATGTGGGGACAGAGTCTTTCTGGTGTGTTCTTAAAGCCAGCACTGCCCACAGGTGTGGATAACTCAGCTGCTGAGTAACAGCATTGGTTTTACTGGGTAAAGTCTGCTCACAACTGACAGCTTTGATGGACCAGATTTTTGCAGCACTGGAAAAGATGCTCAGTTCCTATTAGTGCTCAGAGGCTGTGACAACTATGGAGCACTTTGGGGTTGACACCTGTTCAGTGCTGGTTAATCCTGAATTTGTCCCATTAAAATAAAATCATACTGTCATTTCAAATGTGGCTGTTTTCTGCACAGACATGTACAGAACTGAAAGACCTGCCTTTTTTATTCCACTCCAGCTGCCTGGAGGAGATAAGTCCTATCAATATCTCAGTTCCATACTTTATATCTACCAGAGGCAGAAATCCAATACACAGATATCACTGAGCCATCCCTCTGTTAATGAGTGGGTGGATATAAATATGTAACTATGGACAGATGCATATTTTGTAATTCCTCTTTATGTATTTTATTAAGGTGAATTTGCAGGATTCCTCCCCTGCCATTTTTGTAACAATCAGTGGTTTTGCTGCTCGCCTGCATTTTCAACCAAATCAAAATTGTCTCAGTTTCTAATTTATTGGTTCCTGAGGGTTAAACCAGTGTACACATTTTTCCTAAATGCTAAAGGCAACCTGTATCTTGCAGGAAAAATAAAGGGTGTCATCAGGTAAGATGCTGACACTAAAAATAACTTTAAAAATAAATTGAAAGCAAAGAAATAATGTCTGTTAATCTGTTGCAAAGTTCTGCTGGTAACATCAAAATCCTCATAGAAAAAGCCCAGCATAATATGAATGTTAGCAGTTGCAACTGTACTGAACGCATTAGTAAAAATGCCTCCCATCTTATTTGAGTGGCATAAACTTTTGAGAAAAAAGACAAAACATGTTCCATACTTTGTCATTCTTTTCAATTTCAGTGTTTTGTTTGTCAGCCTTTTGATTGTAAAATACTTACTATGTTATCAAATGACATAAACTGTAAGATAGATTTATTAAGAAGTTACTTCTGACCTAGAATGTTTCTATTTGCTGAAGCTGTTACTTGGAATCTCATACTTTGGTTCCATTTCATACACTGTGGTCCTTTTGGGCCATAGGCAGGAATAGAAATGCTGAAGTAGGAATGTTGTGCTAATATGGCATAGTTCCCTCAAAAATCACAGGGTGCTTTGGAGACCACTTAAACTGAGCCTCTCTGTCATGCCTGTGGAAGGTATGAACTTCCCATTTTATTCTTGGGCAGTGCAGAAAGAGTCAGTGCTTCTGCTTGGTGAGCTGTGCCATGGTCACACTCCAAAATAGACTTGTTAACTTAAGACTTGTATGTCAACTCAAACCCATACATACCAGAATAAAGTGAGATGCCAGGATGGAGGTGAATGGTAGAAACTCCCACTGAGACAAGCCTTGAGAAGAGGACTACATTAAATAATATTTTTCCATTTGTGGCAGCAAAATAAAGGTCACAGAGATACTTCTCAATGTGTAAGGAGAAGATAAACACCCACCCACAAGTGAACACACATAGGAGTCACCTGTGACCTGTATGTGCACAACTGGTCAGAATCAAAGTGGAATAGCCTGCCTAAATTGAACTTCCAACCTGTGTTTTAATACAGAAGTTTTTCTGTTGGATTATTCAGAAATGATAAACATCGGAAAGGAAGTGCCAAACCAAAAAAGTTACAGGACAGCCATGCTTTTAAATTCATGGGGTCTCCAGAAATTTACAATAAATTTTTCAAAAGGTCTGCTTTAGGTCCTTGATAATTGTTAATGAAAGTTTGCTGGTGGTGTTTGGCTCCTGTTCTCCCAGCCATATGCAGACTCATGCAAAGAGACATTAAAACTGGTACCATCTGTGGCTGATAGTTTATAATCCTTAATTAGTCAAAGTTTATCCTTACGCTGAACACAACCAGTGTGTTTAGCAGACAGTAGGCCCACACATGTCAGCAAGAAGATTTTGTCTATCTATGCCATCATCCATGTCAAGAGTGGGAGGGCAGCTTTAAGAAGATGGCTACAAATGGCTGCAAAGAGAGACTTTTCCTTATGGCATTTCAAGGACAAGGTTAACACAGTCATTTTCATGTGTCCTATGCAGGGTTATCTTCTCTGTAACTTGTTAAGAGATAGTGCAACACTTGCATTTAAAACTATTTGAATACTTCAACTAAAATGATAGTTGGTGTGAACTCATCTTGATGACATCTGTCATTACCCTCCTGTCATAGAAGGGCCCTAGGGTCTAGAAAATCAGTTTTTAACTTCAGCCTTCTTTGAATTGTGATCAAGATCCATCTTGTGCTGAGATTCATATAATCTGATTTTAGTCAGGCTTGACAGCTAGTTTAGCAGGATTGTCAGCTATTCACCCCATCCTAAGATAAGAGCCAGATGAGTTGTCTGCCTCTCTCCTCTGATTAGATGACTAGTTTGGATTCAACCTTCTCCTTTCAAGCTTAGCTGTGAGAAATCCTTTGGTGTAGAGGTGCTTTGCAATATTCTTTCTTGCTTCCACCCTAACTTCGTCAGGATTTAGCTTCAGGTGTCTGGAGTTAAGCACCAGGAATGCAACCCCTAATGTCACAGATCCAGCTCATATATTTTTCTTGCGTTGGTTCCATCTAGCTCTGTTCAAGGAGTATCAGCAGAGCTGGGCCAGTGGTTTGCTCCAAGCAGCTTTATTGAGGAATGGAGATTACAGAGCATTTAGCTCTAAGGCTAATCCTTTCGAAAGCTGGGGGATCATAGCAATGATCCTCAACGAAGAGAGCATGAACTACCTCACTTTTTCATGTTACTGACTGATAACTGGAACAGAGCTGGCTCTAGTTTTGGAGACAGATGCAAAGCAATTCTTCCAGATGGAAGCCAGAGTGAAGCAGGCAAGATGCCATCTGGAAAGAGAAGGCCCTTGCTGTGCAGATGCACATTACAAAAATGTTAGAAATATAAAATTGGGGGGAAAAAATGGTCAAAGAGATAGTTCACTGAGTATTTTGCTGCTGGCTCCTGCCTTTCCAAAGAGTGCATTGTGCACAGCAGCATGTAGACTGGTAATACAGCCTGGAGTAAGAATCTGTTTCCATCTTTCTGGATTTAGCTGTCTATTTGGTTTTGGCTTGGTTTTCCTTTTTTTTTTTTAGTCACTGTTTATTTTGCAATGTGGGGTTTAGCCGGATTTTGCACCTCTCTGAATGGGTGCAAAATGTTTCCGAGACTTATTGCAAAGGGTGATGGATTTGAACTCCTGCATTATCCAGCTCCACACTCTCCCCTGTATTTTGCCCAGGAACTGAAAGGACAGACAGGAGGCTTTGCACAGTGGATAGGGGAAATTGCACTGTGGAGCTAAAGAATAAGTTCTTAAAAAGCTCTTTTCAGTTTCTTAAGAATCTTATGGTATCAGAAACAAAGAATGAACAAGGAGGAGAAAGTGAGAAACTCTGGCTGGTAAACATGGGAAGCCCAAAAAGTAGCTCTCTCTCTTTGTATGCCTAGGTTATCTTCCAGGCTATTTCTATACTGACATTTACAATTGATTTAAAGGTCAGCAAAGCTCCCACCAGTGGCTTTTTGTAGTAAACCCTTCAACTCAGCCTCTGGCAATGATCTGTCCTAAGCTGGGAGGTTGCTCCATTACCACTGTTTGCCTGGTCATTCCTCTCCAATGTGATGGGAACTCATCTGCACATTCTAGCCCTCTATTTTGCCTTACCAGGCAGATGGCCTGTGATTTATCTTGAAACAGCATCATTTATAGAGTATTAATTCATAACAGTCTGAGGATTCTGGATGTGAATGCGTTATGGACTGAGAAGGACAGTTTTCTGAGGCAACTTTTCAGTATGATCCTGTCTGCAGATTCATGAATACGTTTCTGTTCAAGAGCCATCAAATCTCAGACAGGCTACATCTGCCACATCACTTTTTTAAAACTTCTTGTCATGGGAACAAATGTGACAGAAGTGTGTGGAAAGCAGAAATAACAATGAACTGTTTCAGCTACTCTTCAAATACCCTAATGAGTTCAAGACCACACATGGATGGAGTCAGAACTGCTCGGTTGTGTGTCAGAGTTCATACTGTGCTCACCTGCGACCAGGACTTACTTCAGGATGTTTTTTCTTTCAGGTGCCAGATCTCTGCTCTCTGAAAGCCAGCATGTCTAAAGGAGCTGCTGATCACTGTCTGTGACAGTACAGCAACAAATGTATGACAAATGTAGTGCCTTGTAACACAAATTCAGTGACTTACTATTAAGTAGTCCACAAAGAAAAAATCAAAGCTCTGTTACTTCTTTCTGCTACCACTAGGACAGCTCAAGGTAGGGAAGGCTGGGATAACGGCTAAAGTAGTTGGAGAAAGCTCTCAAATTGTATCTTGTGTTAGAGGAGAACTGGGTTTATGGCTACATAATGAATACATGCATTTCTGACAGGTGTACTGGGGCTTTGGTCTTGCTTTTGCTTTTTTCTTTTTTTTTTTTTTTGAGGGAACTAATGCAGAACTGACAGCAGTTCTCTAAGGCACTAAACCTCAGGAGCTTCAGGTTTTTAGCTCCTCTGGGATTGTAAAAACAATGGTTCTCCCATTCTTATCTCTGAAAAAGAGACTGCAAAGGCTGTGCTTCAGGCAAATATTCTGCAGCAGAGTGTACTGGACTTAAGAGATAAAACTCCATTGTACCAGATAACAACCAGTAGTAAATATGCAGCTGTAGGAATCTCAATATAAATTAATTTAGATGGACACTTCTGGACGGAGAACTTTTGACTGTTTAGAAAATCTGTTAAAATCCAGACAAATCCCTGGAAAAACAGACAGGTTCTTATGTTTAGAGAAAGCCACAGTAAAGGTTCAATGGACTGAGTGCAACTCTGATGAAGTTGTGAGAAGGACAATACTGGGCAGCCAAGCTGATGAGAGGGAACGAGCACTTCTTCTATGAGGAAAAGCTGAGAGAATTGTGTTTATTCAGCCTGGAAAAGAGAAGGTTCCAGGCTGACCTAATTGTGGCTTCCCAGTACCTGAAGGGAGCCTGGAAGGAAGGTGGAGAGAGACTATTTACAAGGGAGAGACAGGACAAGGGATGGCTTCAAACTGTCAGAGAGTAGGCTTAGGTGGGGCTGCCCTATCCCAGGAAGTGTTCAAGGCCAGGTTGGATGGGTCTTTGAGCAACCTGGTCTAGTGGAAGGTGTCCTTGCCCATGGCAGAGGGGTTGGAATGAGATGATCTTTAAGACCCCTTCCAATACAGGCCATTCTATGATTCTATTCTATAAAGCATCAAAAATCAGGAAAAGAGCGCTGGGGGAAGAGATCTTTGGCTCAAGCCTTAATGAATCTCAATAGGAAGATACAATCTAAAATGCTTTTGTTTATTCACGCCCACCAAAATAGCTGCTCATGGTTTTCACACACAGCCCAAGAACCCTGCTACTCTTTCAGACTGAGTGTCTGCACTGCTGCTGAATAGGGCACTGCAGAGAATACACACAGTAATAAAAAGAAATTAGAAATGAGGAAATATCACAGTCAGATAGTACTTTAAATGGGTATATAATTGGTGGTAGGACTCTGAGCTGGGAGCTTTGGAGTCCCACTGACCAACTGTGGGATAGTTTCCTGTTTCCACAGCAGCCCATGTCAGTCCAGAGGCAGTGGGAAATGTGACTTGGCAGTAGCTCACCATCTCTGTTGTATCCCATGGAAGGATCTGTTTCCTGGTGTGGTTTGGTGGATGATAAGGAGGCAGCTGTTTACCTAAAAGCTGTTTATAGACCCTGACTTTGCACTCTGGATCCATGTATAGTCAGAGGCACCATTTGCTGGTAAGACTGAGTTTTTGTTCCAACAAAAAAAATCATCCTGGAGAAGATTAGGAGTTTGAAAGCAAAGTCTATCTCTTAATGGTGTTTCTAGGCTGGAACAAAGAAGCTGAGAGCAGCAAATCCAATTTTCAGCTTCTCTACTAAGCAGTATTAATGAGGGTCAAATGTCAATGACTGCACTGCGCTTTGAATCAGACTGTTAGTGCTGGACTGACACCTGACAAACTGGAAAAAATGAGCAGCTTTGCAAATCTATTCTTTATATACTGGCAAAGATGAATAAATCAATCAGGAATAAGATGGAAACAGCAATATAGAACTGAAAGCTGTCACAATACTGGCCAGATGTACATGACTGATGAAAGAATAAACAAATCATTAAGTGAAACAGTTTCCTTCTGGTACCATTACTTATTTGAAGAACTGAAAAATATAGACAGTCATTTGATGATTTTAAATGTTTGGTGTCTATATCGTTCTGAATGTCCCATTTCAAAATATAAGCAATAGTGTAAGAAAGTGTAGGAAATGTCCTACTGGATGCACAAACAGCCCAGTGCTCTATGTCTGTCAGGGACTGTAGGAGCTGCTGTTTAGGAAGAACACAGAAAATGGTCACATCCTCCAGTCCTTTCCCCCTGTATCCCTGACACTCCCAGTTGCTATATTCAGGCTGTCAGAGGGCATGCCTCTATCTGGTCCTCCAGGCATCCAAAGAAACACCTGCTCTGCAGGAATTTGTTAGATCACTTTGTCATCCTGCTAATTTTTAGTGCCCATGAGTGTCTGGGGCAGCCAGTTCCAGTTGCCCATTGCTGAGTAGTTACTTTGATTTAGCTCTGCAGCTCTGTATTTACCTTATTCTCCCTCTTCATTAATTTTGCCTGTCTCAGCCACCTTCTCTCCAAACCGGAGACAATCTTTTCAGTCTCCCTTGGTCATTTTAGCTGTCCTTTTTCTCTTCTCTGCCTCCACTATTTCTTTCTTGAGTTGCAGAGACTGTGACATCCACAGTACTCAAAACATGAGCATGATCAGCTTTTATATGCCTGCAAAATGGTGCTCTCTTGGCTGGTGCTGCACAACATCTCAATGATTTCTGAGAACTGTCACCAACGACTCCAAAATCTCTTTCCATGCCAGTACCTGTTCTGAGTTCAGCCTCATATAGACATGGTTTATTTTCTTTTCTCCTAGGCATATCACCTGAAATTTGGTTTTCTGGAAGTCCATCTGCCACTTTTGTGGCCCCCACTTGGTTTTGTGAAGTCTCCTGAATCTGCATCATTTTGGTGCATTTTCCAGCTGTCAGAAATCATGGCTCAGCTGGTCCAAGGTTTCTGCATAGGTTTCCATGGGCTTGGCCATAATATAGCAGAGAGCCAGTGGCAAATTCTGTCATGGAAGCACTCAACACTCTCTATCTTCTGGAAAAGCAGTCAGACCTCTTCTAGCTCCAGGCTCTAAGGGGATGTAGCACTTTGCCTAATTTTACACCGATCAGAAATCTCAAGGAAATGTTGCATACACCTAAAGTTAATATTTCAACACCTTCCCAACAAAAAGTATCGTGTAACAACCTGCTTAAGTTACTCAAGCCTTTGATTTTCTCTTATACACACAGATTTTACCGAGCTGAAGGAAAATTTCTCCAAGAGCTGCAAGGGATCTTCATCTCAGCAGCATGCTGCATAAACTGTCCTCTTCAAAGGTGGTGACAAGCTGACAAGTTCCTGATCAGAGCCTAACTAAGAGCCTGACACATTAGCACTGCTGCCCCAGGGTGGGCAGAAGAGCTCTTTTGCAAGTGCTGCAAATTAAAACCAGCATGTCTTTGTAATATGAGCTAGTGATGTGCTGGGAAGGAGGTACCTGGCACTGGCAACAGGCACTGAAGATGTTCAGATCAGAGGGAGAAGTGGATGCTGGTTAGAACTGTACAGTGAGCTCTGTGTGGGTGTGCTGTGAAGCATCTGTATCGAGTTTCCACCTTGTTTTTATCTGTGACACAAATGAAATGTTGGTCAGTGGGAAGCTGATTTTTAGTGATAAAAATAGATTGTTTTATTTAGTTCCTAAGGGAGTAGGTGGTGTATAACCCAGTCTGTGTTTTGAGAGGCATCAGGAATGATTTGACTGGGAGTTCGTGTGCAGCTTCTTCTGCCCTGTTTCTGAATGTCTACTTAAACCAGCATTTTGAGACCCTCGACTGTGAATTTCAAAGATGAATTTAAGAATTAAAAAATTTAAAAGACTTTGAATGTGAGAATTGAGAAGAGGTTATTGCCTAATTATGAAAGAATTTAAAATATTTAAAAAGGATTAAAAGAAAAAAGAAAATATAATTTATTATATAATATAACACTTTCTATGTATTACATAATCTAAAATAATCTATAAAATATAGCATACTATATAAATATAAATAATAAATAAAATGTAAGAATTTAAGAGATGTTATTGCTTAATTTTTCTTTGACAGACTAACATTATCTTTTATTGTCAACTGTCTAAACACACATTATTTCCATCACAGTCTGATTGTGAGAACAGGAGAACAACCAGTTCAGAGTAGAAAAATCCACATTCCATCAACGACCCTTATACTTTTACCAGCTCTGCTTCACAAATCCCTCTAGTGACCCTGTGGAAATTTCTTTCTAAAAGTCATTTATTGGGCTATTTGGTTTGTTTGCTCTTTCCTGGCAAAGAACATGCATAACCTTCTACTGAGAGATCTTAGAAATGTTTGTCATATCATGTCAAGTGCTTCAAGACATGAGCTGGTGCAGAGCTTAAAAATAGCTACTTGGAGATGATTGGACTGGCCTAAAGCCAGGCTGGAATCAAGGAGGAATAAATGTGACTTAAATTTACTTTTGCTCACTCGTGTCCTAAACTCTGACTGAAGAACGGGTGAAATTAATTTAAATCATGCAACTGTGTATGAGAAGGAGTGAGAATGGGAAGAGAGTGAAAGTTCTACTCCAGTTCCCCTGTTGTTTTCATCCCTAAATATGGTAGCACATTGGCCACATTTTAGGTGGTACAGAGTCTGTGAAACAAGGAGATTAGCAGTCACTGAAGAAATGAGTGGAAGGCTGTTTCCCCAAGTGGAGTGTAAGAGAAGGAGGTGGAGGGGGAGCTGCCTACCTCATTCCCAAACTGCAGTTCCATGCAGGATCTGCTCTGCAATTGAACCCTTGTTTAAAGATAGCACGGCGTGTTCCTGAGCTAATTGGACATGTGAGTCACGCGAATCATCGGAGTCACCATAGCGATAACAAACACCTCAGCTGGGGAAAAAATCAGTTCTTCAAGACAGACCACCAGTGCCCCTTAAATAGATGCTTATTTAACATTTGGGACTTGGAAATCTCCATGAATAGCAATTCCAGTGAATGAAATGCCAAGTAATATTGTCTCCTTGTGTGGCTGGTTTTGACATTTCCAAGTGTAGCCTCTCTCCTGGGCCATCATTTTGCACCCACACTTGTCTGACAACTTGCTGAAGAAATGCATCCAAACAGACAATGAAATGCCTGGATGATTTATGCAGGAGGGAAGTAAACAAAATATCACAAAGAATAAAACCTTTTCAAATGCAACTAAAAAAAGCAATATCAGACAGTTCCAAGCACTGGAAAATTGTTTTTCTCGCTGCTGCTTGGCTCATTTCAATTCACTCTTTTGGGATTAGATTTTTCTTAATGAGGTTTGACCGGACTTTGATTTAAACATCTGAAAGTTCTCCAATAATTGTTGCTAAGTGTTTAGTACTCTTCATGTTTGGAGAGTCAGCTCATCACCATGGCACAGAGTGATTGATTTACTCAGAAATCTGCTGAGAATAAAGATGTTCAGTAAATTGATAGGATAGAGGCTGTAAAAGTGTAAAGTTCTCTGTCCTGTTCCATCACTCAGTTTTCATAAACAGTGATCACATTTGTGCCTACTGCAGCTAGAAACTGTTTTGCCTAGAAAATTCTCCACATTTTTCCCCTTTAACTCATAGTCTGGTCTCCCCTCAAAGAAATCATCTTCTCCCAGTGTTAAGCTTTGTAAGGTCTCTCCTTTTGACTTTTTCCTTCATTCCCATGTTGCCTTTTCTTAATAACAAAATACGAGAATGAAATGCATAGGGTGTTTTGTCCTGTTTTACCCAGACAGGATGTCAAGAAGCTCTGCACAAAATCTGTGCTGTGCTGTTCAAACAAGTGACACATTCATTAGACTCAGCTGAGTATGGGAGGAATATTGAAGATGATGTGCAAACTGTAAACAGGTCACCTTCTTCAAGATAAAGTGGATTACTTCAATGCAAGACATAATTAAATGCAATTTCTTTTCAGTCTCCCTATTGTGGTCCAATTTATGTCTGTTTAGGAAAACAAGATTTCTTTTAGCAATTCTGACTTTCCTACATGTGCTTATATTTGTTCTAAATTACTTTTTTTTTTTTTTTTTTTTTTTTTTTTTTTTTTTTTTTTTTTTTTTTTTTTTTTTTTTTTTTTTTTTTTTTTTTTTTTTTTTTTTTTTTTTTTTTTTTTTTTTTTTTTTTTTTTTTTTTGTCTCCCAGGGATCTTATAATTTACAGGTTGGGATTGTTCTATGTGACATAGAATGACATCCTAGTTCGAACAGATCTGTTTCAAATGAAAAGATTAAAATAAGGAGAGCTATGTCTCGCACTTGTGAAATGTAGTTCCTGATGAATGTACTGATTTCTCCATTGCGTGAGAAACTGTTTGAAATA
>NW_020955215.1:209338-274543 GCF_003031625.1 Empidonax traillii
GGTAGCGCTCTAGAGAGCTTTTCATCTAGATAGGCAAGACACATGGCATAGAAAAGCAGGGGACACAGACATCTGAACAAGATGCATCTCGCAGTTAATAAGCAGCTAAAAGCAGCTAAAAGCTTGTGGGAGTGCTGTGAACCGAGGAAATCACCTGTTTGTCGTTACTCCCCTCCGTCCTCCCCCCTTGCTTTGTCTGTGCAGGGGGAAACAGGGCAGGAGCAGTGTTGGTCCTCCCAGTCTTCTCCATGGAGAAGTCAGCAGATTTTCAGCCACAGGAGCAATACAGCCTCATGATGTCTCCTGACTCCGGACTGGAAAGGAACCATCTGTTTGTTATACCACACACTGAGCCTGTGCTGTTGGCAATCTTCTGGGCTCCGATGAAGCCAGCTAAGCTTTGCTCTGGGGATTGCACACAGTGGGGCACAAGGCTAATTCCCATATTGGAAGCTGGTGAAAACAGGTCCAGAGAAGATATGCAAAACAAATATGTATTAAAAGCAGGCCTAGTACTGCAAAGAAACTAAAGAGAGAAGCTTGAGTGGCAGCATAGGGGAAAACTCCCAATATTATATGGTATTCCCAGTGCATGGAGGCTCTGAGGAGAAGCACATGAAGAGGATGCTACATGAGAGCATGTACTGTGTGCTGAAGAGTTGCGGGGAGGACGGGAGAGGCAGCTCCAGAACATGGTGGGCGGAAAAGCTGATCCCAGCAGAGCAAGGACAGGCAAATTCATCTCAAGAGACGGCCACAGCAGCACTGACAAACCTTAATTTCACACGATGTGGCTTATTTCTGTGTGCATATGTAAATAACAACATTGCAATCGCAATCAAGAAAACCACATTCTCTCTTAAGATGAAAGAAATTGCAGATATGGGGGTGGAAGTGTCATCTGCACGGAGTGTTGAGGCTTCAGATTCAGTGACAGGTGATTCCTTACTCCCTACAAGCAATACGAGCACTTAGCCTGTTTGCAGTAGGCTCTGGGATTTTTTTTCCCTGACAGGTTACTCAGTCAGTCATGGCATATCCTGGCATACTAACAGCTGACCACTGAGGTGCTCTGCAGGAGAGAAACATGGACCAGTGGTATTTCAGTTAACTAAAACTACTGTTAAATTAACACCAAAAAGAAAATGCTGAAAAAAATCCCTCTTTGCTGACAAATTCTCATTTAACAGAATCACTCTTCAAAAGGGTGCTAACACTAAAAGCTTTCGGGGTAAAATTATAGGAAGAAGAGATCTCAAAACAAGAGGTTGACTTGAACATAGAGCAAGCCTCTCAAGTAGGTACAGGGAGACTTGGGGTCTTTTGTTCCTGCTCCTAGTTGGTAGCTACAAAAGACTTGTGGTTGAGATGTCACACACACTCATTAACCCAGTGCTATGCACAGGCAAATACATTCTGACTCAGAAAAGCTTAAACAGCCTTCCCAGCAGGGCGTATTAGGAGAGCAGCACTGATTGTGCCCAAGTTAGGAAAACAAGCCTTTATACATCCTTACATGCGCACACACATACGTATGTATTTAAAGTAAAACTCAAATATAGATATTTTATAGAGACACCAAATGCAGTTTATTATTTCCACGTGCATTTTAAAAATAGGAAAGCAAATATTTGAATATGTTTTCTGAAATTTCATTGCCATGAAGTAGTGGCAGTGGATCAAGCTCTGGAATGCAGCAGGAGTCTGGTGATCCAGGAAGTTGCATTGCCTGCATGTCACCCTCCCTACCAGCATGTCTGGGGTCATAACTTCACCAGCAGTGGGGTGCAACTGGATTACTAGAGGTGGTTTGCACGTGGACAGATCCAAATGCTGATGGAGGAGCTGGATATGCCTACATCTGCCCACAGAAACATGCCAATAGATGGCAGGCACATGCTATCGGCAGGGACCGATGCCAGCTCTCACACGTGGCACTATACATAAGTGCCCCAAAACATGCACTGGAGGGAAGACCAGTGTAAATCTTTACAATAAGAATGTTTTGATTTGTGCTTCACTGCAAGACAAAGTGTACAGAGTGAAGTTTGAAGGTGGTAGAGCCCTGGAGAGAGTTTGGGATTGAAAGAAGCAGAGGCAGAGCATCAGGTGCAGGAGCAGAGAGGGGTGAGAGGCCTCTCATGGCAGGGCTAGAGGGGAAACAGTAGCTAGCATGATAATTTCTGATGTAAACAATGACAGAGAAGTCCAGGCTGCACAGGAGGAAGGAACCAAGAAATTGAGTATTTGTACAGTTCATTAACAGAAAATGTAAACTCTGCTATTGATCTGACACTTGATCTTGGGTAAGTAATTTCATCTTTGCCTACCTCTCTTGGGTGTTGTTTTTTTTCCTACCATTCTGCCTCATCTGGCTGTACTGAGTATTCCCCTGAGCAGTTTTTCCTGGTGTGAATGGCTGGTGCTGAGCATTGTGAAGCCCTGGTCATGGCCTCTGTGCTGAAAAAGGTGCCTAACTCTTTAAAGACTGTGTTACTCTGACGGCAACTTGAGGCCAGTATTAGACTCAGTGCAGAGAGATCCTCACTGGGAAAGTTGCTGCCTGGGGGGATCAGCATTCCTGGGTCAAGTCTCCATTGCAGGGGCAGGGGCAATGCATGCAAGTGTGTGATGGTCGAAGGGTGGATTTCATTCTTGCTGGTGGCGAGGGAACACAAAGCAACATGAAATGCTCAAACAATTGTTTTCATCGCAAAAGTCTTGATAAAAGTAATTCTGCGAAATAGGGGGCTTGTGGTCTCTAATGGGTACAGATTTCGTCGCACAAATGGACCTCACTGTGAGAGCAACTTCCTGCACTGCCAAAGGGGGTCAGTGCAGGGAGATCACCCTGGGATCACAGAATCACACACCGGGTCAGGTTGAAAGGGGCCACCTCCCTGCTCAAGCGGAGTCATTCCAAAGCACATGGCACAGGATTGCATCCAGGCAGCTCTGGAATATCTCCAGCGAGGGAGAATACACGCCCTCTCTGGCCATTCTGTTCCAGTTTTATCTCCACAACCAGATGATTAAGTGAAGCTCCAGTGGGAGAAGCTAAGTATTCAGTGTTGTTCAAATAGAGACAATATTCTTTATAAATTCACTGGATTGAACACTGTCTGTATAATTTCATATTTTACTAAAACTGAGGTGCACAGAGGTAGCACTGGTTATAACATAGCCTTCTTTTTCAAATAAATCACTCAGACACAAATACATGCTGAAGGAAATTGAATCTTGGAAGTCATAAGTTTGTGGGGCTTCGAAGTCAATGAAGTGCACTGAAGATCCTTTCTGTAAGAAAAATTGCTTTTCAGTTTATTTTTTCTGTCTTCCACTGCACTTTGGAAATTTATAACATGGTTCATACAGGTCAATCTCTAAAGAGCATTAAAGTTATTTTTAAGTGAAAAAACCCCCACTATGAATGAGTCAGCAGGACTACACTTTCTGCACTCGTATTAGCAGAAATTTTTATTTTGGGGAAATGCTTAAATTTTTTTCTTCTTCTTCGGTGACCCAAACTTGCAGGGCTGGGCTATGCTTTTTTGGATTGCCATTGGTAATAAAGGTTAGATTATTCTCCTGGCTTCTGAGGCAAATGTTATTACAGGGCAGCTGTCACTGAGAGACAGTTTGCATTCAATTTGTTAGATTATGCAATTGTCCTGGTTCTGACATAACTGCAGCATCATCTCTGCAATTGTAAACACAGAACTGCAGGAAACTCGGGGGAGGCAAAGGAAGAGAAATTCCTTCTTCAGGGGGAAAAATGAAATCTGATTTATACCTCATGACATCAGATTGTGTTTGGGTTTAAAGCATTCTTAGAGTTTCTGTTTCTTCATTGCTGGCATTTATTGATGATCCTCAAAGCCAGAATCTCTCACTGAGATGCTGAACAGATGCAGAGAGGGAAAGCTCTATAGGTGAAATGGAACTCTGTGTGTGTTAGTAACCCCATAGCAAAACCCAGGAGTCTCAGCCATAAATGGATGTGCTAATCAATGACACGTTTTCACCCTACTATTAATGTGCTTTCCTTATTTAGATCCTCAGCATTATTACCATAAAAAGGTTCATCAGGTCTGGTCCAAGAGCAAGCTGCTGGGAGGGGAGTTCTGCTATTCCAACATCTCTCCGATGTTCCTCCCTGCTGCATAAGCAAGCTGCTAGCTTGACTGGCTACTGAGGACACTAGGAAGCCTGGGGATCATCCCAAAAAGTCACTGTAACTGGTATCCTAACTGGTAACCCTAACTGGATATACTCTCTCTAGACTAACAAGAACTCAGAGGAGAGGTAATGGTTCCTTCTGAAAAAGCTGAGTGCACAAGGGGAATTGGTTGCAGATACAAATCCCAGGTTTGCTTGTGCTCATAATTTGTTGTATGACACATGTCAACCTTCATGCTCAGTTATGTGGTAGCATTGCAGCCCTATCCTTATTTGTCAAACAATATGTAATATCTTGTCCCACAGAGGTCTGCCCATTCTGCCTGATTTATAGGAAGTCCAGGTTGCTCCATTCCCTGAACTCAAGTATTTACAAGTACACTGTAAAGCTCTAAGGCCTCTGAGATGTGCCTACAACAAAGGTGAAGACTCAGATGAAAACCAAAGAGAAATATGAGAGATACCCTGTGAGCAAATTTTGGATAAATAGCCATTAATGTACATGATGGGTCCCCTGGTTGCCCAGACTCTGTGTATCAGGAGCAGCTCCACTGACAACACTGCAACAACTGCTGCAAGAAGAGCTAAACTGGGAGAAAAATGAGGTGTTTATGAATTTCTATTCCTGGTAATTTTTGCTGTGAAACATGATTGAAACAAGGAAGAATCACTTCTACCATCGCTTCTTCCTGAAAACAGTGTTTCTTCCTGAAAACATGTATCAGGGGTAAGATAAAAAATCACTTAGTCAGAACAACTAATGTCCATTTGAAAAGGGAATGGTATTTGCTGTGTTTTATAATATCCCTGCTGAGAAGAAGAAGAAGATATCAAGCTTCAGAAATATATCCCGTATTACATAAAAGAGCCAAAAGATTAAAGGCTGACTGTGATCTTGTTTGCTCAAGATTTAAATTGATGTCTCTCACAGATATCAGTGGCCTTAACCTGCATTTACAATGGCAGAGAGGAATATTGTCATAAAATCTGAAGTCTGATGTGTTAAAGGGAAAAACTAAAAGCCCTTCAATATTCTGCAGCATGACAGTGTTTCCATTTGATCTTGACAAGTTATTTATTCAGTTGGAGATTCAATTTCCCAGTAGTAAATTGGAAATAAACTTTTGTGAGTGTTACAGTGCTACTGAGAAACTCAGTACTTGTGAAAGGATTTGAGAGTTCAAATGATAGGCATTAGAGATTTTTTTAATTGACATTCTCTACATCAAGATATCAAAGTTTTTCTTCCTGTGTGCTAGTCAGAGAGAAATATTTGACCATCTTTTCCCACTTAAGCACATTTGTAGCTCCCTGAAGGGCCCCGCTATCTCCAGTGACCAACTGAAATTACATGGAGTTGCTCATTGGCATTTCCAGTCTTAACTAGTGAAAATCAATTGTTGAATTTAGCTACAACATTGTTCACTAAATAGACCTTCTGATCCAATTTCAAGGTCAATGCACATCAAGCTTAATTAAAATGGTGTGGTGTGCTACCCATTGTTATTGAACCATCTGAAACATTCAAGAGGGCTCTGAGGACTCTGGCATGCACTGGAGTGATAGAAAAAAATGAAGACTAAGATGACCTAGAGAGCTCTTATTACTGCTTCCATTTCTGTTATTCAGAAGTTGCTAAGAATAATTTGCCAAGAGACTTTCTTGATTAATTTAAACTGGCTAAAATCAGCACTGTTACTGAAGGAAGGCTCCCCTTTTCTCCAGCCCCTCTTGTGCTTTCCAACAGCCTCCTATAAGTGTGAAACTGTGCTGGACTTTAGGAGGAACACAGCCTAAGCTAAAGCAAAATGAGAAACAACATAAATCCTGCACTTTGGCTTCATGTTAAGTACGTAATTGCTTTTTTCTTCAAAATATCAAGATTAATTTTCATCTCTGCATATTTTTAAGCCATGAAAAATCCTTAAATTTAGTAAAAGCTACTTATTTTCATTGATAGAGGAGAGATCAGCATCTGCAATCACTGCGTGATTTAATTATAGGAGAACTGACCTCCTTAAGCACATAAAAATGAAAGTACCAGGAAGGTATAAATTAAGGTGAAAGACACAGGGGGAGTCAATTCTCTCCTCCCACCTCCTTAGTTACACTGACTGCAATACTAATATGAGTCTCTTTTTCCCCTTGCTGCCACTGCCTCCAGTGTGATCCGGGTTTGGCCTTTTATCTGACTCACTTGTATTAGATGGAATATGACATCATTTAAGTAATTTTTTGGCCCACTGGACCTCACTTTTCCCATCCACTGGCTTTGAACACCAGGGTAGAATTGAACCCACTGTGTTACCTTTCCCCTGTATCAGCACATCAAAAAACATTCAGAGGGCAACTTTATTCATTTTCTTAATTAATAAGAATATGAGCAACTCTTCTGTTGTGAAATATTCATAGAAAATTTGCTTATAAATATTCATAAGTGTCATCAAATAAATTTTATCCTTACGTGCAACAGTGACACTTAAGAAAATGAGAATACACACACACACACAGAGCTACACTGCTACAAACCACTGCTATTATGACATGCTGCAAATCTAATTTATTTCAGAAGACATGAACAGTAAGATGTCTCCTTTATACACATCAATGTCTGTTTGTGGCACAACAGCACTTCCATGTTTTAATAATGTAACTACTCCCAGCGTAAGCCCTTGAACTGTGTTTATTTCCTCAGTGTTTATGTAGTGATATATTCATTCTTAGCAGTAGACAAAATGCTTGCAATGACATTCTTAGTGCTGGAAATGAGATCATTTATAGCTGTTGTAGATTCAAGAGTATCTACATTTTCTACAGCATGTTAGCAGTAGAACAGACCTTCAATGAGAAGCAAAAAAATTTTATTTTAAACGATAACTGCATGAGATGCTCACTGAAACTATGAAGAGCTGAGGTTATTTTCCTTGCTCTCTTGCTTGAAATAGAGCTAACTAGATGATGGCAGTTCATTCTGAGGTTCTCACACAGCTGATTTCTAGGCTGGCTGTTCACCAAGCCCAGCTCCAGTTTGCTGCCCTGAACTCAGGGGATTCATTCAGGTCTTCAGTTTGGCCAGCAATTTCCCTGTCTCTCCTGGATCAAACTCAGGCATTCCCCTCTTTCTGCCTTTGCACCTCTTCAAACAGTTCCTAACATTTCCTCTCCTATGAGGAAAGGCTGAGAGAATTGGGATTGTTCAGCCTGGAGAAGAGAAGCTTCGAGGTGACCTAACTGTGACCTTGAAGCGCCTGAAGGGAGCCCACAAGGAAGATGGAGAGAAGCTATAAGGGCCTGGAGTGACAGAACAAGGGGGAAGAGCTTCAAATGGAAAGAGAGTAGGCTTAGATTGGATATTAGGAAAACATTCTTCCCCATAAGGGTGGTGAGGCACTGGCACAGGATGACCAGAGAAGCTGTGGGTGTCCCATCCCTGGAAATGTTCAAGGTCATGTTGGATGGGAAGCAACCTGGTCTCGTGGAGGTATCCCTGCCCACAGCAGGGGGTTGGAACTGGATAATCTTTAAGGTCCCTTCCAACCCAGACCATTCCATGATTCTATGATTGACGAGCTCCTTGCGTCCCAGATTCTCTGTCTTAGAAATGGATCTATAACCTTTTGTATCTCATCAGATGAGTCATCTGAGGTTTCAAAGGATATACAAGACTGCCTTGGAGATGTATATGATAAGCCCTACACTGTAATTCCTGTTCTGAAGGCCAGCATCCCTGTTGAAGTCTTTGTGAGCTAAAAAAACAAGGCAGATATCATCAAACAGAGAAACCTCACTTTACAGAGAGCTGTTGAGTCAATAAACCCCTTCCCCTCACCCCCCCCTGCTTTCCATGTACTTAGCCAACACCAGCTGTGGCCCAATTAAACTCAACTGCTTACAGAAATGGATCTGTTGCAGACAAGTACACAATGGATTATGATTGTAATCACTTAAGAGGTCACAGCAGCTCAGTGCTTGTGTTTTCTGATTTCTGTATGAGGAACAGGACAGAACTTCTGACCCACTTTGTGCAGCTACAGACCCTCCAGCCCCTTGTTGTTTGGATGGTAAAATACAACTTAGTTGTGGTGTCAGTGAGCACATAATGACTCTTAAATCTGTTCTAAGGGACATACAGCCATCAGGTTAAGGCAGCAACTGACAGCAAGATTCTACTTGCAATATCAATATGGTCATAACTCCAGGCTACTTACTTGAGTGAGCTAAGCCATGAAATTATGGAAATACCTTGGCCCTGATGTAAATGGGAAAAGAACCTGCAAACCCAAAGATCTTGGAACATAAAACTCTCACTCTGGTTTTCCTTGTGCAGTTTAAATCAGTGTCTGCCACGGCAAGGTCAGATGTGTGTCTCTGCAGTTCTGCTTGACCAGCACCCTGCAGTGAGCATCCTTCTCCATCGGGATACTGCCTACTCTCCAAAATGGCCTCAAGGAATAAATTCTCCTGGCATGCAAGGTGTTTTACAATGGCATTTAATATTTTGCTCTTTGAGACATGCAATTGTTTTCTGTCGTGACTGGATCAATCCTGTCAGCTAAGGAAGATCTTACAGACATTCTGTGCAGCCCTTTTTCTTCTTTTGGGTTCTTTTCTGAAGATCTTTCTTTATTGGGCCTCCCTCGAGGCTTTAGCCTATAATCTATAGTGCCATCTGCTTTGCTGGGCTATAAGCCAGGTCACTTTATTAAATCAGCATGGAGTAATTCATGGCATTGTTTTCACTGAGTGACAGAACTGTACCGGGGAAGCAGAGACAAAGATGCTTTTGTACCGGACCAGAATAGAACATGCATTTCAGTTCTCATGAATCCCAGAAACAAAAGGGGAAAAAATGGGGTTCCCCTTCCCTTGGAGCTATTTTTGGATTCAGATAATACTGTGATCTTCAAAATTCCTGCTGTATGAGCAGCACTTGGGCAGGGGCAGCTTTCAGAAGTGAAAAGACCAGCGGCACTTTAGGGACGTGGGGCTGAGGTGAGGATGAGAATGTGAAAAGCTCCAACATGAAAGAGCAGGAGATATTTAGTGCAAGGACCAAATACAATCTCCCTTTCATTAGAAACTTATTCCAATCTTTCTCTATCTGTGCCTTTACTTGTGGCTCCTGCTATGTTGTCTGGAAAAGAAAATATGAAGCGGCTGATAGAGAGGGACAGTTTACATTAGGCAGATATGCTTAAAGTTGGCTTGCTCAGCTGTGAAAGGCTGAAAGAAAATAGCTTCATGATGTAACAATCCCAGCTCTTGCTTTATGTACACATAAAAAGAAAAATATTATCTTCCAGTTGGATCAGCAGCTAACACCTTCACTATAAAAAAACACTTGAAAGAACTGAAAATTGCTTGAGAAGTCTTGTCAAGGTTTAATTAAATTTTCAGTTGTTTTCCACCCTCTGGTCTGTATTTTTCTCATTTTCACATTGGACAAAGGGTTATTTTTTTATTCTTTGTATTAAATTAATCTCAATCAATATTTACTAGAGCTCTGGGCATAGAGAAGTTGGAATATATAATTGTACTTGTTAGTGGTGTGAAGACTGAGTATTACACAGAAAGGGAGCAGTGTTAGAAGAAGTAATGCATGATAAAAGATACTCCATCAAGTGAAAACAACAACAACAAACAACAATAATAATGGCAAACAGAAAGCCTGCAGGCTGTCACATTTATTATATCTCACAACAAAGCTGGAAAAGCACATAAGTTAATTTTGCTAAATATTTTTTATTTTAATCAGTATAACTGGGCATAATAAACACTAAACTACCTGGAACTGGTTTAAAGAAAGTCCAGGTAATATCCTTCTGAATGTGTAGGATCATAATGAGCAATCAGATGAAAAATTCAAACCAGTAACAACCAGGCTGGTGTTTACAGCCAATGATCCTGTTCTAAACTGTCTAGTGACTGCTAAGTATCTTTTACAACACATTGTAAGAAGCCCCAGGGTTCCAGGCTGCTTTACAACATCAAGACAGCAATAAAACACCTTTCAACCTTTTATGAGCGACATAGGTCATGAATGCACCTTACCCAGCTCACAAATGCACTAAAAGTAGTCACTCACTAAAATATACAGATTATACCAAGGAATTTCAATCCTGCAAGAGCAGATTTTGTTCTCTGAGAGAAAAGAAACCCCAAAACAATACCTACAATAACAACATCAACAAAAAGGAAGTGCTGGAGAACCTCCCTTGGTGTAAAATGATGTGATTCTACTGGAATTGCAGTCTGATTGAGCCTGGTTTTTCAATTTTTTGCAATTTACCCTGGAATATTTAGGTTCATTGCCTTGGGAAACTCAGGAACACTGTAATCTTTTGGAAAACTCTAGTCTTACCTCTTTAAAAGGATCAGAAATTATCTGAAAGGATCGTTTGCATAGCTGATTTTTTTGGGTGTGTAGTTGATTCTAAATAGGAAGTTGCAAGGATTCTGAGTCATAACAATTTTATTTCTTTAATTTTTTTTTTAATTTTTAAAGGAGTTGGTTGGAACATTTTTAGTTTATGATGATGTAGTTGTGTGTGGTAACACATTCATAGCCTCAGGACACTAGGACCTTGAGAATTAAGACTGAAGAGAGTTGCATCCAACAACTGTTTTTGTTTTCCATGCATCTGAAACCTTGTGTAAACAACACTTCTTGATATAACTTTATGCAAAATAATGTAATTTTGTTTGATTAATTATAGTTCTCATATATACACCATAATTTTGTTAAAAGCTTACAAAACCAACTTGGATAAATGTGCTGATATCTTTATATTGCAGTCTGATCCCCTATGGTCATTAGCAGGAAAATTCTTTAGTTGCAACTGTCTTTACAGTCAGCCTGAAAACTCTCCTATTGAATTATTCCTGTCTTCAGTCCCTCTGTCTGGGAAACTTGAAGGCAAATGGTTGTATTAAGGGCAGCAGTGAAGAAGGAAAATATCCTTGTTAACTTAACCACTATTAAAATGAAATTTTTTCAATTTTCAGATTTGTTGACATTGGGGGTTTTTACCCTAATGTAGTGGAATACAATATAATGTAGTAATTATTAATAATAATTATTTTTCTAACTGTATGTTTTCTACTTATATAGAAAACATTGTATATATATTTTTCTATTTATATTATTTTGCTATTATTAGCAATTATTTTTCTAATACGTTTATTATGCAACCCGAGGTTTCTGGACTACAATAAGAGTTGCATTTTGTCCAGAGCAGAGTCCAATCTCTTTTAAAGCTTAATAAAGTCATACAGATGCATCCATCAGCTACTATACTGGGAGAATGTGATGACAGGGTACATCTTAAGGAAAGGAAGAGCCAAAGGATGGCAAATAGAGGTAGGATTAGTACAGATTATGGCACTCATTTGTCTGCATGAGGAACATTCGCTGAGTTGTGAGATTTTTGAATTGAATTGAACTCCAGATGATCTCCAATATCTCAGGTCTCTAAATAATCCTTATCTTCAGGTGCTTTTTGCAGGAGCTGGAGGAACAGGTCCCCAGGGTCACTTATCTTGTGAAAGCTGCCCTGCACAGTAAGCAACTCCTCTATCACTGATGGCAGTTGGCAGCATTTTCCCAAGGCTATCTGATGGCCACTACTTGAGTACCAAATTATTTTCCCAAATGTTTTCCCCTATAAATTCTAAACCTCATCATTTAGGATTAAAAAAAAAAAAGTGATAGATCAGAGTCTTTTCAGACAAGGAGAGTTCTGCCTGGTTCCCTGAACTGGAAATTCACATTTCTAAAGCTATAATTGAGTCAGTGAAGATTTTGGATTGAACGAGTCAAGAGTATCAAACCTGAAAATGAAAAGTGTTATCAATGGCTGAAAGGCAAATGAAAAGTAGTCTGATAGGAAAAGTAGCCTGATAGCAAAAAAAAAAAAAAAAACTTGGTAAAATGCTGGGTAAAATTATCACCCTCCAAAGGACTGTTTAAGTCCACTGAGTCATTACACTGAGAGGCTTCTTGTGGCCTTCTCCTGAAAGGCTGCAGCCCTACAAAAGGGTATCTGCCTTTAATGGAAATGTGTGAAGAAATCAAAAGGGCAAGTCCTGACCAAGAATAAGGAGAGTGTTTAGCCAAGCATGGTCAGAGATGCTTTTAACTGTTGGTTGGACAGAAAACTACACCTCATAAAAGGCATTTTTCTATATATTTCACTAGTAACATTTAAAACTAAACAAACAAAAAAAATTGTATTTCTCTTGTGATTTTACTGTAAGCTTGAATTTCAGCAAGAATGTCTTCTGCTCAGAACCTATTTTTTAATTTGCATAGCACTGAGAACACCAGCAAAATGTGTGGCAGTGCAGAGGATGAGACAGCACAGGTTTACAGAGCTGTATGGAGTGCTTTGTCTTCTGGGTTTGTGGCTGAAAACATGAAAATGTACAGAAGAGGGCTTAGAGGGAATATGCAGAGCTCTGGGAAATGCACTGTGTAGTAGAGTCTAAGGACATGCTCTGCTCAATTATCCAGGGGGAGACAAAAAAGGGAGTAGATGAGTATACAGGCTGTTTGGAAAAAAGTAATTTTCACAGTAAAAACAACTTTAATGTTGCAGTAGAAGAATCAATAATTGGATGTTTTCAATAATGTTTTAAAGTAGTAAAGCATTGGAATAATATAGCCAGGAATACATAGGGTCCTCTAAATATGAGACTCTTGTAAAACTATGTCTTAGATGAATCAGAAGCCATTGTGCAAAGCTGAAATTACCAGGAAAGATGTTTTATGTGTGCTATGAAAAAACTCAGAATATATGGTTGTATTCATGACTTCTACGCTTAAAATTTACATTCCTTTTTTAATTTTTTTTTTTAATGAAAAAGAGTATGTGGCAAGGACGACCTGTGAATTACAGATCTAAAAATGGTTGCAAGATCAGGATCTTATTTACTCAATCTGAGCCCATCTGAGTTCAAACATCAAACACTGAGGGCCTGAGTGGTATTTGAAACAAAAGGGAAAGAAAATCCACCTTTCCCAAAACACATCGGAAGGAAAAAGAGCAACAAATGACTAACAGAGCTCCTGTGATTCTACACAGTTTTGTGATGAACTGTGTGAACAGTGACATTTCAAGGAGTGGAACACTAACTGCAGGATGTTTACATGATCTCCTTCATTATTGCCCCAATGGTGCAGAGATTCTCTGCAGCCAAGAGGGAGAATTCAGTAATGGCAGGAAATGCAAGAAAGGTAGTTCATAGATACCCAGCTACTTGTTGGAAGTATCTTGAAGGATTTTTGTGGAAGCTGTGAGGTTCGACAGCTTCACATTGCACCGGTGCAGGCAGTTCCTTGCCCTCACCCTGAACATCTCCTGGGCTTGAGGTTTTCAATGTTTATAGTCTATGAAACGTCCTGTACCCATTCATGTGGAAGGACTATGTCATACTGAGCAATCTGGAGTGGTAAACATGCCCAATGCCCTCTTCCAGACAGAAACAGAGGGGAAGGGAATAGGCAGATGCTTGCAGCTCTTTGACAGGCAGTGCCCTGGAAGATACCTGCTTCTATACATAGTACCTGCACACAGTTTTCACTGCTCACACCTTGCAACAGCAAAGAGGAGGAGTTCTGGATTCAGTTTGGCTGCAGCTCTTTGAGGACCAAAAAGAAGACAGGGGGTTTTATCTCTGGAGAAAAAGCTTCCTTCAAGAACCGCTGGCTGGGGTCATTGCCTGGAGCAGGGATGCTCACAGGGTGAGCAATGAGACGTACTGGTGATTTCTTTACACAGTAGGAACTTCAGTGGGACTGGACCAACAGCAGCTCATTCAAACTATCATTTTTAGAAGAACACTGAAAAGTTCCAAAACATCACTGCTCTGGCTCAAGAGCTGTGCAGGTCACAAAAGACATAACTTGTCCTATGCTTTTCCATAACATACAGTCATAGAATCATAGAATGGTTTGGATTGGACAGGGACCTTGAAGATCATCCAGTTCCAAGCCCCCTGACATAGGCAGGGACATCTTTAACTAGACCAGATTGCTTTGGGCTCCATCCAACATGGCCTTGAACTCTTCCAGGGATGGGGCAGCCACAGCTTCTCTGGACAACCTGTGCCAGTGCCACATCACCCTGACAGGGAAGAATTTTTTCCTAATATCTAATCTAAACTTGCTCTCTATCACTTTGAAGCCATTTCCCCTTGTTCTGTCACTCCAGGCCATTATAAATAGTCTCTCTCCATCTTCCTTGTGGGCTCCATTCAGGCTACAATAAGGTCACCCTGAAGCTCCTCCTCTCCAGGCTGAACAATCCCAATTTTCTCAGCCTTTCCTCATAGGAGAGGTGCTCCATCTTCTAATAAACTTGGTGGCCTCCTCTGGACTGAACTCCAACACTTAAAACATGTGCTGGAGGCTCTGTCTGAAGAGCCATGTCCTAATCCATATTCTTCCCCATCCATGGATATGTCTGTACAGCTCCAGCCTTGTGCAGTGCAGGCAGCTGACCCAGAGATTTGTTTGTCAGGCCTCATCATAAAGAAAACTTCATTTTTCTCCAAACTCTTCCTTTAGGAAGGATCTTGTGCAAGAGCAGGGTCTGCCTCTGTTAGAGACCCTCAAATACAGAGACACACAAGGAACTTTGGACCTTTTACCTTCTGAACTTTAAAAGTATGAAAACCTTCAGAGGTTGATCCATAAATAGCCCCTTGTCAGTTAGTCAGCTGTGAATATTTCTGCTGTTATTACACAGATCTTGCAAGATCAAGTCAGTGGCTAAAAAAATACTAAGCACAATAACTTTTATTCCATTGCTATTCAATACACATCTCAGGAGAGGTGACTAAGAGGTGAATGAGAGATTTCAAAGTCTCTTAACTCTAATTTTGCACACAAAAAATAACTTTCATGTGTAGAACATCATTTAGGATCTGACTGAAACTCTTACAGGGAGTAATTCTCTATTAAATCTGACCTTTTTTCCTTCTGGAGTGAATTTACAAAAAAAATAACAAACCAGTAAATAAGTCTGCTAATTGCAGCTACTTTAACCTTTGATGGGTAGGCTCAATTTTGATACATTAGGTTTAAAGAACACAAATATGCTGCACTCACTAAATAAATAAATTTAATGAATGAATTTAATTTTCTCAGATACCTATTTTTGAGCCATCAGCACCTTATATTCACAGTGGAACTTGCAAGTGCCTCCTTTCCTCTAGTAATATTGGAGTGTATATGTCTGTCATCAATATCTTTATTAAGTGAACGTGTTTCTGGGTCAGTGACTCTTGAACAGTGAAAAATTAGGAGGCAAACCTGAGAAGAGGCTTTAGGGTTTCCACAACCATTCTCACATGTCAGTGTGAGCTGAAAATGTTAATTTTGTAGCAAAAAGCATGGAAGAAGCTCAAATATACCAGCACGGCATGCAGCAGGATATTATAATTTTAACAGGTACTAAAGTGTAGTTGTCAATGTGAGTTGTGGCAGCTTCTCTTGGTGTGTGTTGGCCTGGCCTCGTCAGTGTCCCTGGAAATTTTTCATGGCTACTGGTTGGGTACAAAAAGGTAAATTTTCAGCAATCTCGCTCCAGAATATTGTACAGCTGCAGCATTTCATTTCCCAGCAACACATATGGACACACAGTTTATAGTTCCTTTCCTTTTATATTTCCCCCCCACTTTTTGTTCCCTAAGGTTTTTAATGAATAGTTTCTTTTTCAGAATTCATTTTCCCTGAAGTCTTAATATTGTGCTGCTCTTGGGATCAGGAAGAAGATGGTCCTAACTGAGGACTGCCATGTATTTCCTACAGTGCTACTGTATTTATTAGTGCTGTGGGTTAAGTGAAGCAGGTAGAACATGATCAATGGCACCTTAAAGGACTGTTTTGTTCAAGTTGGTGTATCATAAAACTTTAATGGCAATGAATTGTTTCCTCCCTAGCTTCAAGTTTTTCACATATTTAGGGAATTAGTTTTTCTTTTGGGCCTTATTTTTCTCCTGACACAGGCTGCATTTCTCAGGAAGCTATAAGAAAGGGTATTTTGGATAATGGATATCCTCAGGGGCCCATCACAGGAAAATGCTTCAGGAACTGAAAAGTAAACTATGATGATGGCCTTCATTTCCGTAGTCTTTGGTGGTAACACTTGGGCTTTTGTTACGATTCTTATATATTTTTCATTTCAATACAGGTATCACTTTGCTTGCACCATTGTTAGTCTCTTGCTTTGATCAAGGGAGCTCATCCTTACAACATAGTGCTTATATTCACTCAAGCTTAGCTCCTGAGATTTCAAATCTTTCTTAGGATGGCAGAAAGTAGTCAGGCTGGGAGAAATGTCTTCCAGAAATGTAGTTATAAGAGAGAGAATGAAGCTTCCTTCAACATGCAAGAGATCATTTCCTTTGTAAAATCTCCTCTCCCCCCCCCCCCCCAAAAAAAAAAAAAAGGTTTAATATATATTTTTTTATTTTCCATTGATTTACTTGCTTTTGCAAAGTGAAGCTAACAAACAGAGGCACTGCTGGAAACAAAAGGCAGTGATTTGTCACTGACAGTTCATCGTTAATTAGAATCCTATTTGGTCTGAAAGGCTGAGGGGAGTGTAATCAAAGAGGACTGATATGAAAAACCAAAAGTGAATGTAGAAAAATATGTCACAAAGCCCACGCACAGCCAAAGCAACAGGAGGCAAGAAGCATCCTCTGGTTCTGCAGGCGAGGAGCAGCCAGTGACCACACAGACAGATGCAGACAGACATGTCTATTTTAGGCCTGAGCTCTGGAAAATCGGGGTAACAGGTCTGCCTTTACCTGCTGCCTCTTGCTCCACGTCACTGCTGTGGATGAGGAATCCACCTCCACACGTGGAAGCCCCGGGGCTCAGCCATACCAGAATACACAAGCCAGAATAAAGCCCCTTGTTGAACATTTCCATGAGGAGAAGGGGAAAAGAAAAAAACTAAGGCAACCTCTACAGCCCAACCCAAGTATTTGACTTGTCACCTGAAAGTGGTTCATTTTGTAAGAAAGAGTTCATTTTGTCAGAAGGGTTTGGTCAAGGTCATGAGTGTAGTCTTTTTCATAATGAGAATAATGTGATTATGTGTAGGGCTTTCAATGGAGTGGATGAGGGTCTAAATGGAGGAGACAGAGAACAGGGTTGGCAAAGTGGAGATAAAGGTGTGTGTTGTACCAGCTGCTGCTCCTGGGAGGGGACAGCAGAGTAACCTCAGAAAATCTGATTGTGCCCAAGAGACCGGGAAAGAAAGTATTATCTACATCAGTGATAGGACAGCTCCACTACTCAGCAACTTACAGCAACAGGCGCTTCAGGGAAAAGGCAAGAGAATTGCCCCTATTTCACAAATTTATAACTGTGAGAAAAATTAAGAATCTTACCCTAATGCAACACTTGATCAGGGCCTGTAAGTTCACCAGGAATCACATTTGCCCTTGCCTTCTTATGTTTGTAATCCTAGGCAGGTGTTTTCAGGTACTGTCTTTTTAGCTGGAGCGGGTGCAGTTAAGGAGCAGACATACTGTTCTGTGTCCCAGGGAGATTTGTTGTTCTTATACTGCTTTTTCTGTTTAGATGAAAGAAAAGTTCCTTGTTAATAAAATCTAAGGTGTTTGGATGCAGAGGAACATAATAAAAGAGTCCAAAGTAAATGCTATGAATCAAAATGGAAACCTACAGGTAATCTAACTATTTGAAGTTTGGCCAAATACTAAATTAGTGAAGATGGAATTTAGCGGGTTCTGAATTATCACTTGAACAGCAGCTAGAAAAATATTATGCCACCATCTCTTGTCATTGATTAGTTATCACACTGAAATATCAGGAAAAGGCAGAGAGAGAAGGGGAAGGTCATGGCAAAAGGTGAAGGCATCATGGGGCAGAGGGAGTCCTTCACAAAACTTTGCTTCATATTATTGGGGTGTTTTTCTCCCCTCAAGCATTGAAATTGCATAAGACTTCCCAGAATAAGGCAGTTTCTGCTTAGGGGTACCAGAATAAATAATCCTCTCGACATAAAAGTTGTTACACCAGAGTCTGTTATAGGAGCTCCATAATCAGTCAGCACCCAGCTTCCTCCTGGCCACAGAAAGCTAAAACTTCTTTAGATTTTCTGAATATCCTGCAAAGAGTTCTCAAATCGGTCTCTAGCCCAAAGTCCCACACAGTGACTGCACCAAAACTGGGAGCCAGCTCTCCAAAAGCACGAATCAAGCATCTTAACCACATAAACACTCCTGTTTTCTGGTGTGTGAATAAGCATTTCCCCTTATACAGAGATATATTTAAGAATCACCAGGGTGACTCTATAGTATTAACAAAGTTGCTATGGTAATTTCATAATTAAACATCACTGTAAATTCCCTGCCATGATCCTCATACAAATGAATAGTTTTTGGAAGTGCAATTTCATTTAGGCAGGCTTTAATTTACGCTTTCACCTTAGCACTCTGGCTGTGAGAAGGATTTGTGTGCCACATGGAGTGAGAACTATTGCTGCAGGTACCTCCCTCACTCATGATGAACGAATAACACCAGGATCCCTGGATCTGCCCCAGTGGGAAGGTGCGTGGTACAGTGGGTGTGGGATCGTGCTGTGACTGGGGAAGGAATGACTCCATTCTTGTTCAGAATCAGAGGTGACCACCTTTCAATGCTGCTGCTGAACAGCCTGACCAGATAACTAGAAAATCACATGTCTACAGACTGGGAGGGTCAAGAGTATTGCAGCTGCAGCTCATGGACCTGTATGACTCAGCTTCAACAGTCACTATCATCCATTTGCAACCACCCTGAGCTCTGGTAGACAGGGCTCTGGGTGCTGCACTCGACAGGCAAAACAATGAAACTGCCTTGAACTCACAGAATCACAGGATGGGTCAGGTTGGAAGGGACCACGGTGGGTCACTGGTTCAACCTCCTTGCACAAGCAGGGTCATCCCTGCACACGGCACAGGATTGTGCCCAGACTGCTCTGGAATATTTGCAGTGAGGGAGACTCCACACCGTCTCTGGGCAACCTTTTCCAGTGCTTCATCCCTGCACAGTACAGAGGTTCTTCCTCATATTCAGGTGGAACTTCCTGTTGCCTCCAACTCCTTTCCATGTTTTTGATGATTGCTGCTTTGCTTCTCTTACATCCCATCACCCTTATCTGGCATCAGTCCTGAGTATATTGCCTTTATTTTCACATCTCTTATCCTTTTTTTTTCCTTCATTTGTCATTTCAGCTAGAAATCAGCTGTCTTTCAGGCTGCAGCGTCTGTCTTGCTTGATCACATTAGATTTTCCATCAAGTATTTGCCTGCTTCTCGTGCTTTAGAAGAGTTCACCAGTGTTAACTATATCACAGTGATAACTATATCACTGTTTTAAAGTCTTCCAGTTGTTGGAATGCCCATAAAAAATTTACCCAATTAGGTACCAAGATTACTGTATATCTCACAGGTGAGCATGGGCTCAACATTACCTGTGCCCATTATCTTAAAAGACAAGGGGCCATAGTTTTTTCCTGCTTGCACTAAATAAGGGCAAATTTTCCGAGCAAGAAGCTCAAGCATGTGCACAAAGGAAAGAAAGACAGGTTTTTCCTCCAGAGAAGTTACAAAAGACTTGAGAAGAAAGAAATTTGCATGAACTGACTTCTACACAAATGTATCAATTAAATTATGAATAAAGGAGTTTCTGAATGGATGAGTTTATGGAAATCTGAAACTGCCATCCTTCTGCCTTTGCAATATGAGCACGAAGAAACTACTTAAGATGCAAACAGTTTCTGAAAGGGCAAAAAGGAAGGAAAGTATTCTTATGTTTTAATTAGATATTTTATACTACCACTGTTTATTGCCACTCTTTTTAAAAATTTTCTTACAAGTGCTGCAGCCCTTAAAACTCTATTGAAAATCTCATGCACTTTTTATAAAAGATTAGCTGGAGACACGAGACCTTCAATAACCTCCCTGCTCGGTGGTGGAGTTTCAGCACAGGCTTTTTATTCATTCCACAAGGGAAGTGCAGTCAGAAGTGCTGATCTTGAACTGAGTTTCAAATTGAAGTTGGCGTTTCTTATTCGATCAGCCTCACAATCAGGGGTGTTTAAAACTAGTATGAGTATGAACAGCAGTGGCTCCAAACTCAAGCAGGCTGAGTAGGGAGTTTGAGCAGCCACCAATATTCAGTATTGTCTAATGTAACCTATTACATACAATTCTGCCTATAAAGGTGATGTTAAAGAGTGGAATCAGAGTAGTGAAACTGTGTGTTGATCACTCCTACACTGAGATTCCAAGAACTGTGAGGTTCAGCTACTTTACTTTTGAGTCCCTAACACTGAACCAAGAAAACTTTCTCAGCGTAAGAAGAAAGAATCATGAAAGTTTAAAAGCTGACAAACATGGCTTTTCATTAGACTCTGGAGCTACAGGAGGTAAATGTGCACCATATACAAAGACTTTGCAGTATCTGAGTGTTTGAGGCCCACATTCTCTTCGTTAGTGATAAGAGATAAGTAAATCAGAATGACTTGGAGGATATTTTGGAGAATTGTAGAAATCAACTCAAATTTCCTGGAGAAGAATATATAAAATAGCTCTGTCTCCCATAAAATGAGTCTGTCTGTGCAATATTACATGCAAAACATAGATATGTATGTCTAGGATCACACTCCTTTCATATTTACAGCATAATATACACATGCACCCTACTTCTGCCATGGCTTGTACCTGTCAGCTCCAGGTACCCATTGAGAGGGCACGTGCAGGATCACATTTTCATGGAACAGAATGTGATATAATTGTTAAAATATTATGACAAACCCCTGCTCCCGTGCAGGTCAGCCTTATTCCGTTCAGGACTATCAAACCTACTATTGACTGGTCTGAGGAAAGGAGGAAAAAGATCTTTTTTCTCCCTTCAGCTACATGACAGAATTGTGCTGGTAGGTACTGACTTAAGAAAAAAGTCCTTAAGTTTTTCTACCAAAGTACCACTTAGTAACTTGGAATCATTCCACTGTCCACTTGTATAAAAGGCTGGGAAGTTGAATAGGATCTTCAGGTAGAAAAGCCTAAATATCTCTAAACAGGGATTTAAAGAGGGGACATAAATATCCCTAATATATAAATATAGGAATGTAAATATCCATAAACAGATATTTCCCCTGGACCTGCTGACTGCATATGATTCAGCTTGTACAACTGTGCTGGGGCTCCTCCTTCCCATCATCCGGGTTCCTCTCCTTCAGGCTCCCTGAGGAACTCGAGGAGTGCATGTACATCCAACTGCACATTGTCCTCAGGACAGGACTTCAGATACTGTGAATAAAGCCTGGAGAACACCTTGGGTGGTGCTTTCGAGTAGCAGCACTGTTGTTGACAGCTGCAGGCATTTGAAAATATACAACTCGCAAACAGACACATAAATAACGTTTATAATGTTTCTAATTAAGTCAGTGATGGAATTAAATTTTGCCTCAAAGCTTGTTTCATAGTAAATCTCCAACTGGCACTGCTGCATCTCCCTAAATTTTTTACCATCTGCACAAAGAAATAGTTGGTAGAGGAATACCATGACCTTCAAATATCTTCAGAGGCTTGCAATCATCTAACAGAAGTGTGCAAAGGTTCAGCAAATCTGCTCCTGCCTGTCTCCTGCTGTGATGCAGTTTCTCTAATCAAGTATAATTAACATGAAAAAGAGAAACAGCAATACAATGCCGTACACGTAGAAATAGTAATCAGGGTGGCAGCAAAGTCACTTATATGCAGAGGTTTATATCACGTGCAGTGCTAAATACTCACAAGCTGTTGCTCACATGAGTAACATGTTCATGAAAACAATCCACTGTTTTTCTGGGATTACCTGCCTGAGGAAGGATCTGCAGAATCAAGTCTGAGAACATGGACAGACGCTTGGTTCTGTCACAAATGTAATTTTCACACTGTGATTATTGTGTTAGACCAAGTGACATTAAGATTTTAATTTATTTGCTTCTTTTTAATTAGGTGACATTTACCAGATGAGCTGCAGGAAAACTTGTGATTGTTGGTGATAGTTGATTCTGGTTCCAGATGAATTCCCATACAAGCAAAAAAAGAGAAGAGCTTAGATGAACACAAATGTAACTGAGTATTTTTAGCATAATTTATTTTTTTTCAGATTTGCTAATAATACCAAATTACAATAATAAATATTTTAATTTAGTCGTGGCATTAATCATCACCTTCATTCTCATCTCATGTCAGCTGTGGCATTCAAATAATGCTCATAATTTAATGAAATAATTCTGCATCTACACTGACACTCCCAAGTAAAACAGCTCTACTTCAATATGACTGTAAAACATATTTCTCTTTCCCAGTTAAACTCCACCTGAAGGGACTCTCAAGAAGGGAAAAATTAATTGGCTTTAGGACATATCATTTTTTGAACTTACATTTACTTCCCAGTTATGTGAGTAACCCAAAAAATCTCAGTGCCCTGTAAAGTTGCTTTACTAATAGTAATTTCTTTCTTTCACAATTTGGATTGCTTTTTCTTATGGGTGACCAGAAAAATTCTTACATGGAAAGCAGAAGGTTAAAAATGAATGCTAATAAAAAAACGAAGCTTTCTAGAACTATATTTAAAGTGAAGTTTTCCAGAATTATATTTTTGCTTAATAGAATAGGAAAACAGCGTGATAGATATTTAAATTTTTCAACCAGGGTAGCTGTTTTGCTCTTTAAAAGAAATGAGATAAATTAAGCAGTTTTAATTAAGTTCATCTCATTTTCATATTCCTGCTTCTCACCCACACTATGATGGAAGGTCAGAAAAGTAATTGCGAAGGAAAACTGCACTGCAAGAACAAATTCTAATTATTGCAAAGCGAAGTTGAAATATTTAATGTTCAAATAGATGTATTTTTTTCCCTTTCTGCTTCATTTTAGGAGTAATTTCTTACTGCTGTTTCTTTCTGTTTTTCCCCTGAGGCAGTTTATGTTGATAGATGGCACATAGTTAGGGGATAACAGCAAAATGAAAACAAACTGCGGGGTGCTGACAAATACAGCATTATCAATATTGATAAATTGCTCCTAGGACTAACAGTCCCATTCCTCACAGACTGGAGGGCACGGGCAGCAGTTATCCCAGTTATCCCCCAGGGCTGGGATAACTGAGCTGAGCTGGGTCTGCCCAGGGATGTGCAGCCTCAAAATCCCACTTTTTACACCAGTTCCACAACCCTGCAGACTGGTGTGTGGACACAGATCTCTGCAGGAAAATGGTCTGCTCACATTTCGCAGGCATTTAGCTCCAGGGATAAATGTATATGAATTAACCTGAATTTCATTTATTTTTTTTTTGCTGTATTTATTAAGTGGTTTATAATATGGTTGTACTGTTACAAAACATTATTACAAATAATTTTTATTACTACTACAGCCTGTAAATAAGGCTGTCATGGCTCCCATTACAGTGTGAAATAGTGGCTGAAATCATGATGTGTGATCAAAAGTAACTGATAGCTTTGCTTTTTAATGGAGCTATCACAGAAGATCTATCACACTATCTATCAGTCTGCCCCTAAAGGAAACTAACAGAGGAACTCAAATCCCTTCCTTTTCCGTGGGTCCAACATGCTGGGAAAGCTAACAGAATTAAGACATGGATTCTTGTAGGTCATGGTGCTGAAGAAATCTTTGTTTTGCCTCATTTACCTCTTGGCTAATATATTTTTTTATTTTCACATAAAAACTGTGCTTTTAAGGAGAACTCCTCTCAAATAAATATCCAGGTGTTTAATTGAGTAGTTTTTTTGCAGAAGGGTCAGAAAAAAATGCCAATGAATAACAGCAAAGAGCTTGAGGTGATGCCCCTCTTCACAATGATGAATAAACCTTGCTTAGAAACGTCAGTGAACCTCCACAGAAAACAGCAGAGCAGTTGCCAAGAGTTCAGGGGGAGCAGCTTAAATAACAAGTGAGACCAGTCACCAGCTCTGCAAGAGCATTCAGCACCTGTACGAGGTCTGCAGGTCTCTCCCTCCGAGGCTTGTGTTGTTCCCTGTTGCACTCACTTTGACTCAGCTTTTCCCCCTTTGCTGGCATTATTTCCTGCTCAGATGTGTCAGGTAATGTCACTGCCACGCACATTTGCAAAGCATGGAAAAGGATGTCCCTCACACCATGGAAAAAGCTGCCCATGACCGTGGCAGAGAGGTTTTGTCTTCTCTGTGAGAAGAGTTCGCTGCACTTGTCTGCCCTTCTTCCTTTGTGTCAAAAAGTGAGGAATATTTATATTTATGTTCTCTTCATGCAGAAGACTTTTCAAAATCTAGTACACAATATAAACTAGTTTAAATCCACACAGAATAGAAAAAAGCCCCCTGCCTTGCTGACATTTACTCTGTGAGGCAGAGCATTTGAGGTAAAATAACTGTTCTGCATGCAGGGAGTATCTTCCTTTGCACCTACAGCACGTAGAATGCCAGGAGTCCTTAGCATGTCTCAAGGTTACATTGACCATTGCACCTGGTCCTTCCTGCCAGCTCAATAGTCCAAGGAATACTTGAAACAGGAAAGAGCAGTGGTCCTGGGCAACCCCACACAGAACTGCTCTCTCTGTAATGCAAAAAGGATAATTGCAGACTTCAAAACCATTGAGAGGTTTGGAATATTAAGACAGACATTCCAGCCATCCCTCACACAGTCAGGTCTTTTCAAATCTCTTTTTCTTGAGCTCGGGAAAGAGCACAAGCCTTAACCAGTTCGTCAGTTTGTGTCACAACAGCCTAATTTACTCGATGAGGCATCCAGGGCTTTAATATGTACTTGACTGGCAGTTTCAATCCCAACGTTTTTGCTGGCCAGCAAGCAGAAATCAGATGGCAGAAGAAGCCCAGAGTGTTGGCAAGTTTTGCAGCAAGCTGTGTTTGCATTAGTGAGTGTAAATAGGTCTCTGGGAAGAGGCATCAAACATCATGCGTGTATTTTTTCCCTCTGTGCTTGCAATTAGCTGGGAGGGGAGCACAGATGTTTTGCAAAGAACTCCTAGCAAATTTAAAGATGCAAAATTGTTAGGGTGGCTCTAATTAATTTTCTGCATCAGTTTAAATGACATCTCTATATTGTAGCACTGTGCAGGATGCTCTGAAGTGACGGGATCAAAATTGCTCACTGAATTTTGCTGCATGAAATGAACTTGGCCTGTTCTGATGAGCTTGTATACTGAGGATATCATTTAACTGAGTCCCCAGATAAAAAAATATTTTCCAGAAGACATTACTATGAAGTCTGGTGGGTTTCTGATGTTTATTACTTGTAATTTGTCCTAATTTATTCTCATTGTGCTGGTGGAAAACAGAGTGTTTCCATAGGCCCCATCACATCTGTAGTGTTTACAGGAGTGTATTGCCCAAATCTAATGTGTTTGGCCACAACAAAACAGAACAGAAGTGTTTTAATCTCACTTTAGCCTAGTGCTTGGTTTTAACTGGCAAGTAGTTCTGGAGGAAAACGTCTTGAAGTGCAACGCTTGTTACTGCATGTTTGAAGACTGGACTTGATGACCCTGGAGGTCTTTTCCAACCTAAGTGATTCCGTGATTCTGTAGAGGAAATAATTACTTTGCATAATTAACAAAAAAATTATGTTGATCTAGAAGTGGTTTGTTTTCCCCTTAACAGGCTGTCTGGTTACTGAAGAAGAAATGATCCTTTGTATGTTGGAGTGTTTGGGTTGTATTGAAATGGCATCTTGACAGGCAAGTTGATGCTGAGATTGTAATAATTTATACTGGTCTGGTACTTGTTGGAAGAAAACCTAATGTGAGATGTTGTTTGCTTATTACAAGGCTTTTTAGTAGCAGCTTGCAGTCCCATGGGAGTCTATGGACTACCTTTAGAACATAGCAGAGATTGGATCCATAAAGTTGGTAACGTAATTACAGACTGTTTACATATTTTTAGTTGCTCTTCATGCATTTATAAATTGAAATGTGTAGTTTTTCTAGCTCAGTATTCAATATTCAAAGGGTGCTGTATCCATTCTGAAGAAGTGTGATAACCCTTTTTTTTTTGCAGTAAGCTCCCACCGTGTAATTCAAACATGACTAAGCAACATCTTCTTGCTACAAAGCCGAGGGAGGATGTGGGAGCAAGATGAGGGTACCATCACACTCTTGGCAATCTAATTTTTAATCTAAACAGAAATCCAGGGGTTAATGGAGGAGGTTTATATAAATAACATAGATAAATGCTCTTGTTCTTAAAATGCCACAAAATTTCACTTGAGGTGATCCTTGAAAATCAAGAGAAAAATAGCAGCGGCTGTTTTGCCTGGAGCAGGAAAGTCAGTGTTCCGAAAAAAGTGTCAGGGAAAATGAGGGGAAGAAAGAGGGAGGTGGAGAGAGGGAAAACTGCAGTCCAAGTGCTTTGGAGCCTGCAGTGCAAGCTCTCCCAAAGCCAGCACTGTGTGTGGCTACCCAAAAAAAGCTTTGCAGGGGACTATTAGTAAGAATAGCAGAATATATTTCTGTCTGTGTGGACGCACGTAGGAAGTAATTTGGTGACCCTGTGCAGGCAGCCTTGCTAGGCAAGCCTGGGAGGGCTCCAGAGCAGCTTGAAGCAGCCACTCTTTGGAAGTTCATTAGTTAAAGGATGCTGCAAGACTAGCCAGTGCAAAGACCCTTGCAGCTGAGGTCTGCTTTGAGCCAAATGCATTGCTGAGGATGCTAAATTTAGGTTCTCCAGTGCAGGAGAAAACCAGGCGTGAGAACTGCTGCATACAGGTCACTGCCCCAGGGGTGCAGTCTGAGCTGTGAGTGGCAGAACAACCTGCTGTGATTTCTGTTTGAACCATTAGGTCAAAGCAGAAGAGTTATCAGGGACTGACAGTGCTGGGGTTAAACTGTGCTGCAGCCCTGCATTAGCTTCTACCACCTGTCATGGGGAGAGAGACAGCAAAGACACTGAGATGCTGAGAAAAAAGGTCTTTGACATTTCTCCGTGCAAGGGGTTTGATAAGGAGAGTACAGTGCTTTCTTTTAATGCAAGCAAAAGCTTTGATTGTTATGGGGAGAGGACAATATTTATCACTCTGCCTTTATTTCTCTTCGTTTCATCAAAATAAGGTGCTTTTTTTTTTTTTTTTTTTGGTCAAAGATTAGGATGACCATGCTCATTCTGAGGATGAAAAATACCCTGCTCAGCATTTACAGTTACATAGACAAAAGGGATGCAAGACTGAGAGCTTTTGAAGCAGAAACCTTTGCAGCAGCTTTTTGTTTTCAAGTTAATTTATGCTAAAGACCTTGAAGAGAAGAATTCTTCTCTGCACTGCTCGCTTTCCTGTGCATTAGAGTTAAACCAGGAAGTTGATTTTTCAGGCAGTCCTTGCTTTACCTTTCAGCACTCCCCAAGCCCATGGATCTGCTGAGCATCACTGCCAGGTATGTATTTAAAAAACACCCCTTGTGATCAGGCTTCTTTAAAAGATGAAAGAATGGTGTAGCAAGTTGGGAATACTTGTTCAGGAATACAGGAATATGGAGAATCACAGCTTATAAATTAGGGCCCATTAAAACACAACAAGGCTTTTGTCCTCAGCCTCAGTACTCACTGAAGTGCCAAAAGATGGGCTTTTGGCCGACACATTCCCAACAACTTCTAGGAATTACTGCTGGACCTGAACTTTTCTGGGTTGAGGGAACAATCACTGGCTTCAGTGAAAAAAAGAACAGACACAAACCACCAGGAACATTGCCCAGTTTTAGCCTTTTGCCCTTTAGTTGGTCAAGTGGAACAGCCACTGAGAAATGTGGAGAAAACACAGTCTGTAACACTGTGGTAATAAATCTGAGCTCAGAGACTTTCTGGAAGGTCCCAGAAAAATCCCAATGTCATCATGGCTTTGAAAAGCCTTCTCTGGTAATTTGTGAGGTCCCAGCCAAAAACCTGGCTCGAATCTGCGGCATAAAATTTCAGGCAATCGCTGCTATTTACACAGCTGCAACTGCATATTCCAGCAGATATCACAGCTGGAATCTCTCCTAACCCCAAAGCTTCAAACTCTTCAAACTTGTCCTAATCCGCAGAATCCTTTAAATGCACTAGCATTCCTTTGGACTTTGGAATTCTGCACTGGCAGGCACCCAGGACCTGTGTGGTCAGCAACACACTTTTCACGACAATGTTCATAGGTCTCTGGACAAACTCATGGAAATCTTGTACTCTCAACTGACACACGCTTTTGTGTTTTGCATCAGATTTAGAATTTCAAATATATTTGGCCATCCAGACCCTACTGAGGCTAAATTCCATGATTCTGAGATGTGACTTCATGCTCTCAGTAGCCCAAACAACATCACAGCCCAGCCTGGGACAAAGGTTCAAGAGAAATAGCGTGGCTGACAAGCACAATGTGGGAAGAGTCCAGAATGACTAAAGAGCCATTTGCCAATGAATTGCTGGTTTTCATGAATGCCCCAAACCAGAAGAATCCCAAATGACGTCTGTGAGTACAATCATTTGACCCAGCCCACAGACACAGATGGGTTCTCAGAAACACATGCCAAACTGTTCAGGAGGCAGATGGAGATGAAATTAAACTATATCAGCTAACTCACTCTGAACACAGTTGCAGCAAGTTAGCTTTGCATATCCTGAGGTTTAAATCAATGAACTCTCTGCCTTTGTAGACAGCTGTAAAAGGAAATGCTGAGAGATTAAGACAATCCTTCATTTTTACAGGTAACTGCAGCAAGAGAACTTGGACATTAATGGCTTTGGGTGGTTTTCCAGTGTTTCCTGCCTTAGCTGGGAGCTGCTCAGTGAAATATCACCACAGCGGCTATTCTGATGCTTTCTGCTATAGCGGCAACAATAAATATCACCACTAAAAGCGAGTGGCTTATTTAAGGAAAAATGGAGGGGAAATAAACAGTCTAAAAAGTAAAGCATATCTCTTTTGCACCCGAGAGACAATTTAGGCCAATTACAGGATCATATGTTGTACCCTCTGAGCATCTCTCAGATGAAGCCTCATGATAAAAGTCTAAACCCCTCCTTTTGTTTTGTTCAAGACATTCTTAGTGGAAAGGAATGTTCCATTTTTATAACTATCTCAAATTATTTTAATTGAGAACTTTGTACAATATTTGCTGAGCTGCCTGAAAAGGTGAGAATGGGAGTTCAGCTATCAGCTAATTAATTGCCGTAATAGTACTGCCACCCCTCTGTCTGTGGGATATGGCAGGTTGTGGAGAGGGCTGTTTTCTCCAACAAGTACCCACTGCCCATGCAGCACAATATAGAAACAAGTCATCTTCTTTTAATCTGTGGGTGCAACTTCACTTGTTCTCACACTCCTACCCATGAAGACAAATTTTCCCAATGCAAAGCAGTGGGGCTTGGTATCAGGATGACATTCTCTTATTTGCACAGGTACAAATGTTTCTTTCTGAAACTAATGAGTGTCCATAACAAACAAAAGGCAACAGAAAGGATAGGAAACTGGAAGAATTTTTTTTCCTCTGCATGATTCATGTCATCATCATTTTTATTTCATTTTATTTCGTATTTTCCTGAACCAGCAAGAGCTTAAAGTGTGTCTTCTTTATGCTGCTTTTGTTTTTAAGGTACAATGAGCCAAATGTATCTCTGTCAACTGCTGTATGTACAGAAAGGACACATCTGACCCATTACATGTACTTAAAGTGAGCAAAACAGCTCATAAACTACCCTGCAGATTCATGAAGCATAGACAGAAAGGGGAAGGGAGCACAATATATTTCTATCATGTACCTTTCCATGCTGGGACATGCGAACGTTCCCCACCTGTGTGTGATAGGCGGGCACATAATTCATTGCAGGTGGGAAATCCCTCACTAAAGGCTCCTTTATCTTTCCTCCTCACCTGTGACACTGCTCCTCTGAGGCTCTTGGGAGCACCAGAGCTGCCAGATGCCTCGTGCAGGGGTACCCCTTGGATTTGAGTGGGCCAAGCTGTGGGAGCAAGGTCTGGCTCAGTGGCTGATCAGTGCATACCCTGAACCTGCTGAGCACAGACATCCCGGGTGGGCTCCGAGCCCAGCGCTCCTCAGCCAGGGATTGATTCAGCCCGGGTGAAAGCTCATTCTAACTGTTCTCCTGTGCCAGTGGTGTATGAGTTTATTTACTCAGTTTGCTTTATGCCTTTTCCGTTTCAGCGCCACAGCTCTGAGCCAGGTTATACAACTTCCATTAAAAGTATGAAGGAGCTTGCGCTCTCAGCGGAGCCGCAAATCAGAGATTTAATCTCAAATGATTACAAACCCAAAGAGAGTAAATCAGTCAGAGTTAGCAGATTTACCTGGCTTTGTGCGATATTTATCTCAAAATAAATACTTCCACTCTGACATCAGTATACTGGTTTGAATTTATGTTGGTTTAAAAGCTCTGTAGTAATTAATGGGCCTAATGGGAAATGTACTTTGATTTTATTTTCCTGGAGATTTATTCACACCCTTCCTTTATTTCTGTTCCACCAGATCTGGACAGGCTTCTGAATAACTTGTACTTGTTATGATATAATGATATAGGATCAGTGGGGAACATCAAGAAGAAACACCAACATGAATTCTCATCAGTTTTAATAAATATTGAATGCATTTTTTATATTTTTTTTTAATAGAAGTGTATATCAGAGCTTGCATGTTTGTGAAGTTAGGTGAGGGGAAAATCAAAAAGAGATTTTCTTCTCTGTGTATTTCTGTCTAGCAGAATGTTCAGGTATAGCAGCTAATTTTTGTCCTTTCTGCCTTGGACCCAAGGTATGCACTTGGCACTTTTAATGGAACCTTGCTCCTATCTTTAGACAGAGAAGTATAAGGATTAATTCAAATAAAGTCCCTGAGGAAGAATTACAGAATTTGAAATATTAAAAAATCTATATCTAATTATACACCTTTTGTGGTTTGCTTTTTAAAATGCATCAAGAGTTAAGAACTATACTGCCACAAAATATGTGTAATTCTTATTCTCTTTTGTTTGCAGGGGGCTTCCTTATAGGAATATAGTGATAAATTCTTTTAACTAAGCAGCATAATAAAACATCGGGACAGAAGGAAATGGTTTTAAATTGAGAGAGCAGGTTTAGATTAAATATTATGAATAAATTCTTTATTTTGAGGGTGATGAGGCCCTAGCACAGTTTTCCCAGAGAAGCTGTGGCTGCCTCATCCCCATCCCTGTTCAAGGCCAGGTTTGATGGGGCTTGGATTAACCTGATCTAGTGGAAGGTGTCCATGTCCATGGCAGGGGGTTGAAACTGGATGAGCTTTAAAATCCCCTCCAACCCAAACCATTCTGTGATTCTATGAAATGACATTATTCAAATTCTCTCCAAGTGCACATACTCACAGTGCAGAATTTTGCACAAGTGCCACCTAATTCATGTTTGCTGAAAAATCTGCTCTGATGAAAATGAAATTAAGCTAAAAGCTAGCATAGGATTTAAGATCAGATGCAATGTTGGAGAAAGACATAGTGCAATCCTGCCTTCCACTAAGAAGATTTCCACTGGCTTTTAACCAACCTGTGCCTGCCCCTTGTGTGAAGTGACCCAGCAGTGCTGTTTGAAGGGCATCCTCCAAGGGTGAAGCTGAAACTGGAGAAAAATGAAGGCAATAAAGGATTTTAGGCAAAACACATTTCCTTCTCTGGCTGTTTCAAAATCTGCCCCTCATCCTGATATGTGTGCAAAGTTCACCCTAAAGACCCAGCCAATTGAAATCTGTTGCAATATGAATGAAAACCATAAATATTCCGAGCTATGCCCTGGGCTGGGAAAATATGCACTGAAATAGGCAATTTTTGTGTAGTTTTATTCTTTTCATACTGTTTCAACAACCTTCATTTCAGAATTACTGTTTTCCTGTTCTAACAACGAGCACATGAAAGGCATTTTCATGCTGGATAACGACTAAGAGGGTCAAAACAAGCACCATATCAATATCTTTAAAAGCAGGAGCTGTAACTGCAGATTCTCAGGGCTTCTGTTTACTTTTTTCCCCAACATTTGTTTCTCTGTAGTTTTCACATGATCTCTATAGCTCATGCCATCCATGAGTGGGACAAATTCACAAAAAGATTATTGAGAAAGTTATCAGTTTTACAGGGGTTTTTCCCACTTGGCTGCACAAGGCTCAGACATTTTCCCTGCAGCACTTACTCTGATGCTTTAATCTGGAACACAAGTGAACAAAGCATTTCAGATCAGGCAAAGCTGGAGTTCCTTTTTGTGGTCCTGTGTCACAGTTTAGTGAGGGTAACTGACTGCTAACAGCCTGCTGAGACTGTGGCTGGATATTAACATGGTAATCCCATGCAATTTAATTCCCCCCTCTATTATTTTTAATGTTTTATTCTTTTCAATATTTAAAATTTTTATTTTCTCATATTATGTCCCTTAAAATAGCCACAATGAAAAAAAAATCATCACAAAACAAGCATCTCAGTAATCAGATCATGCAAAAATGCTCAGCCAAGTCAGTCAGTAGAAAAACGCAGAAAGCCACGTGCAGCTCATTTTTGTTAGCTGTGATTTACATGCTGTACCTGAGCTCCAGAGGAATCATCTCAAGCCCTGTGCTCACTCAGAGCATAGCATTCATGGGACCTGGGTTAAACTAAACACAGCACCTCTGGCAATCTAATAGAATTATTAGGACTTCATAACTGCCTATATTTCACCCAAGTATTACCCTCTATGCACGAATTCACAGACTCTGCTGTGACATTATAGGCAGTTATAGGAAGGAGAAAAAGATGAATGCTGGAAACAGTGCTGCTACACCTTTGTGTGATGTATTGACAGCTATGTTCAATATTTATTTTAACAAGTATTTTCATGAACTATAACAAGGTTGAAGAACTCAGAATTGACCCAAAGACAATTAAGTCATATTTAATTGATTTACTAGCTGTTTTCCTAAAGCAGCTATAAGTACACGTTGTTACATTGACCTGATGGTTTAATCATGCCCTCAGATCACCACATCTAGATGCCTCAAAATACAAGGAACATAATGAAGGAAATGTAAGGTTTCAGTTGTTTCGGTCTCCTCCATTTCCTTCTCTGGAGCAACTGAATATGGATGTGTGGCTTTGCCAATTCTGCTCTGCTTTTAGCTGCTAACTACAGCAACCCTGGTTATATTAGTCATGGGACATGTACATTAACCAAGTCAAAGAGTGAAACATGTACTGGCCTTTATATTTGCCTGTCTGGCCAGTAAAGCCATACCAGAAAAATAAAGGCAAAGATATAATGGTAGAGACCATCACTGTATTTTGTACAAGACAGCTCTTGTTCAGTCTCCCTCAGCCATTATCTAGGGCAATATCTCTGGGGCTGGAAGACCTCACTGATTCATCTAAAAATAGGATATCCACTATGTCAATGCAATTATCAGTTGTTTCAACACGCAGAACTCTGCCCTAACCTTACAGCCAGAGAGCTTTGTTTAAATACATCGGGCTCTGAGCTCACACAATGCCATTATCAGCTTTCATTCAACCAGAGTGGGCATCCATTGATGTGTGGAACTTGCTAATGGGGATTTTACCCGTGGTCCAGTTGTCGATAATTGTGCCCTTTTGACCAACACGTATTAAGTAGATTATGCTGTTAAATACTTGTTCCCAAGTGTCCTGCGTGAAAATAATACTGCCTTTTGCAGCTGAACAGTACAAAAAACTCTAAAAAGAAAATTAAAAAGTTACCATCACTGAAAGCTACAGCTAAAGAAATTTGCATGATTTTACTCATTATTATAGTTCAGACTGAAGCAGGAGAAGGGGGGGGGGATGGCAGGTGGGAGAGCAAGGAGTGTACAAGGGCTGACTAGGTGGCCTTTAAGGTCCCTTCCAGTCCAAAGCATTCTGTGATTCTATGATTCTTATTCCTTAAATTTGCAAAGAGTAAAAGAAGTAGTGGGCTTATATTATAGGAAGGGAGGTGATGGTTAGACATTATGGAATCTTTCTAAAGGGAAGGATGATGGAGTTTGCCTGGCATAGAGGTCTTTAGGAAATATATGTAGAAATCTATATTTCACGATATAAATATTGATACATTTTATATTCTACCTTGAAAACACAGATGTTACATATTTACATAACAAACCAAGTCAAAGTTGGTACATTTATATTTGTATTTAAAAATATAAATTATAAATACATCAACTCTAAATGGTACTTTCTGCTCTGGTACAGCAAGATGAACTCTTAGAATCCCTTCAGACCTGTTTTTCTCTGATTTTTCTGTTTTATGGTCTCTCCTGTAGGTACCATAAGATGATCTGTGCCTCACTGATAGGCAGATATCTGCCTCACTAATATCTTCCTCAGTTTCTCTGATTTGCACCTAACTTGCAATTGCTAAGATATGATAGAAATCTTTGTTTGCTTGGAGGAATTCAGGTGAGTTGCTTAAGGATATATGTCCTTAAGGAGTTGGCAGAGTTTATTCAGAGTCTATAAATTAGTCTTATATGATCCTACACTGGCTGTAGAATTATCCTTGCTTTGTCCTTATGCCTTAGCCCAGTTCTTTCACAGCATGTTAAAACCAGCAAGTCTTGACACCAGTCATGAATATTTCTAAAACTCGTAATGTAAAATCTTGTTAGTGTAGAAAATGCAAGTCAGTGAGATAATGTTTTTTTCTTAAGGTTGTTGTCTACATCTGAATATTTCACTGCACTTAGGGCAACTGACTGACACAAAAATCTATTTATTTTATTGCAACAAATATGAGAGAAGCTGAGCTGACTGAATGTGATTTTCTACTTTGTTTTTACCTGCTTACAGGTCTCAAGGTCAGCTGCTTCCCAGGTGTTATTATAAACCTGGAGTAGCACTGCTGGCTTACATGCAGTCAAACCTATGTAAAAGATTCAAGAACTAGGTCAACAGAATTTAGAACTTTTTCACAAGTGTTCCTTTTCAAAACATTGCAGTTGTAATGGAGTGGGGAGTACCTCAATAACTGCCCTGCTCTACCTCCTGCCCGATAATATTTATGTGCACTGGCAATCTTTTTTTCATGAAAAGAAATAGGGTTACAATAATAAAGGTGAAGCCAAACAGTGCTACTGCAGGCTTTTGTTAATGGATTAGCTATCTCACTGCCTTGCAGGATATTGAAAAATCAGATGTAGCCTGAAACCTACATATTATGCATTCTGGAAAGCACATTCCCAATGCAAATTCTATGTTGCTGACACCGTAAAATTAGCATATGCAGCCTGTAGTAATGCTCAGTTATAAATACTCAACCTAAATGCAGATAAGAGTACATGTGTATTTATTTTGTACACAGAAAACACTTTTATTTAGTACAGGGTACTGGCTTACAGGATCTGGCTGAGATATCATTTCTCAGTAATTCATCGGGGTCTACATAAATTGGCTCTTATGAATTTCAAGTTATATGGTGCTTTAAAATCTCTGGGTAAAACTGACAGGAAAATGCAAAATACTGCTTTTTGCGTAATTTCCCATTACATGCATGTTCTCCCAGTCATCACACTTCAGATAGCCTTATACCTTATTCCAAACATGCAAATTGGAATTCCTGCCAATCTCAATTCATTTATCATCTGAGACTAAATGTAAACCAACACCAACAGAACCGAAACCATTTTTGATGCCTGCCTACAGTAAGTGCATTCATTACTTGTCCCACAGAGACCTGTGCGAATACAAAACAGGCTCAGATTCCACTCATCTTCTGCATCCCAGGGATAATCAAAACAGATGTTTCGTTATTCAAAGTACATCCAAGGCCTACATATCTTTGTACACTTCTGTCCTCTTGCTGCCACCTAAAATCTTGAACCTCTAGCATGGCTATTTTATCAAAGCTCTCTTATGCTGATGCACATTTTTTGTCTGGACAGAATTCCAGGATATTGGGGGTGGACAAAAGGCAGAGTCAGGGGATGGTTTTGGGGATGTTTGAGGTGTGGGAGGGGGCTTGGGAAAGCTGGGGGTATTTGGGATATTCCAAGGGATATAAGTGGTACCCAGGATTTATCTTTCTCCTGCAAATTAACTTTACCTCATTCTGTTTGATCTGGAAGTATTGGTTCCCTCCAATTCTTCTCAGGATGAGGGTTTCCCCAACATTTTACACGGGAATTGGACATGGTCATTGTGTAATGTTGCAAAGACAAACAGGTGTCACACACATTACTTTGAGAATTACTTTTTATGCAGCTGGCCCTGTATTTGGACATGACTTAAAAGCAGTCCTTGAGCTCCATTAGAAGATAATTTATAGTAAATTTTGGCTTTAGTTTTCTTTGATATTAGAACCAACACTAGAAAATAAGAGTCAGATTTTGTTGCCCCAAACAATATCAAGGCAGAACAAAAATCATGGGTGATTCACTGCAGGGGGGGTATAGGGCGAAATCACCTGAGGAAAGCACATTTGAAAAGGTAAACTCACTGCTATATCCTTCTGCTGAATATCTGATACATGAACTATCTGAGAGATAACAACTGGGACATTAACTTTGGTGAGAGTTAAATTTAGTGGTTTTTAATCTGTGCTACAGTCAGCACTCAAAAACCTGAGATTTCTGACTGTACAAACTCCTTGGTGCTTCAGAGCTCTGAAAATGTCCTGAAGGAATTTATTAGAGAATTAACCAACTGTAACACTGAAAGAAAGAGCTACTCCTTGAGCAGTCTGTCCATTACAAGTTCACATTAAAATATCTGGTTATTAGAACCACTCGAGATTACTTGGAACTCTTCCCATGTTTGTCACCTTTGTCAGCTACTTAAAGCTGATCTTAAAGCCTTCTTAACAGCTTAAACCTCAGTGAAAATCCTTCATAAGGTAAACATGTGCAGTGGTAAAAAGTAGAAAATGGCCCACTTTAGCCACAGAGTGATGAGAGAGAGGAGGGAAGTGGAGGAAAAGGCAGTTTAGGTGTTGTGCTGGAAAACTTGATCAGTTGTCCTGGCAATGGTCTATCAGGGGCTGCTCAGCTGTGTTATATTCAGTTTATTGACTTGCCTGGAGATGTGAGACCTAAAAACACAGGCTCTCACACCTCCTGCTTTGTTTATCACACATCCTGCAAACAAGATTAAGTGCATAAAAGAGCAAAAGGCCTTGCCTGGTAGCAGGCAGTATTTCTCATGTTCCCTTTATCAGCTCTGGAAGCCAATGCTGAAATGAGAAGATAAAACCCCTTCCCTGCAGGAATCCGTTCCCAAATCATTACCATTCCTCTGCCTAAGGGAGGAGGCTGGGGTGGGAATACGCTCTTAACATAAAAGAGCCTTTAACTTTCAGTTTAAATGGAAAGAAATTTGATTAGTGAGTCACACAAGCAGGATGTTGCTATTGTTAGAGATAGGTTTGCTGTGTCGCTTGCTCATTACCTCGTTCTCTTTGAAGAGAGATGGAACCTCCAGCAGCTTGCTCTTTTAATCCTCCCTGTTTGTCTGGTGACTGCCTGGATTTAGTTATGGCTTTGGTACAGAAATGAAGATCATTAGTGGAACAAGTGGAACAAAACTATTGGAGATTTATTTGTGGAACACCGAGAAGATAAGGTTTTCATAACTGATGTTAGCAGTGAAATTTCCAGGCTTTATGGAGCCTATTCTGTTTATAACCTATATAGCATATATGCTGGTATGTGTATCTTCTACATACATGCTGCTTAAGCTACTTGTGAGTTGGACACAGGTTCTCTTTCTCGGCGAATGAGAGAAATTTATCTCTGGACAGCTGGTGGTTTGGGCTAAAATGGTTTGTCTACTTGTATAATTCACAATTCCGGTAAAATACAGACCATTCTTCAATTAGGATTGTGTGCTTTACAAACACCCATTTGGTGGTGCTTCATGCACTAGAGAGTTTACAGCCCTGCTCTGGCAGAAACTCACACCCTGCTTTTCTGAATAGTCCCATTAAGCCTAACACGAAAATCAAGATATTGAAAATGGGAAACAAGCAATATATACACTTTGTGTACATGTGCATGGACACAGTGGACACCAATTTAGATTAGCAAGTGAATGAATATGGGGATTTGTTTTCTGAAAACATAGTGGTTGAATTTCTGAGGTTTGTGCCCAGCTTAAGCTTTCCTTTCCCCTCACCATTGGAAGCAGCTGCCCAGGGAGGTGGTGGACTCACAATCCCTGGAGGTGTTCAAGAAGAAGTAAGACAGGAGTGTATTTGGAGACCTTATAGATGAGTCCAGCAAGAACAGGTCCATTAAGGAAAGAAATGTAAGACATGCTAAGCCAATTTTTATGATACATGCCCAGAGGCAGGCGCTGGCTGTAATAGCCTGTGGCTTGAAAGGTGCCAATTGCAAGTGTATTTTAAAAATGAGTTTGTAAATTTAGTTTTCTAAAATCCTATCTAGACAATACTGTCTGGACTCCTTCCAGCAGCATGAAAACAACTTTCAGTATTTCTGCAAACATTCCCCAAAAATGTCTTTTACCAGCCATCTACAGCTCTCCAAAACTGCTTGGGAATAAGCAGTTTCAGAGGGAGAGAGGTGACACAGACAGACATTCCTTTGTTTTTTACAACACATTCCTCTCACAGAGGAGATTTAAAAGATTTAATTTGTTGATCATCAAGGAAACATTTTCATAATGTTCCAAATGTGGAGTGTATTTTGAGCAAGAATAATTATGTCTGTACTTTTAAATTATTTTAATTTTGCTTGACCTTGGAGGGAAGGTGAAAGGGGAAGGCAATGTTATTCCTGCTTAGCTACACTGACAGTCAGGTAAATAAAATTTATTTGCCTTCTCCTTATTTAAGATTTCCCCAGCTGCCTCCATCAACTCTTCCTCATTCTTTTTTTTCACATTTTATCTGTAGTTTTAAATCTTAGTCTGAATGACAACATTAGCTTTCTAAACTACTCAGCAATACTAGTTTCCCCCCCAAGACTTCCCTGAGGCTGATTTGTATAGGCTGCAGTTGTCTCTCTCTTTTTTTTTTCCTATGACTTAGATTGAACAATACCCTCACTAATGACATTTCCCCAGCAATGATGCACCAGGGAAAAGCATGGAAAGAGAAGAAGGAATGATGAATACAGCCTAGATGGATGGAGGAGGAAGTGCTACAATTTGCCTCTCTATAGCTCCATAAAAACTACAACTCTTGCCTTTTTCCATCTACCATAAAGATGGAGCTGTGATATTCTTAGGCAGATATATCAGGCACTATTGCATAATGCATTTTTGCACCCTTACAAAGAGGATCCAAGCTGAAGCCTGTAATATGTGTTCTTTGTCTGTCTAGTAAAAGCCTCAGCTAAAAGAAAATACTGAAAAAATCTCAAGATGAAAATGCAATAAATAACCTCCTGCAATGACAGCAGGTGATGTGCAGGGGGAGGGTCATTCCAGTTTGGCAAAGCTGGTCGTTAAAGCCAAACCATAACCCCAACTGCTTCTCCTCTCCTCCCAGAGCTGCACCTGGCTGTATCCTTGTGGATGATTTCTTTTTCTCCTCTACCTGTTTGCTCAGGGATAGACCCTGAAGTCACAGACCTTTTTAAAGGCAACAGGAAGGGCACATTTCTTACCAAAGCCCAGTCTAGATGTGCTCCGTGACTGCTGTTGATAATTGTTTCATAGCCCACCCTCTGAAAAACAGATTCTCCTCAATCCCTGTGCCCCTTGCCAGGACCTGAGAAGTGCCACTTGCACCTGCCCACAATCAGTAGATAAAGCTGCAGTTGCTACATCAACAGAATGAACATTAATACAAGAATGAGCTCTTTGGGTTGCTTGTGGCCAGCTTGTCTGGAATGACCTGTGATTTTAAACTTTTACCTAAGCAGGAAGCTGTGAGGAAACTCTCCCTGTCAAGTTCTCTGAAGCTCATGTATCAAGTTGTCTCCTCCCTTGGTTGCAGTCAGGCTGCAGAACTCCTTGGTGCAGAAGACATTGCAGATGTTGACAGGAGGTGTACACTATTTATTTTCCATTTACTTGTAATACTTTCTTGTTCTAGCTAGAATATAATGTATTTGAATTCATTGACAGCAGGAATTACGCTGAACTATCACATGCTTGTACTGGAGAATTTCTGGGTTACTTAGAAATGTCAAATAAGATAATAGAAAATGTCATTTTTACTCAGCCATCACAAGGTGCCTTATAGAGTGTGTTATTATTGCATCTTTATCTTTGCTTCTCAAATAACAAGCATATCTCAAAGCTATGAAATCCTATTTAGGATGTATCTAATCCAGAAAAGAATCAGAGGCAAACTGTTGGAAGAATGTCTGTTGTGAACAGGATGACAGTGGATATATGAGCAAAGGCAGACCAGAGGTTCAGTTTAAATTTTAACTTGAACTTTGACTATCAGTGTCTGAATTAGCATTTTCATTTCACAGACTTCCCTTCCTAAATGAGGTGTCGAGACCATGAATTTCACAAGAAGATTCAGGTAGCAAAATATTGGCACACTCCAGGGTGAAAGTTATTTCCCTGGAGTGTTTTAAGATTTTGGAAACAATCCTAAGATTTCTCTGAAATTATTTTTTTGTAGGATTTCCCTGGAAAACAACAATACAGAGGAATGATTTTCAAATTTAGGGCATCTAGAAACCTCTGCCTTGTTCCTTTAATTTGGTTCTGATTTAAAGAAATTAATTTGCCTTCAATTTGAAAAGAGTGTGAGCGTGGGGTACTAAGTTTGTAGTCAGTGAAGCTCTAAAGAGAAATCAGAAAAACAAAACTTTTCTTTATACAACAAGCTGCTCTGTAGAGTCATAAACAATAATTAGCTGCTTCTTAACACTTCTTATTTGCTTAATCTCAAAGTATGTTAAGAAGAGGAATATGTGATTATCACTCCTAAACAGAGGGTGCTGAAAAATAATTTTCCCAAGTCCTAATGATAATCAGGCTCACTTCAGTTCCATTGCCTCTTGCCATCTGTGGGTAGGAAGGCCAGCTCTCCCCACTCATTTTGCAAGCGACGAATGTAAAATGTCTTTTACATTTGCAGTCACCCTTTCCAAGACTCAGAACTGATGATGCCATTTATTGTGTTAGCGAACACAGAGCTGAAAAGCCTGTGCTGCTGGCAGGTCAATATTGTTTGATTCCACTTGGGAGTCTATTTCAGGAGCTCATTGAGCTGTTTTGGGACTAGGACACGTGCACAGCTAAAATTTACAGCAGCACACAGCAGCCAGAAAGCATTTCTAAATATTTACGTATATACACTGGGACAAGCAAACAAACACATCATCAGGCTGGCAGGTGATTTTCTTGAAAAGGACTGCTGAAGTCAGAGGAGAGATGACCAAATGACCTGCTTTGGTTACGTGTGTGTTAGTTACAACCTTGACAGAATTGGTGTCAAATTTTGCCCCCACAAAGCAGGACACAATCCGAGAACATTGAAAAAACTCCCAACACCTCATCTCCTGCACGTAGCCCACATTTACAACTACTAAAGGCATTTTTGGAATAGGCAATTTATTGGGAACAGTTTTTACTTTTTTTTTTTTTCCCTCTTTAGCAGAGGACTCTTTGAAGTTAATAAGCATAAATTTCAGCCTTAAGAGTCAGTCAAAACATCAAAGCTTTATGCCCTCAGTGCATTGCAGAGTTGGCCTAACAACAATTGGAGAGGTTTTTAAATACAGCTGCACTACTTGCTTTGCCTGTCTTCACTTATCTAATATTTAAAACACCTGGTTATTAAGTGAAAGTCAAATTCTGTCTGTAAGGAGGAGAACTAGGACTCATCTGATAAATTCAGTGTTTGAACTGTCTAGAGGTGATTTCTGTGTTAACTCTCACTTATCTGTGTATAGCAATTAGTCCACCTGTCCATACAAAAGCAAACGGAAGACATAAAGCAAAGTGAGATTGAAAGAATAGGCATGACACCATATCATCACATTTTCTTGCTGCCTGTTTCTTTTCTTGATGCCTAAAATAATTTCTCTCTTCAGCCCAGGATTTTAGCAAGAAAATGACTCTAATTTACACTAAACAGCTTTACTGCTGTCTTCTGAAGACCTTTTAAAGAAGCTTCAGCTTGCTGGAGGCAGCATTGATGAGGGGCACAAGTTAAAGCCTTCATTTAAAAGCTTCCCAGAATTTGTCTAGAAATAATATGGATAGCAAGAAATATGGGGAAGGAACCAAAACACAGAATAGCTCATTTAAACAGGCATATTGAAAACCTAAGGGATTTTTTTCTGTAATTGGTGTTCAGTGGAGAAAATGGAGGTAGGTTAAAATAAAAAAGGGATGTGTGGATGTATTTTTTCCCAGTATTTTAATTTTGGTTATTTATCTACCGACTTTTCATTTATTATCACTATATATTTCTTTGAAACTTGACAGTAAAGTGCCACAGTTGAGATAATATGAACTAAAAATGGCCTTTGGGTGGATGGGGGGAGCATGGCAGGGAGGGAACATTTGTGTACCCCAAGAGCATCCTAAGGCACAAGTCACTAAGAGTACCAACCTGCAGAGCAGCCTCAGCCAGTGGGAGAGCAGTCAGGGCCCTTTTCCAACCAGAAATCACCACGATGCAACTACAGTTAGATAATTTGTAAATGCAAAAATCTGCAATCAACAAAATTAACATAAGCTCCATGCCAAGCCATAATTAATGATAATAACAAAAAATAGGCATCAGCTTGGCAATGCAAGTGCTTAATACTTCCAGAAAAGGTTAATGGAAGAGAAATATTCAGTTTCAGGGATTTGTGGTCACAGCTATCTGAATCTGAACATGTGAGTGTGAAAGTTGTATAAAGCAGATCCTGATATCAGCTCATGTAGCTCTGGAAAACCCGTTGTTGTTCTTTGTCCTTTCCCAGTGGTTGAAATGGTGCCATTACTAAACTGGTAGAGTCACTCCTAACTTCTGGTTTAACTGGAGCCAGAAAAGGCTATATTACTAATTACTTACTGGATATTAAATATGTCTGAATTTACTTCTTCCTACAAGCTTGTGTAGTTCCAGCTTCCTTTTTGCTTGATTCCCTCTTCCACATTCCCAAACTGAGTCTCTGAGGGCTTCTCTCTGGTGTACTGTGGTGGGAGGTTGTTTTGAAGCCAGGCTGTAAGGCAGTTTCATATTCTGAAATCCTTCTTTTTCGTTGCAAAAATGTTTTTCACAGAGTAGCTGAAAATCAAGTAAAAAAAAGTGAGCTGGCAATGAGAATTGGCATAAAGATATACTTTGAGCTATTATTGCATAAACACTGAGAGTAGTTTTATCTAATGGAAGCCAGAAACTACAGCATGGTGCAGTAGCCAAAATTTGGAGTGTGCAATAATGGTAAAAACACTCAAACAGCCAAAGAAAAAACCCCAGACAGTCCTTTACCAGTCCAGGGACTAGCCAATGACCTGAACTGGGAGGAACAAGGGTCTTTGTATCTTAATCCTTGCTATGATTATTCATTATACTATTCTCAGTCACAGAAATGTGTCTTCCTATTTTGAGCTCAAATAAGCTCTGTGCCTCCATAGCAGCTTGCAATTGTGAGTTTCAAGGAGCTGAAACATCCTCAAGGACTCAACTGTTATTATTTCACTATGTTGAAATAGCAGATGCTGGAAACAGAACAGATACATTGTTAGGCATTTTGGTACCTTTCTGTTCATCTTCAGTGAATTTAATAAATATCAGGTATATGCTAAGGTTACCAGTACTCATCTTTTCAATTAATCTAAAACAGCAGCAAGAATTTTTAAAAAGTATTTAAAGGAAAACCTTGAAGCAGGGAGAGTTAGTTCTGCAAGGCAGAAGTTGATGCAACTCCTTTGCAAAAATTCAGTCTTGCCAACTGATGTGCACACGGGACCCTTGCTTTATTCACCAAAAAAAAAAAAAAAACACCTAAGAGTGCACATGGTTTTCAGTCCCTTTGTAATAGACCTTCACAAGTCTTGCACACTATGGCAGGTACTCTTAGAAACGTCACTCCCTGGCCTTGCAACCATGGAGCCATTAGTCTGTCAACAGGAAGAGTACTGAGCAAACCTAAGAGGTTTTAACCTTCATCCCAGGGTTCATGTACTCTCTCTGAGAAGGAAGGAACGCTGCTGGCTTAAGCTCACACCTATGAATATTAAATGCTTTGGGGCTTCCACGCTGATTTCAATGAGCTCCCCATGGTTGCTCCATGGTACTTTCACTGCAAGCAAGGGAAGGCATCGACTCCCTGTATTTTTCCAATATTAGGCAATCTTCACTGTCTTCAGAAGGGGAATGGCACTGCTATGCAGACTCTGGGAACTATTCATGACCTGTTCATTTCACAGGGCACAAATACAAGAAGATCTCACATAGGTTGAAGCAGGAACAAACTACAAGGGTGGGGTGTTCTGGTGTAGAAACAGCTCTTGGTCATCCCTCTGTAAGAAATCATGGCATACTCCACTAGCCAGGCACCAGGGCAGATACTTATAGACCAGTAAGGGTCTTTGATTCTTTGATGTGTATAACTTGATAAGAAGTGGAAGTTCATAGCTCTCAGGGCTGTGCTTGTATGTGTGTGAAACATGTATTCCACTTTGGAAAATATAAAATGCTCCCTGCCAGTTTTCAAGCCCTATCATGCAGCAGGAATTATTAGCTCAAGGGTTGTTTGACAAATGCTCCAGCAGTAATATTCCGTTTGTCATGCTGTTCCTGCCTCTTTTAGAACTAGAGTGGTGCAGGAAGTGAGGGATCTCTCCCCTGTATGCTGAGAAAAGCAACATATTCTTTGGGTGAGAATTCTTTTCAACATAGAACTCTTTTGTGTCTTAAAAAGCAGTCTCAAGTAGTTTGTCTAAACTTACAAAAACAGTGAGGTAGCCAACACTGCTGATAAATGCCTGATTATGGATATCAGTGGGAACAATCTGGAAACCTCTGTCTGCATCTTTAGGCACTTTGTGGGTTTAAGTGCATAAATTCATCCCCAACGGCTATAATATAAAAACAATTCTCTTGAAGACTCCAATATACATTTCTCATAGAAAGTCAAACTCTTCAGCTTCTAATGAGAGATCTATAAACATGAGAAATGTCTCATAACAAACCAAGTATCTTTTATAAATAGAAAAATAACTTCAGCTGGGACTGAAATTAAAGGAAATAACCACTCTGTTTCCAACAACCTTCACTATTACTAACTTATAGCTTCACTTTTATACTTTTACCTTCTGCTACTCTGGGAGCACATAATTGTCATTGCTTTTCAAATGTTCCTGCTGCAGCTGTATTATTTTTCATGAGTTTCCTTTCTCTATTAGATTGGTGGCTCAGAATATTCCAGATCTCAGTTTAGCATCTGCTTTCTTTGACTATCTGCTTTTCTTCGCCCTTCTATTTAAATGTCTATTTTCTTCACCCTTCACCTATTTAAATGTCCCTTGGGAACTGTGATAGAATGCACTTCACTGTCCAAAATGAAACAGAAGTGTACATTACCCTGAGCCCTCTTAAATACGTAATTTTAAAGGTGCTTTCCCTCCCTCTGTCAATTGATTGCCTTCTTTGGTGAATTTTTTTACCACCTGATTAATTTTTGTTTATCCTAAGCCTCTAAAGGTAACTTCCAATTCAATGATGGATAATGGTTAAACTGGTTATTACAAAAATTACTTAACGAGTATTATCCATTTCTTTATCTTTTATATTTATCTACGCAGGAAAGCTATTGCACAGCAAGGGAGAATATGAATTTAAAGCAAAGTAACAATTTCACATTAGCTTCCCACAAGGATATTGTCATCCTGCACACAAGTTTAACTTAATCCTCTTCCAAAATTGGCTAAGGAAACTTGTATAGATGTATTCTTGCTGTGAAATATTGTCCACATTAAGACATCGATACAAAAGACCTTTCTAATAATTTCTGTACTTTCCTGGTCCTCTCTGCAGCGGTAGTACAGTGCCTCTGAGTTTGTGATGTATTTATTCTCATAACAGCCCTAAAATGAAGGTAAAAACTTGGTGTTTTTTCCAAGATTGTGCAAGAGAGCTGGAGTAGAGCAGAGAGATGAATGCAGTTTTCACAAGTCCAAAGATGGCTTCGTCACTGCTGGGTCATCCTTTTGCTCCGTAAAAAGCCTGTAGCTCCCAATTCTGTCTGCTTAATCATAATTCCATTTATCCTCCAGACAGGCGTGACTCAGCTGCACAACAACACTGATGGCTCTTGCAAACTAGTGTTGTTATTTCCTGACAGTGAGTGGCCATGTGGCTTTATGATGTTTGTGTTGATTCATGTTCTCATTTTCATTCAGTGAAGGCAGAGGAAAAGCTCAGTGATGTGTTTTGATTCAGACTCTCAGAGGTTTGAGGTATTTGGGTATGTAAGTCACATGGCCTTTAAATAACTTGAGAACCTTTTATTTCTTTTTGGAAAATACCAAATAACCTGTTTTAAATCAAGTTGTGTCCCCTGTCCTTGCTCCTGTCTCATTTGCATAGAAAGAGGATTATTTAAATAAAGGCACAAAGTGAATTTTTTGAATAGAGAGAAATTCAGTGGCTAAATCTAATATTATGATTAAGTACTGCCCTTCCAACTGAATAACAAAGTCAAAACCCCACAGCATTTTACTGAATATTACAATTAAACAGTTTAATTATATCTTGATCCATCTATTAATTTCCCTTACTCCAAGCAACCAGAGGATTCAAGACCCCTTCCATTTTGCTGTACAGATCTGATATCTAGAGCAAAGGAGGCTTGTGTTGCTGCATTGTGCAGAGGGCTGACACCCCCCAAGCAAAGGTGAGGGCAGGGGTTGCACATCAGTTCACCAAACACTGAATTGCAAAATGCAGATGCGTTTTCTAAAGGCTGAAAACTCTTAATTCATTTGGCTTAATGCAATGAAAAGGTGAATCTGAAATAATCTCCTTTATTTCAAACCTTGGTGGCTTCACCTTGTTTGTGTTCAGAATTGCTTCCCTCTCTTGGTTGTGGTTATTTCCTGGCTTAGGGTCCACGATGGATATGGAGCACGTGGGTAGAAAGAAGCCTGTTCGTTGGAGGCCACTTGTCAAGGGAAGGCAAAGGTTGAATGTACCAAGAAGAGCTGTCCCACAGTTGCTGGTTGATTTTTGGCTCGTGACTATTTTTGGTTTAGGTTTTTCTTTTTTAGATTTCCAGAGTTTCTGGGAGTGTTCTGGTTAGCAGTATATCCTTGTGTGTGCAGACCATCCTGCAGATGAGACACTTTAAATCCCCAGGAACTCTTTCAGCCTGATACGTTATAAATAATAGGAAAACCATTCATTTCAAACATTACCATTAAAGTCTGATTTTGTTTTGCACATGCAGTTAGTGATTCCAGCAGCTGCCAAATCCCCAAGTCTTCATCCAGCGCCTGAGCTGTCCAAAGCGTGCAGGAATTCACTGCATGGCCAAAGCCTCCTGTTGGCACACACTCCAGCTGCCTGCAGATGGAAATGCAAACTCCTGTCCCCACAGAGGGTGCCTGGGCTTCCCCCATCCTGCGTTCCAGGTGGGAGCTGCTGCTCCAGGGAGATCTCACCACGGTATCTCTCACTGCCATGCACGTTCCTGGTCTCACACGCTCCCTGAGGTGCTGCACATCCGTAACCAGCACGTGGAAGCAGTTCTAGGGGGTTTTATTTCATGATTGGCTCCCAAACAGTCACAACCAACTGCAGCTCTCGCTGCCTACTGTTAGATTGTTTGGGGTTTAGTTTGTTTGGTTTTGTAAATACCTGAGGTCTCTAACTTTGGGTAATTAAAAATCCCGGATTGTTTTTATTTTAACACTGAAAGAAAGGGTTCAATCTGTTTGTGATAATATGACTGACATTGTTTCAAAGCAGATTTAGAGATACGTTTGGGCCTGACATTTAGTCAGCAGGTGGGTGTTGTTTATTGCCTAGCAATTAGAACTTATATTAACATAATATCTCCTCAACTTCAAAAATTTCTGAGAGCTCTCTGTGAACAGATTCCCAAGAGCTCTCCCCTGCTCTCTTCCCTTTGTCTTTTCACTTTCCCACCTCCACAGCCTTCCACCCACCTGCCTTTAAATGTGCTGTTTCAAATTTAGAGTTCAAGAAACTTTGTTTAAGTCTAAATCATGAAAGATATTTTCTTCCAGGGCAGAAGCAGCCCACAACCCCTTTATTTTAAACCAAGCTGGAACAGTGCTTTTCAGTCTTCAGAAACTTTTCTTTCACTTTTAATGTTTCTCTGTGAGCACTCCACTACAGAAAATAAGTGGTGAGGAGGACAGGGCCTGTTTCCCATCTTGAAATGGGAGGTGCAATAAGTAATTTCCTTGCCACCTGCATCGTCAGGGCCACCTTTTCTCTCATTCTTTTCTCTGGTGTTGTTATCAACTTATTATGGAGATGCATTCATTGGTTTTATATCTGCTTTTTATGACATTCATTTTTACTTTTGTGCTAATGGGTTGTCTGCAGGAGAATGTGAAAATGAAATGGCTTGAGCTAAAGATGCAGTGAAGGAAAACAAATGGGAAAAATGAACTGACTAGAAAACCTAATCCATATGTATTACTTTGAAAATAATGTGAAAGTGATTTCACACTGAAGTCTAAAGACCCTGCTGTCCATACCAAACATTCACTGCTGCTCTGTTGCAGGCTTTGCTCACAAAGCTGGATTAGCAAAATGGTGAGAATTTCTAAAGAAATCAAACAAAATTTAACATTATTCCTGTGCATTTTCTCCTGTGTAAATCCACCTATGCACACACATTCTTAGAGGAAATTTTCATCCTTCCTTTCAGTCTTTTCTGTTTTAAGCTTAAGCTCCCTCATTTCAGTGTTGAGGAATAGCACTTGGTGCTCTGTCCTGCTTTTTTCCCAACCCCTTAAAGTGTACATTTTCATCAAAGCAGACACCTTTCTATCTTGTCTGGGAGGATATAATTATGGGAGATAGGTGCTGATCTTTCTTTTCATACAACTATAATTAACACTGAACAAATCAGCTTTGGGGAGTCATCAGTGCCTTGCTCTGATCCTCGGGCAAATCCTGAAAGACCAAAAGCTGATTCCCTCCATGCAGCCATCACCATAACACAGTGAGTGGCTTAATAAACACTGTCATCCTAACCCTACACAGCAGTCACTTTGCTGATGAGCATGAACAACCTTGTTTACTATTAGATGCAAAATCACTGCTCAAACCCCAATGGTTATTAAGTGGCTGATTGGATGGGAAAGTGACGAGGAAAAGATCAAATTCTTAAATCAAGTTAAATCCAGTGAGACTGTTCTATCGTATTAGAACCTCCCTGACCTGGTAACAAAATTAAAGTAGCTTATCCTGAAAGAGAGCAGGTCATTTGATGTGAAGGGTGCCCATGTAAGCAGTTGTGGTGCTGTTTTGTATTAGGAGAGTGAGAGTGAAGGGAGAGCTGGTGCAGTGGCCAGTCCCTGGAACGGGAATGGAGCATCCCAGCTGGATCTGCTGCTGATTTACAGGGGAGAGAGGGATGGCTCACATGGTTATGTGTGGTAGTGGCCAGGAAGGATGGAGCTTTTGGGAAAACGGGAAAAAGGATCAGTGGAAATGCGTACAGCCTCAGCTGGAAATGAGGAAAGCGGCTTCTCCACAAGGCTCCCCCCGAGATCAGAGCGGTGCCAGCTTACTGCAACTGGAGCTCTCCTACAAAGAGCTGACAGCAGCCTTTATCCCCAAGTTAACAAGCTTGACAAGTCTCTTTGCCATTTGGGCACATTGAATTCTCAGGAGAGCTTCCCATGAATAAATCATTCCCTCTTTAGTGACTATCCAGAATTAATGATCCCCCACCTTTTTTGACAAGCACTTCTTTTGCTGTAGGTTGTGACTTGTGGCTCCTCAGAGGATGGTGACAACTGAGGAGGCCTGGGGGATTTTGCTTTCCCCTTTTTGGATATTCCAGTAACTTTTCCTGTGACTGAATAGCTGAAAAGTATCTGTAATTATAAAAAAGGCTAACATTTTCAGAAAAGCAGCATAGACCTGGGAGAAGAAATCCTAAATCAAAAAAAACCGTGTTAGATCAAAGTTAGAATCAAAAGAAGATAAAATTTTACAGAGATAGAAAGCAGGATGTAATTACTGTTCATATTGGTGCACCTCTTAAGGTGTGAGCAAACACCTTTGTTTAGATACTTCCATCATTAATTCAAAGTTATGAATGTTTCCCTTGCATGTAGTTTTCTACAATTTCCCAGACACTTTGCCTATCCTGAGAGGATCAAAGAGTTTTTGGAAAAGCCATATATCTCATGGTATGGTTGGAATATCAACTAATTGTGACTGTTTAGTCCTTGACTTTTACTTCCATCCATGTGATCTGATGAGTGATTTGAATGTCAGACTGAACTGTACAACATTTTTCTCAAATTTGTGTCTCATCTAAGAAGATTTTTTTTATATACCTTAGGGTTGGAAAAGTACAGAACAGGCTCTGGGGAAAAACTCTTAAGTTGAAATACGAACCTTTCCAAAATTCAGAGTATTTGGATCTTTGGTACTGTGAGAGTTATTTCTGTCGCAAAGCGTGACTGTGTCTTTTCTAAACTGACTTGATAGGTCATTTACATATCTTCAGTCTTGCCTTACTAGTACAATTGTTAAAACTTCAGTGCAAGTTTCAGTAAGTAGCCACCTCTCTGCTCTTTGGTGGGTAAGCAAATGTCCATTCCAGTAAAGAGAAAAAGTGGAAAAAAATTACCTGAGACCTCACCACATTGAAAACAAAATGAGAAAGAGAAAGAATTCCAAAGTCCATAACTTTTAAGTAATTTACTTTAGAGTGGAGTAAGAGAAGGGAGATGTTTTGTCAGCATTTTAGCATTCTCAGTGCTGAAAAGGGAATAAACTTAAATTTAGCCTGAGATCCAGTGGGTCCAGAGAAGGTACCAACTCCTCCAACTGGGATAATTCTTAGATGTACAAAGGTAAATGTTCAGAGCAGCAAAACCTTAAAGGCTTTAGTTTCACAGCTGTGAGTGCCTGGCACCTTTAGAAATGCTCTGCTTGAGCAGCAGGATGAACCTTCATCCGAGTATATTCTTGTCCCAGAGTTTGAAGCTGTTGTTCCCAGGCAGCTTGTGTAGCACGAGGTCAAAACTGGTGCTTTACAGCCAGGTCTTACCAAGGAGGAAAATGGAGAAAAGGAGGAATTAAGAACTTTATGAAACCTTGCTATATAAACCTTGTTTTGAAGTAACATTTTCAAAATTATCCAGCAAAGAGACAAGACAGTATATGCAAAATATTCAGAAAAACCACAGTTATGACTGATACTGAACATCTTAGTGTCAAATGTATTCTCTCATAGCTAAGTAGGCTTGTTTTACAAATCTGAACTTAGGTCAGAGTTTCATTAATACAATCTTTATCTTTGAGTTGTAAAATTGAGTCTTACACGTAACTATGAAGTTTTTAAACTATTGTTTTTAACATTGACTTGTTTAAGATGTTCTAATGATTTATGTCAGGAACCAAATTAACATATCTCAAAATGAATTTGCATAACCTGAAAAAAAGGTTTACACAGCCTAATATAAATTTACATTCCTAATAAAGTATTAACATATCCAAAAATGGATTTTAAATGGTACCATTATATTTTAAATCCTTCCTGTAGATTCCTAACAAACAGCTTTGATTTGCATGTCCTGACTTTGCCACGTAACACAGAACTAGTAATTGACTGGTTTGTAAATCAGCCTTTTAATGCTCTGCTGCTGCCACCTTTGTTCATATGGATTAGAGTTAACAACCATAAGATTTGCCTTTTGCACACAGTAGCATTGAAGATAAAATCAGAATTTGCAGTGGAAAGGATGTTTCAGGAGATGGTTTAGTAGACTAAGCTGCAACCTTAAGTGCAAAGCTTGGACCAACCTTAAAAAATTCCAAGTCTGACCCTAAAACTCTTCTCTCTCTCACTTACTACACAAAATCAGTCACAGAATCATACAGTGGTTTAGGTTAGAAGGGACCTTAAAAATTGTCTTGCTCCAAGCCTCTGCCATGAGCAGGGACATCTTCCACTAGACCAGGTTGCTCAGAGCCCTTTCCAGGCTGGCCTTGAACACTTCCAGGGATGGGAATGAGGACTTTGGATTGTCTCTTAAGTGACTATTCTAGATTTCATTCCCCACAAATACAAGATGTATGTTATTCTACAGGATAAGTTTTTCATAGAATAGGTTTTTTTTTTTTCTTTTTTTTTGCAGAATAAGTTTTTTGCTAAATCCTGGAGAAATTTCTAGACAGTATTTAGTAACAACATGGTAGGACTGAGAACTCAATAAGGGGCGGGATTTATTCGGACAGGGCTCTGAGCAACCTGGTCTAGTGGAAGGTTTCCCTGCCCATGTCAGTGGGGTTTGAACAAGATGATCTTTAAAGTCCCTTCCAACCTAAACCATTCCCTGATTGTCTGATTCTAGCAGTGGGGGAGGCCCTAACATCTGAAAGTCAGCAGTTCGCCCCAGATGATATTTAAGTATCAGTACTTGAGTCTGCAGCCACTGATTCATAAAGGCTCTGATTCAACAAGGTACTTAAGCTTTAGGAGTCCTACTGAAATCAGCTGAATGATGCATGTGTTTAAAGTTAAGCACATAAAATCTTGCTGTAGTGCAGCAAAGAGCAATTCCCACTGAAATCTGCTATCGAGTTTACTCTCTTGCTGCAACTGAAACACTGGTTTTGTAATATAAAAACAGAATGAGACCAGGCAGCCTTCAGTTCTTACAGTTTTTAGAGGAAACAGTGCAAGCTGGCAGTGAAATAAAAAGGTGAGGCAAGGGGAAACACAACTCTCATTCTCACTGTGGTTTTCCCCAGACCCTTGACAGGTTTTTTTATTCGTCTCTTTTTGTTTAGCTCTTTTGCTGATGGCAGCTGAAATATTGCCAAGAGACCCAGAGCACTAAGACACCCCTTGGCTGGGTGAGTAAAGCTGTTTCTGTGGCTGAAGATGTGTTGGGAGGCTCTTAAAGCGATGACTCTAGGAGTAGAAAAGCAGAAACCAGTATATGGTTTCCTTTGTTTATCAAATTCCCTCCATCACCCTCACTGGATGTGCTAAAGTGAGTGAATAGTTTTAACCTCAAAACTGCAACTGGATGTCAGGCAGCTCAGGGCAGGAGTTTGTAACATCTGGAGAGCCAAGGGGGTTCTCGTGTCCCCTTTACTACCATCTGACTGTGCCAGCCTGATTTTAGCTGCGACAAAAGGATCCTTTTTAGCACAGTGCACGAGTGAATTGCATGCATTAAAAAAATAAAAGTTCTGAGCCAGATCTTCAGTGGCCTGAAGCTGATGTAGCACTGAAACCCTGGGACTAATACTGAGTGCACCAAGTGAGAGCTCGGCTCGTTGTTTTATTTGCTGACTTGTGATTCTCCTTGGTAAAGTGGCCCCATGGTAGGAGATTACTCAGCCTGCTTAACCTTTCTGTCTTCTTTCTCTCTTTTGCTTTACTCATGAATCCAGTCCATCACCTGATAAAGCTCTGACTGCTGTACTGCTACTTTTGCTGCTGATAAGCAAAGCAGAAAATTACATATATATATATATATATATATATAAAATATAGGATTTTTCAGAGGTTTAGTTAATTTGTTTGTTTATTTCCTTGCTTGCTTTCTTGGTTGATTTTGTGTTTTTGTGGTGTTTTTTTCACCTCACTGAGTGGGAATATTGTGTGTAAACATTATGTGGACACTGCTGAAACAGTAAATACAGAATTTACATGTTATTATTTATAGCAATTAGGGTTTTGGAGCATAATATCAGCTCTTTATAAAGACCTTTGTTTGTCTTTATTACATAATGCTGCTGCCCTCGCCATATGGTAGGTTTTGTCTGTGGTTAAGAGCCAATAAAGCATCCGTTGGAGGTGAGTCCACAGGAAAAAGGACAATAGGTACTGAGATGGTAAATATTTAGTAGGTGATTACCTGTTGTTATTCCTGGCGTGTCCTCCCTTTTTAAAACTCTTGGAATAAACCCCACAGGACTCATGTGAATGGGCTTTAGCCCTCAGCTCTAAAAACAAGAGCCAGCTCCTCTGCAGTGCTGACCAGGCAGATGGGTTGCTCAGGTACCTCAGTCCTGGAGGCCAGACAGGATTTCTTGTGCTTAAAAGAAAACACACCAAGTTAAAAATGTCTCTGCTCATTGCAAGGGAGGTTGGACTACGTGACCTTTAAAGGACGCTTCTAACCCAAACCATTCTATGAAAACCCAAAGTTTTCTCTCATGGAAGGTGTCAGTAATGGTTCCTTATACTCCAGATGGTTTCATACATTCACATTGTCACAAGCACACAAAAAATTGGATTGAAGGGATGTTCTTCTTCCTATACTCATAAAATAATGCACATTTGACCTAGATGTGAAAATATTTCGTGCACATTGCCTATTCCAGAACACAGCCAGCTCTGTAATAACTATTATAACTATTGAAAGATGCAATGTTAGTGAAAAACATGCCTTAATAAGGCATGAACAATGGCATCACTTTAAAACCTTAGGTGAAATAGGTCTTGAATTTTAGACATAAAAATAATTTTCTTTCACTAAAACATAATCATAATACAAACTGTACTGAATCATTAATCAAGGTTGTTACATTAGGTTTTTTTTACTGGACTGGATCATTTTATATGTGTTAAATATGTATCCCTGATGAATGCCAATATTATTTTTGAAACTGGGGGAGCCAAATAAATCAACCTAAATTCCCTCTGCTTAGGCTACTGTGGGAATCAAGCTGAATTCTCTGTTCCATAAACAGAAGAGGGAAAACAAACAAATGAATGAGAATGATAAATGCTTAGATAAGCTCATTTTAGTCAAAGTCAAATCCACACCATAAGATAAAAAAGATGGAGAGAATTATTAAAGAAACTCTACAAGACATTTATGGTCACCATACCTTGCAGAAGAAAAAATCCCCCACTTTTCCCCTCACTTTTATGTAGATGCAATAATTCTTCTAATGTCATCTAGATCTCATCTCTTGTAACATTTCTCTTTTTATTTCTTCATAGTAGTATTTGCACATTCTTGAGTTATTTACTGGTTTTTCACCTCCAGTTTGGAAACACTTTGTAGAACCACTACACCATAGGACCCAAACTGAGTCACAATCCATATATTTCGTGGCCTGTTAAATGAGTGGGAGAATTGGGGTTATAATAACCACAACCCTCTAGCTCAGCTGGATTGGTGGTTTCCTTGTAACGAGCTGTCAGAGAAAAGTCTGAGCCCTAAAATCACATAACCTGCTCTGGGAGGCACCTTCCTATTGAGAAACATCAATGATTATCAAGGTTCATCTCATCTTCCAATTAATTCTCCTTATTTTCCTGGATACTGGGCTCTTCTTTGGATGAATATATCTATATATATATTCAGGAGGTAAATATATTCAGAAAACAGCACAGGAATTATCTGAGAAACTCTCCCAGCTTTAAATTCAAAACTGTCACTTTATTTCTATAGCAGACAACATAATAATTCCAGAAGCATTAGGAAGCATAAAAATCCTGTACACAATGGGTGCACATGTTAAAAAAATAATAAGAATTTGCAGAATGTATAAAACATGAGAAAGGTTTACACACAGAAACTGCAATTGAATACATCAAAATCAAAGACAGGCAGAGAATGAATTAATTTGTTTCAGATGATGGTATGTAGTTCAGTCAGGTTCTATAATTTAATTTTACTAAGCACAGCACTTCCTAATTACCTGTATACTTGCAGATGCATAAATAAATCACGGATTTTTATTCTTGTATACCAAGTGTTCATACACAAAAAAATACTCCAAACCCAACATTTTGGTAACTACAGTGTAAATAAACCAAGCATAAAGCAGGGGCAGCAAGCAATGACGACTTTATGTGAACAAAACCATTTTCATTAAATTTTAAAGCATCTGAGGAGCATTAAATTCTACCAGTTTCTCTGTGAAGATCACTCAGTTTATGCATGAAAATTAGAGGTGCATGGAGAGGTGCCTTCTTGCAAGGTAGGAACTGTATTCAAATTTTTTGGCAATATTTTTAAGCAAGAAAAGGTTCATTAAATTATGAATACCTATCTGGGTATTTGATTTCTAGTTGTCTACTGTAGAAGCACCATGCTGAGAGCATCATGAAGTCAGTTTAGGGAAAAGCAAGATATTCTTGTATTTCTGGAGTTCAACAGGTAGTTTTTTGAAAGGGTCTGGAGACCCAAAGATGGTCAGAATGCATGACCAGGGAAGTATAAGTACATGATTCACTGGAAACTGCACTGTGTAGCAGGCTAAAAAATTTTTTGGCATGCTTAAGGACACTCAGGAAATAACATAACACAGAGAAGTCAGGGAAATGATGAAAAACAAGCCCAGAAATAGAAAGGAGTATTGATGGAAAAGAATTTGTATAAATCCCATTAACTTGACTGAAAATATCTATTAAGTAAACTCCCTTTCTAGGGGTCACAGGCTTCAGGGTTTCCACACAGGCAGAGCTGTAATGGGAAGTGAAGTCTTTATCCACCACATTATTTTAATAAGTTCTCCTTACTTCTCAACCCTTCCTTCATGACAGTTCCTATCTAGATCAGGGGAAGAGCCATGAGCATTATTTCTTTCCGCTACTGTGCTGGACAGATGGGGACAGGGATTTCCTTTTGTTCCCTGTCTGTACAGCACCTGGCACAGCAAGGTCCCAGTCTGTGCACAGAGCACCTCTGTCTTGTGCAAATTGTGCTCTATTGATATGAATAGAACTTAGATTTTGGCACTTTCGCCCATCCAGATTCACAGAAGTGAAAAACCCTCAAGGATTAAACAAATCATAGAATCACAGATTGGTTTGGGTTGGAAGGGACCTTAAAGATCATCTCGTTCCACCCCTCTGCTGTGGGCAGGGACACCTTCCACTGGACCAGGTTTCTCCAAGCCCTGTCCGACCTGGCCTTGATAATTTTCAGGGATGGGGCAGCCACAGCTTCTCTGGATCCTTTGCCAGGGCCTCACCACTGTTAGAGTAAAGAATTTCTTCTGTATATTTAACCTAAATTTCCCCTCTTCCAGTTTGAAGCCGATCCCCCTTGTCCTCTCACTATAGTTCCTGCTGAGGGGTCCCTCTCCAAAGCCCTCTAGTTTGCTGCAAGCACAGCAAATCCCACGGTCTTTCTCAACATGACAGATTTTTTTCCCAAACTACAAAACCATCTACAAGAGGTTAATGGACTGTACCTGGACGGGACACATCCTTTACAATGACTACTCTTCATAACCATGTAGTAAGCCAAGGAACCTGAGTGACTCTGGGCTTCTGTCCTCCTTTACAGGAATGAAACAAAACAGAGGGATGTGAAGACAATTTTTACTCTGTTTGCAGTCTGTTTTGTAGTATTCCACTCCAGCTAGAACACAGATCATTGTGATCCAATCAGTCAGCAGTAGCTCAAAGACACCACTGGTTATCTTTCTGCCCTGATAAGCAAAGAACTCCAAGTATACAGGCTTTGGAAAAAAAATTGCCTTGGGTCACTTGCCTTGCTAGCAAGGACATTGCAGTATTTTTAACAATATGTTTTACTCTGAGAGGTCAGTGACTTTTGCCTGGGTATTTTTTCTTCTAAATATAACATTTATCTAAATGTTTGGAAAAACTGAAAACGTCAGACTCCTCTTTACACTGCATTATAAGTAACAATTTTCTTAGTGTGTCCTAAATACCCTGTAATATGCATGGAAGAAACTGAATCCAAGACAAACCATTTTTTTTTTTTACTGCTCAGAGAAATAAGAAAAGAATTACAAAAGATTGTATTAAAGTACCCTTAGAGACATCTAGTTTCAGGTGGATTCTCATAAAAGGCTGTCCATCTAGATCACTGGTTAATGGCTCTCAGGAGACAAAGTGCACAATGCTGAGCTGTTTGTGGTCTGTCATGTGAACTGTGTGGCCCCGATGATGTGCCCAGAGCCATTATACACAGCTCAGTTCCCCTGTACCAAAAAAGACAAAGTTTGGGGGGAAGTCTACTCCTGCAGTTAAAGTAGCTTTCAATCAGACTCATGATCAAACATTCAAAATCATCTGAAGGAAGTATCCCTTGATCATCTTTAAAATGTTACTTGGATCGAGTGCAGTATCTCTCCCTGTGCTCTGTAATACGATGAGCCATGCAGAGCTGCTTTCTCCAGAAATCTGATACTAGCATATCCCTACAACACTCCAGCTCTCTGAAGAATTAATAGCAGATAATTTTCTTGATTTACTTTTATTTGCTCTGTTTCGTGGAAAAAAAATAAATTTCTTCCCAAATGTATTTACAACTTGAAGATAATGGATAATTTTAGCAAGCGGCTCCGCATTTTCTCTTTGTGAATGAACAGGTCGCTGTGCACATTTAGAAGTCAAAGTTGAAGCAATTTTGCCTGTAGATGCAGAATTTGATTTCAGACAGGACATTTCACATCTATATAGCTTTGCTTTCTGACTCTGCAGTGCCAGACATTCCCTCTCCCTTCTCTGCCTGCCTTCAGCACAAATGTCAGAGAAATGTGGGGTTTATGTTACACTGAAATTTCAGGAGTAATCCTCAAAATCACTGCTCTGTTTTTGCACAGAGAGAGAAGATTATTTTCACATAATGTGTCATAATCTTCAGATCAGTGTTTAGATGGATACATACAAATAAAACTGTCATACTTTCACCTAACAGCTTTCACTCATAAACAGGGGATGAAATGCAGCATCAACACAGAGATCTGTGCCCTACAGCAGGCTTAAAAGTGTCAGTTTTCTTACAACATGGAAGAAAGAACACAGGGCTTTCTGAATCGTGCTTCTGTACATGTTGTTATTCGTATTTTTTTCTGGAGCGTGTACACATCCCACACAGCTTTTTATAACCTGCCATGTGTGGGATCCCACTACAGACCCAGGGTGAGGTTTGTAAGTGCAGCCAGTGAACCAGTGCTGACTTGGTGGTTGGATCACAACGAAGAGACATCCTGCAAAGGATTTGTGGAAACTCCAGCCTTCACACTCGAGGAAAATCAGGGCCATTATTTTGAAGAGCCTCTGCTGATGGGCTTAGATCTTTTGAGATGGTGTTTCTGCAGGGGTCTATGTGTGAAAGTGGTGCCACAGGAAGGGCACCAGTGGTGCCACTGGTTTTTACAACTATCAGCACATTGCCTAAAATTACAGTTCCCATCTGACTCACTGGTCTTACTGTACAAGCTCATAGTGATGTTCCTTGACCTTCTGAAATATATGGACCCCAATACTTGGCGCTTTTTTGTCAGTAGAGACATCTCCTTTTTGCACTTTCAAATGCATGGATAAACAGGCTGTTTTCCTTTGTTGCATTAGAAGTCATTTGCGCAGCATTAAAAATGGTTGACAAGAAATAATTCTAATAATTCTTATGATAATTCTAATAGTAATTGGAAAGTCTTGTGTGGGAAGGTCTTTTGTACTGTATTAGGGCACAGTATGCAACATTTTTAGTATCTGTTTTTTTTAGGCTGTCAAGTTTCAGTAATAAAATTTCAGCAAATGATAAAGGCAACACGGTCCATTTTAGTTCCCCCAAATTTTGTATCTTCTTGACAAAATAATAGTTAGCCACAACATTTTGATAAGATTGATTAAGTGTTCTTCTGTCTAGGGATATTTGCAGTAACACTTTACAGCAAGAAGTCAAATATCTGTCAGTCATTTAGGTCTGCTTTCTGATTTCTGTAAGGGTTTTTGATAGCCTTCACTTTTTGTTTCACTGCAAGGATTTCTTTAGCTGAAAGACAGTAATCCCATGGTAATAAGGATAATATTTTTAACTTCCAAGTGCCAGGTTTGCTAGTCTTCCTTCAGGATAATCAGTTCTTAGACTACAAATTTTTTGCATTTTATTTCTCTTGAGAATGACTTCCTGAAGCAGAGACTGCCCTATTCAAGGTGAGCAGCAGAAGGTTCAGCTAATTGGGAGAGTTTCCTGACAGCACAGGCAGCCTCAGGATACAGGAACTCTCTGGAAAAGACCTTTGTTTTTATCCAGATTAGATCCATGCAAAATGCTCCTGATCAAGTGTAACCCTCATTCTTGGGGACCAGACCCAGGGACAAAGCACCTCACCATATCTAGAGATGGCCAGAGGGGAAAGGTCTGGCTGTCCTTTCCAATTAGTGACTGCTGAATTGGAGTATATTTGGTTTTCCACCTGGATATTTCACCTTTTTGAGGGTTTCAGGTAGGACAATTTGTGGGTGAGCTGGATGCTGGACCTAGCAGTACGTGCTGGTGCTTGAATGAGTGAGTTATATTAGGAATATAAATAGTATTTTAAAAATACAGTTTAAAATGTATTCCTTGCCAATTTTCTTGAACAAATAAGAGAGCTGCAGGGAAGTACAGTAGTTTAATTAAATATAGTTAAGAGTTGGAAACCAATTAATTTCTGGAGAAATGGAACTGTAAGGTGTTTCTCATTAACTGCGATGTCATTAACTTACCATGCTGCTGCAGCAATTGAATGGAATATTGAAGTAAATTCAAATGCATTGTGTCAGATTCAAGGTTCTTTCAAATGGATTGGGAAGAATGAAGTGTTATACTGAGCTGACAAGTATAAGGCTTAAAAAACCTTTTTTTTTTTTTTTTTTTTAAGTGCACAATTTGCACGTCAAATAGATGGATGTTCACAGAATCAACTGAATTCTGAGACCTTTGATCAAAGATTTGGGGGGAGTCATAAGGAGAAATTCTCTTAGAAATGTTTGCTACTTTCTAATGAGGACTGGCACCATTTGGGTACGTAGATGAAAGCACACCTAATCTTTTCTACTCCTCCTTTTTAATAATACCCTTCGATTCAGAAATTTGACACAGCAGGAAGAAAGGTCCTGTACAGCACATCTCTGCACTTATCAAGCGACACAAGCCGTCTAACTCCTAAAATAAGCACACATTTCGCACACAGGAAGTCATTTGTCTTTGGGGCAATGGGACAAGAAGGTAGTTTGTTTAATTTTCACAAAAAATTGAGAAATAAAGATTTGGAGCTGTGCCCATGATGGCTGGAATAGCCTGGGATAAAAACAGCAGCTCCAAGCAATTTGCCTCTGCTGCGTAAGGAAAGATCATGATACAGGATCCTTCATTGGGATTAACTGAAAGAAACAGAAAATGGAGCCAAGATTTAATTTGCTCCTTCCCCCTTCCCAAGGGATGCAAGACAGGAAAATCATAAGTAGATTAACAAATCAGAGGAAACTATAGAGCTGGGAGTCAACACTCCGATGTGTCTCATGCCCCTAAGATCTGCTCACAGCAGATACATCAGCATTTCCACTCCGAGTTAAATACAACTGGGGCCTGCAGAGCACAAAGCACTCTTGGGTGGACAGGAGTGGTGGTTTATTGCTCCAAAATATTTTCTTCTTATTCTCACAGTAGCATGCCATTCACCTTCCAGAAAACTGTTCCATGAGCAATATGGGGAGAGAGGGATTTTTGACCTAATAAAATGGAGACGCTGAAATTAAATCTATCCTTTGTATTTGGCAGTATTTCCTGCTAATATAAATGACATTTTGCTCCCTCTTTTCTAGGAAACTAGTAGCTTTAATTGTTCTTTTAACTGCTTTAGATTATTCAGTAATCCCCACTGCTGTGAACTACATGCCCTCAGAAGTTTTACAAGTTGTACTGAAATAAGAAAGTTAACATAAATTAATACAGGGCGAATCTTGAAATGAAACCACTTGACCCCTATTAAAATTTGCTGCTAACACTGTTTCGAGTTGTGCTTAGTATTTGAAATCACTTTATCATTTAATATGACATTGTGAAGTAGCAGAGTTGCTTTAAGGCATCATTGTTAAAAATGAGAGTTGCCAGGCCATTGCTGCAAAGCCGTGAATCCCAGGAGACCTGAGTTGTTCCTCCATGTTAAATTAAGACATTAATCTTTTCACATGCAGTATCCCAGATACAAATTCTTGCTCTGTACCACTAGAAAAGTCTATCAGTCCTAGGCTTGGCAAGCCATAAAAAATCAGGAAAAAAATAAACAAAGCTGTACTGCATGTCATGAAGAAAAGACATGAGACACATTTCCAGTTCAAACCAATGAATCTTCCTCTATAGGGTGTGCTCTGCTTCTAAAAACTGGGCAGTGGCTCAGCCTTCCTATGACAGCAGTACATTGTTCATCGCATGATCAAATCTACTCCTCAGGTGCTGGGGTTGCTGGGCATCACCCTGTCTTTGAGGCAACACTTATGAATAGGATACCCTATATTGTTTTCAGGATTCAGACTTGAAAAACTGTCTTGTGTCGCCTCTCATAGGGCCTGGCATAAAAATGGGTTGTACAGACACATACAGATTAAACTGGTCCAAGTGTGATGGTGTAGGCAGATATCCCTGGCAAGGTCTTCTTGGGAGATTGACTTTCCATCAGGTTTGTGGTACTTCATAGTCATCCTTCTTTGTAAATTATCATCTTGTGCAGAGCAGATTATTGATACTGGGAGTCTAAAGCAAAATGCCAATAGATGTGGCTGTTTGCTCCATCAGTTTTGCCTCATCTTTCTCCTCTGTGGTACCAATTTTGATTTTATCTGTACTTCGCAAGTTTGTGACAACACTGAAGAAAACGAAAGGAAGGGTTTACGGTGGGTTTATTGGTGAAATGAATACACACTAAATTTAGCTCGTTGTTTTTTCTGCTTGATACCCCTTATCTTTTGTTGATATAATATCTAGCTTGAAATTTAGTCCAGCAGTAATGATTGCATCACAGCCCGGGGCACGGTACTGAGGAAGCAGCAAACTGCAGTGCTGAACCAAGTCAATTCCTTCACATCTGAGAGTAGCTCTATGGGCCATTTTTATCATTAAATGAACTTCAGGGAGTTGGGGAAGATTTGCAGAGACAAGCTTTGTGAATTTCCTTGTATCCATGTGAAAAGAGGATCCATCTCTCCCTAACTGTGCACAGAGTGAGAGACTGTAGCGTGCATCCAATTCTGCCAATGTTCAGCATGAAATGGAGACAACTAAATTTAGGCATCTCCATGTAGGCTTATACATGTCAGCAGGATGTCTAAATTCCTATTTTAGTCTGTGAATGGAAAACTGCCAATATATCCCATGAAAGTGGAGGTTTGGGAGCTCTTCTCACCCCAAAGAACATGGAGACACCCCCGACTACAAAGGGTGATGTGAATCTTCCCTCTCCATTTTTTTTTTCCTGTGGGGAAAGCTGACAGCAATTGTGTTCTGAAATGGCTAAATACATTAAACTGAACAGAAGATGTGCTAAGCTAATGAGTGCTAATCAAGATTAATACACTGAAATCACTGAGAGTCATCTTTTCAAGAGGAGGATAAGTTGGAGGGAAATCAAGCTGCATATGTCTGATAGCTGCACAGGATTGCTCTACATGATTTAATGGGTCATTTTTATTATTTATACTCTATGCAATCCAATTCAGTAAGAAAAAGACTTGCCAGCATGAAATTAAATGAGGGATTATTGTGTTGATTAATATGTGAAACTGGATCTAAATACTGTTGAATTCAACAGATATAAGAAATTCTTACAATCAGAGGATATGGGGACCTGGGAGCACAAGGGACTCACTGACCCACACATAGATGTAACCCCAGCTCTGCAGAAGAGCCAAGGGCCTCTTTTTCACATTTGCAGATTTAACTGAATTTCAGAAATACTCTGCATCTTGTATTAGTTACATACTGTGCACATAACCATCTGTGGCCAGTGAATTATTATATCTAAGGATCTTGTAGGAGAGGTAAGAAACTTGTAAGATGTAGTTTCGTTAAAGACAAAGACATCCAACAGCGATTTGCACACAGTGGAACAAGCACATGAGAGGTGCAAGGCAATAAATGATAGGTTTGCTCAGAGTTTTCAGCAGCAAAAGAAACAGGAAAGTAGAAGAGGATGATGGGGTCAGGAAGAATTATGGAAATACAGTATTGTAGGTGAAAAAAAGAAAGTGAAAGCTGTATAACTTATGACAGTCTGGTTTTTCTTTTTTGGTCTTAGTATTTATTTCCCACTGCAGGAGTCAGACACACTGTTCATTTTATATTTACTTCATATGCATGGAATCTAAAGGAGAAAAATCTTCTGTTATTTAAAGAGCTTGTACAAGGCCACTTTTATTGCTGAGACCGAATGGCTCAGTTCAGCTGCTTGTCAATGCAAATAATTCTAAATGTTCATTTTGGAGATACTGACAGTGAAGTGCTATCAATGCAATCAAATATATTCAGTAAGACATAATTGGTTATCTTTTCTGTGCCTATCACACCTGGTTGGATATTTTTCTGAAAAGTATTTCAGTGGAAAAGGTTGATTTATCTATACTTTTGTAATTATATTCATCAAAAAGAAAGGATCAGTTTTGACAATTTTCTTCACTCCTAATTTCTACACAACTTTGAATGGCTTAAATCTAAGATTTTCTTAACTGAGCAAACTTGTTTTTCAATTTTTGAAGCAACTTTCATTTTAAAGTGTAAGCTATTTATAAGGGAAAGTGTTTTAAAAATGAAAATGTGTTGAAATCAAAATGAAAGCTTGACCTGAATCTAATTATTTTTCTGTTCAAATTTTCAGTTCACAACTGCTTTTTACCACTATATTTTTTCCTACTTCAAAAATCTCATGGAATATGAGGGAAGCAGTGCTGAATGTGTGAAACCTTATGCTTTAAAGAGAAGAGACACATATTTGGACTTCTCAGATGTGAGAAACTTAGAATAGAAGAGTTTTTTGCCAGGAAAGGTAATATTTTGGGTTGTCTTTTTTTCTTTTCTCCTTGTTTCTGAACTATAGGATGCTTGAGATTTTTTTTTTTTTTTAATATTCAGGAAGCTGAAGACCTTTCTTGGTTGGTTTATTTTTTAT
>NW_020955215.1:274663-322873 GCF_003031625.1 Empidonax traillii
AGGTCACCCGTGTACCATGATGACTTAGGGGAGAGTATCTGACACTGGTGCCCAGATGGTCTGGCTACAAGGACAGGTATCAGAGAGGAGCAGCTGCTGGAGCTGGCATCAGTCACAGACCTCCTTCATTTCCCTTCCCAAACTCTTGCTTGACTCATTTTTTGTCATGTATCTTGGCTTCCTGTCCTTGGCTCTCTCCAGGCAGCTGAAGTTTCCTGATAAAGGCAACAAAAATCCCCCTACGAGGCTCCAGATGGGATTCTCCTGACAAGACACACCAGTGCTGTCACTCAGATACCAGTCCCTGCCACAAGTCTCTTGAATTTTCAACAAACTTCAACCTTTGCCCCTTTGGCAGAACATTATTGTAGGCACTATTGACCTGGATTCTGTCAGCTAAAAAACAATCAGTGAAATGAAACTGCCAGGGACCTTTTCTTGTGGATGCTTCTGTATAAAGGCACAGCTCATGCTGAGCATGAGGCTTTCTAAAAGGTTTCTGCATACAGATGAGATTTTACTGAAATCAACACTTTTAGTATTCAAGATGAGACCCATCTAATAGTTAAATAATTATTTAGATGGCACAACATTTCCCATTCCCTCTACTATTCCACATCATTTTGTTAACATGGGTAGAGCCGGCAGGTTTCATGTTTAACATTGGCCACTGGAGAATTTTGATCACTCAAGTTGGATGTAGTTGAAAAGCAAATCTCCAGGTAAAGGTTCTCATTAAAGAGAACTCATTAAAGGTCTCCCAAACTCCTCACTCCTGCAGTGCTTCTCTGACTGGATTCTTTTTTTTCCTGGCCTGTGACAATCACATTCACTATATCACAGCTACAGATTGGACACCGAGATGAAATCTTTGTCCGACTTTTGGATATATACCAGTAAATACAGAGTCTATATTTATACCTACTAAAAAATTAGCCAAATTTCAGAAAAGAAATGCAGAGTTAAGTAAAAGAAAGCACAAATCAAACCCAAATAAAACAGCCATTCCAGGCTTCATGTTATCTGATGTATTATTGCACTGAAAATCTAATTGAAGTAATGGGAACTACAACTTTCCCATTATTTTCCAGAGATTTCAGTTGTACAATAAGCAAGTTGATGATAAGTATTCCAATGGCTCTTGACATAATAAATTCAGTCATATCAAAGCTCAATTTTGTGGAAATTAAAAGAGTAGAGCAACAATATCGAAAATTGTAAAACCACACACATTTTTAGGGAGTTTCTCCTTGGTAGATCTCCATGCACTCAAAAAGAGTAGATTATTCATGGTTATCCTTGTTTTCTGCAGGTAGGGACACAAAGGACATGCTGTAATCACTGTGCATAGCTAAGCTTGCCTCGAATGAACCCGTCCTGAGGGCAAATACTGTAAATCATTGGCTCCTACAACAGCAATTGGACTGTTACCAGCAGCTGAGCTACAGACAGCTGGAGAAAACCCTGCATTTGGATAATTCTATGCTGTGTTGCAACCGAAGATGTGATGTAGTGGTGACATATAAAAGGACATTGTTTTCAGCAATCACCAGGGAAAATTTGGTCCAAGGTTGATTGACCAAGTCAGGCATTCAGTCTTCTCCAAACAGGCAGAAGATACCAGTTCTGTTTCCTGAGAGTTTTTTGGTTCTAAAGGGTGCTTTTTTCCCCAAGAGGAATCATGACTTTTTGTTTGTTCGTTTTTTCCCCAGAAAAATGGAGTCTTTTCAAAACATGCTCAGATGTTTTTAGGTAATTTATTTCAGTTATTTCTCTCCCTGAAAATAACCTTTAAAAATTGGCTGTTGGAAACCCCACTGACACTAATAGCATGTCCCCTAAAAGTATCTTTGGTGAAACAGCAAGTGAATTTTCCTTCCTAAACTCACATAAAGTATTCCCATTGTGAATTTTGTGTCTCAAGCTTGAATTAGCAGTAGGCTGACCTTTCTTTAACCTATCCCTTGGGCTATACTACTGTTTAAATACTGATGCTATATCCCTAGCAATGCCTATTCAGTCGGAATATACTTGGAGAAAATGTGGAACCTGAACTAACTTGAGAAATTACACAGTCACTGAGTATAGCAATATTCCTATATAGGAATATTCCTATAGGAATATAATATAATAAGAATGAAGGATATAATATATATATATAATATAATAGATATATTGAAAATAATAGATACACTGAAATATAGGAATAGAATAGATATTGTATAAAACCTGTAATTCCCAGGAACGAGAGAAAAGACAAATTTTAATTTGTGGAACATGATTATTATGGTCTTTTCTTTGGTAGCTTTTGGCTCTCTGGCTTCCCCGACTCATTTCTTTCTCCTCCTACAGCAGAAAGATGATGCCAAGGTGCTACTTTTCCCCGTCTCCCCTCTGAATGGAGATGGACGGGGATGATTGGGCTCTTTAAGAACTATGCTGGAGCTGCTTAAAACGAGTCTTTTTTTGGAACTAGTGCATGACATATCACATCAGACACATCTCCAGCCTTACTGGGGCGACTTATCCTCATACCCAAAGGCAGTCCAGCTCCAGACTTATTTTAAACAAAGGCATAAATAGCTGCACTCACAGTCACTCCAGTGTGCACAGTCCAGCACAGTCAATACAAATATATGTTGTAAGAAGGTAATGATCCTGGAGTGCCCATTGTTACTGAAGAGAACAATAACAAACCCAAGGAACACATATATAATTTGAGACTTACAGCTTCCAGCAGCAGCCCCAAGGTCCCATTGCAGCAGGGTTTAAAGATTCATGTTAACAATAACTCTTGCTCTTATACTGTGATCTTTTCCTTACTCTTTAGATGTAACATTTCAGTTTCCTAGGGGAAGTTATCCTGTTTTTAGAGTGTCAGGTGTTGTGGGGATTCCCCTGCAGCCATACCTTTTACTGTGTTCCAGGGGTAGGTACTTTGATTAACTTTCCTATATATAATTTGGTGGTTGCAGGGATCAAGTGTTTCCAAGACTGAAACATGGTTGTTTTTTTTTAATCTTTTTCATGTAACTATTGCCATGATCTAATGGGACTAAATTTGGTTTCCTTCTAAATAAATCTCACTGTCATTTAGCAAGACTACAAAATTAACTAGATGCAGCAGTTCTGTGCTCCATAGCAGGAAGCCAAAAGCAACTATATTTTAGATTAACAAATGAAGTGGAAATGACTTTTCCCCCAAGGACTTATTTCCCATGAGAAAACTAGTTACTCAGAAAAGGGGGCTCTAAAAATAGATTGTGCCACAGAGTTCTGAGCCAGCCTGCATCTTCCTCATCCTTCATGGAAGACCACAACACACACACAGTCCTGGAGTCCTGCGGTCTCCAGGAAGACTCGGGGAACAATTGAATGGTTTAAGAACTACATCAGGGCAGAAGAACGGTCACATAGGGATGTGGAGGTAATGCAGGTGTGTGATATACTGGACTGTTAATTAGACTGAGCAATTATAAAGGGCAGATAAATTCAGCTGGTGGAAAAAGTGTTTTGCTGCTAGCAAAAGGACAGTGTAAACACTTTGCTCTTCTGTGGAGAATATAATGAATGTTCTGTCCTTGCACTGCTAGGGCAGAGCTCGGAAAAGCTGGGTAAGGTCTAATTAGTGGAGAACATAATGGGTTTTGTCCACAGCTGACAAACCTGAAAGCTGCACCTTTTTGATATTTTAATTGTTATCTAAATAGACAAATTGATGTCCACAACCCGCCTGCCTTACCCAGTCTCCACTGCTAAATATCTTCAGGTCTTGTAAAAGCAACTCTGTTCCTGCTGTTCAGGTCAGTATGAGAGACTCAAGGGAGTGTTCAACCTCACAAAGCAATGAGCATTTCTGCTGAGCCACTTGGGATCCAGGGATATCCCAGTAAAGTATTTTGCACCTTACGAGCTACCTCCTGCTTGCACTGACAGACCTGCTGAAGGGTAGGAAAATCACCAGGGACTCACTGTGGGCACTGAAACCAAGGAAGAGACATGAGAAAGAGGTGGAAAGCCCTCAAGACTCGTTCTCCTGAGGACTCGCCTCAGATGGTAGAGAACAACTGAGATGAACTGAACTTGTGGTATTTTTTGCTACTGGAAAGGGACAAAATATCTCATGCTTTTACATAACTTCTGCTGTTCTGAATTATGTCTGAAACAGGCTTATATTTGTCACTAATGATTATTTATCCAGAGCACTGAGCAGGTGAGTCAGTGTTTACTGCTAAAACACCGAAACCTCCCTTACTGCATTGTTGTCACAGCCCTTCAAGGGCTAAGTAGTTGAAAGAGGAAATTCACACTTGATGTTTCAGCTTCAGTCCCTCTATATTTATAGTTCACTTAATGCTCATGAACATGCAGATATCAGCTGTCATCTAACAGCTTCCTTCAGAAGTTTTTATACAGTCTGAAAACGATTATGGAATCAAATAATTCAATTGCATTATTACTTTTATCCTTGTAAAACCTGGGAATTAGGGTAATAAAAATACTCCTTTTAATGGCATTACCATATTAAGAGAGATGGAAATTTTCTAAGATACAGACTTTTTAAAAAAAGTCTTACATCTTAAATTATAATGAGATGAGGAAACACTAAATGGTTAATCTGCATGGAACCTTGCAAAGAGAGGCTTTTTTAACTACTGAAACCATTATTTTGTTACGAAACAAACAAAAACAAGGCAGAGAAAGATATTCTGTTGTTTACCCATAGTGCCACCCAAAGCCTGATCAGACTCCTGGTGAAGAGATGAAGTCTCAGTGGAGTCTATGGCAAAAAACTCCTGACATGTAGATAGAGGAATATCCCCTGTTGAGCTCCTTAGCTAAACAAAAGTTCTCTGAACTTCTGCTAGGATAGCATTTGTTATCTTGGATCAGGAAAGAGTTTCCTCTGTAATAAATCTCTTATCACACCAATCTGTTTGGTCTGCAGGACTTCAGCCTCCTGTGGGAGGGTGTCTGTCCCTGAAAGTGGAATTGATCCAGCCTTTCCATTTGCAAGACCTTTTTCTAGTCCATGGTCTCAGATATAGTAACAGCCACCACTTTAAGGGTATTGGACTACCGTAAATATCTCAGCAGCTGACTGTATACCCTGGGAAAGGCTCATGTAGGCCAACGAGCACTGGACATGTGTTTTGAGAGATGAATTGCAGCAAAAAATAACTGTGAGAATCACAGGGTGCTAATAATTGAAAGTCATAAAAAATTATTTTACATCGTTATATCGATCCTTTTAGTGACAATCAGAATTAACAGCAATATAGATGCATTATTCTATTAATAAACATCCCAATTACATGTAAATGTAATCGAGACATTTAGTAATAGATTAAGTGCCTTTCTGAAAGTCAGTCTCTTCTCTCCTTTACATAATTTAAGAGCAACCCAATGGAGACAGCAAGGGCTCCTCAATTCTTTTCATATCTCAGGAATGTACTGATGCATTTTTTGGCAAAGTGACAGAATCAAAGAGAGAAAAGCTAGAGAGTGTTGTGGGTGAGAACACTCTGATGGACAAAAGTGCCATTAATGTCAGAAAATAGTACATCCAGGATAGAATTTATATCAAAATTTTATCAAAAGGCACTGAGAAATAAACCAACAAACAAACCATGGCAATCAAAAAGAAGAAAACTGACTCACCCCCACACTCAAACCCTTAGTCACTGCCCTGCAGGTTGAGCTTGTCTTCTGCTGCACTGAACTATTCTGTAATAAATATAGAAAACTCAAGATGTGCATCAGGCATAATAATATGTAAGCAACAACAGTCATGGAGAGAACTTACAGGTCCAGCAGGCAGATTGTAGTTTGTGCTTAGGCTATGGTTAGAAAACCCCTTGAATCTGAATTAGCCTGTTAGCCAGATAAATTTGGCTTTGGATCAAAATTTTTGGCTAGCCCTGAAAAGGGTTATGGAGCTAAAATGAGCATATTCTCTGATCTTTGTGATATTTTGAAGATAAATGATGATGTTCATGCTCATGTCTATTGTTTAGAAATTGAAATGGAAGCAGAGAGGCAAAGAAACAGAAGAGGACAAAACCTCTTTTAAATAAATGGAAACATGTTTTTCTGTTATATAGTACATGAAAGCCAAAAAGGCTAGAGAAGAAACATAAAGATGTTGTTCCAGACAATGGATTTAATCTTAGAAAACTTGTCTCCTCTGTGCCACTTAAGGCACTATTAAAGTAAGAACACACGTCCCAGCCTCAGTGTTGCGGTCTCCAAGGCATTTTGGAAAGTAAACAGTGAGCCTAGGGAGGCACAGTGCCCGATAAAAACACAGCCCATCCATCAGCAAATGAGCACTTTTCACCTTGCTTTTAGGTCCTGACAGTGTAGGGCCCCCAGGTGAGTAAGAAAAGTAATTGTCTGCTTTTGTCATTTGCAAACACCCTCCTTACATCACCACAAACACCTCTTTACTTTGGTCCCTTGGCGGGGAGGAGGCCACTGCTGCCTTTCAGAAGCAGCATCTCAAGGTGAGCAGGGGGACAATATTTTATGTACAATTTTAAGCCACACATTCAAAGTTCTAGAAACCTGAGCACCATCTTTTTATTGTTATTTCTTTCCAGATTTATTAATGGATGAGAAGGTTAGTGGATAACATCCAGGATGTCCTGTGTGACCTCCTACACATGTTCCCCAAACACAGCTCCCTTAGGATATGATCATCTTGAGGAATAGAATGGCAGAACTAGAAGATGTGCCTCTTATTGCTTACTGGTATGATTGAGATGATATTGATTTACAGTATGTAAAAAAAATGCCTTTGAATCATTCTGAAAGGGAAAAATTGAAGACAATTTTCTTGTGTTTGTTTCATTTCCAGAATATTAAGAAATCTACAGTATTTCTTCAGATACACTGGATTCCCACTGACACAAATAATTCCAGCTGTGATCAAGGCATGCAACAAGGTACCTGCTTAGCTTAAACAACTGTGCTGTCTTCCTGTGCAAATTAGGGAGCTGTCGATGCTAATTACCAGCTCTGATCATTTGTTATCAAACTCATGCTATTTGTGCACACAGATGAATCAAGTGCATGTGGATCTGGGACAGATGCTTGCAAGTGCTCTGTGAATGTATAATCATCTTTCTACTTCCTTCAAAGGAAGTGGAACTTTTATCTGAAATACAGACCTTGGTAAATATAAAAACCGGATGACAGTTTAGTGGTTGTTAGCTCTTAAAATTTTATTTTCTTCCAGACAAAATTATTGAATCATAACATTTCAATTTAGTCAGTGAAAGTTTTAAAAAGTACTGCTTTATGCAGCCATAAACCTTGCTATTACGTTATCTTATAAACTCAAATAATTAATAAACATTTAGCTGTTGGGTTATTATGAAAAATGAGCTGAAAACCTTAAAAAAGTTTTAGCTGTAATATGCCAGAGCACCTGACATTCAGACCTCCTACATATTTAAATACAGACATTATTATTCATGTACTATTTGTACTGAAGCAATTCCTGGGCTTCCAGTCACGGAGAAAGGCATCTAAAGTGTGTAACTTTGGTTCCACATTAAAAATCACTGTGTCAGTCTTTGTTTGCCAGTGTAACATTTACTGGGCATTTGTATACATGAAGTCTCTGTAACTAGATAAAAGAGCAGATGCAAACACGCTAACATGGTGTTACAGGTAATATTTGCTTAAAAGAAAAAAAATCCCTGCAGATTCCTCATGCATTCTCCTACCTTCCTATCCTTAATGCATATTTATTTTGATCAGATTTCTTCTCCAGTCACATTACTTAATTGTCAGTTGAGTTTTATTGTAGTTGGTGTCTACTGTGAAAGCTGAAGAGAATATTCATCACCACTGCAGAGAGCTCTGAGAGATGGTACTGTTTTCACTGGTGGATAAAACAGAGAGACCAAGGACTTGTGTTTCTGCTCTGTTTATCTTCTTATTGACAAGAAATTTCAAGATACTCATCATATATGACAGTAAAATCAAGTCTTGAATCTTCTTCAGGCTGAAGGCTTTAGAATGAACTGAGGTGACTTTCTGTCCCTCAAATCTTAACTGTCAAGACTCATCACATATTTCTTTGAATCACGTTCACTACTTTGATGGTAATATGGATTTTTTTTTCCCCCCTATGGTGAAGGTTCATTTAGTGACTCATTTTGCTCTCCTACGTAAAATAGCTTCTACATTTTTTTTTAAATGCATAGCTGATTAGATCACAAGTAATTGCTCCTCAGAAAGAACAGTACTTTAAATCTCTTAGACTTTCTGCCTTTCAAGTCAGAGTTCAATGAATCATTAGGCATTTCAATGTGTTAACGATTTCAGTGGTTTGAAGGAAAAAAACACCTCTTTTTGTTTCCTCCTCTGTTAAAGTTACTTTTGTTCTTACTTATTATCTGCTCAACAAAATTAGTGTTTGGTAATATATGCCAAATTTTCACAGTGTGATTTATATTGATGGATGCATATGGTATATTCAAAATATATGAGTGACTTCCTTTTTTTTAAATACATAAATAGGTCCTTTAGCTCTGTACATGAGGCTGACCCTCATCTACTGTCCTGTGAAAAGCTACACCACAAAGAATTGCATCTTGCTTTATTTAAAACACCCACTGGGGTGGCAGTGACAGAATAAAACCTCAAATTTTCATTGTTATTGTAATATATGTGCCCTGAGCCTACACACATGAGCACACACCGGCTGAATTGCCAATTAGAAAATAAAAACTGCTGCCAAGGGGCTAATGTATTGAAGTGTTACATTATTGGAAATCAAAAAACCTCAACAAAGAGAGTCACTATTGTTATGTATCTTCAGACTAAATGGTTTTTATTTTAAGCCAAGCTGCTCACTTCGCTGAAAATGTCCTTCAAGATTTTTTGCACAAATCAAGCAAGTGAACTCCTTCCTGGTCCTATTGACTGCACCAGATGAGGATCCTCACCCTTGTAGATTGAATTCTTTAACTTGATCAAAACTGCTGATTCACTTTAAATCCAACTACATTCTTCTCTTTACACTTCAAAAAGTGATAATCACATTTATTCCATGAAGAGATCACCCAGTCTTGAGAGATGTGGAGTTTGTGGTGCATGTGATGTGTTTAACATTCTTCATTGGCCCCAGTAAATACAGTGGTACCCAAACCCTCTGGGTACTGAAGAGGAGGCCCAGATTCAACTGAGAAAATCCAGCATTTTCCATACCTGATTCAGGAAGAGGAGCTGGTCTTGGCAGTGTTCACAGCTGCCTGCTGTGATAATTCAATTGCCTGAGACATCATTTCAGTTGGAAAAGCTGTTTAATGCATTGATAGTGGTTTGTCCAGCTGGAAATGTGTGTGTAGTACTTTACACTCTGTTGCAAGGGGCTGACATTTGTTTTCATAAGCCACACATCACGTTGTTACGTGAGGCAATTGTGCATAGCAAGTTATATGATACGTCCCCTCAATGAGTGAGCTAAAGATGACCTCCCGAGCAATCAATATTGACAATAAAAGCATTTCTTTTCCTATGTTAGTGGCATTTTATCTACATTTCACATAAAAGAAATTAAGAAGAAAATTACCATAGAGTAAGCTTTTACAGATCCCAAAGAAAAGGGGTAACTCCATAGGCAATGTCCTTGCCATAAACAGTGATTATTTTTCCTTGTTTCAGTTTTATAATATCAGAATTTTTTTTTTTTTTTAAATCTTTACTGGTTCATTCTTTTCTTCTTCCTTCTCTTTTTCTCTTCTTTCAAATCTTAAGATTGGCTTCTTTCCTCTGTACATTCCTCTGCCTACAGTTTCCCACCCACTATTCCTCCCTCAGAAGAAAACCTGGTGCTAAACTAATTAGCAGTGCTGTGCAATGCATGCAGAAGCACAGGGGTGTTGGTGTGCATTTTTCAGGTGTTGTTTAGTCAGAAAGATGCCCAAATGAATTACCCTGGGAGGAAGGTGCTTTACACCTACCAGCTCTGCTGCTGGGGTCTTTCAGATTGTTCTACTACTGCTCCTTCCCCCCCCTACCCCCACCCCCGCTGTAATATTTATGATGTGAGAGTAAAAGACCTTAGAAATACTCTGACACCAAGTAGCCTGTGAGTCTGTACTTTTTTTTCTGATATGAGGTGAGATTCTAGAGCTGGCAATCTGGTGAGAGAAATACTATTAGTGGAAAATGTTATTTCTTGGCCACTGATGAAAAGGAATGCATTTAGCCAACCGCAGAGCTGACTCCCTTGTGGTAAATTATAATTTGGCCATTCTGACAAAAGTAACTACTCCTTCAAAATTAATTCCCTAATTTGTACGGTAGGGGAGCAGGTGCTGTGTTAGATGATGTTAGGTACCTTATCTTGCCTCCTGCTCTTGCTTCAGAAATCTCCCTAGGTCTTAGACCATATCTGCTGGTCCTGCGTAGAGATCTTAAACAGGTCAAAGTATTCAAAGTGGTTGTGGGTGCCCCTGTTTGAGAGTCTCCTGAGTTATCATCTCACCAGCAATCATGTGACAGTTTCACTGCCTGTTTCTAGACCTTTATTTCTATTTGCTTCTAAAGTCTCCCCAAGCCCAAAATGAATCATCCACTAAGGAACAGAAAACCACCTCCGATTTTTAAGCTTTTCTTGTCCTACCTGTGGTTCTTGGACGCACTACATGGCACATTCCAGAGATGCCCCATTCATTCAGGATATGTCTACTAACTGAAGTCTCTGTTTTAGCCATTTCACAGCCTAATGGTAGATTGGAACAACCTGGAGCACCCAGTTAACAGCCTTTTGCTAGAGGAGATGGGGATCAGCACTTTGCACGCTTCTTGTTGTGAACACCCACTGGTTGGCCCAGAGACAGCCTAATATTTGGGCACAAGGGCATTTCAGAGCTGCTGCCCAGTGAGATGGAAGATTCAGCAGAGAAGGGGAAGCAAACCTCAGCAGGTGTTGATGAGGATCTTGAAATAACAGGGTACAGCTCAGGGATATTTACCTTTGGTATGCAGCGACATGGAAGGATAAATTTCAAAGTGGCTGAACTTGTAATAGAACATTTAATAGCAGGAGGCTGTTAAAAAAAAAAAAAAGGTTGAAATGAAGAGCCTAACTCACTTCATGTTTAATTACCCATGTAGGGTGAAAACCGGGTATAGCTGAAGTCAGTGGGGGCAATTGCTGTTGATTTCAAGAAGGAAGGGATTCATCAGCTTGGCTTTTCCTCCTTCCAGTGCTTCCACCTCCATTCATTAACCAAACAACGTTGTGGGGATAAAAATAGTGGCATTCTCCACTCCCAGAATCCTCAGCCAGATTTTCATACCCAAGGTGTCTCTTTTGGGAATTCACACTTGTCAACACTCAGTCCTTGGTAATCTCACTCCTGGTAGCTCCATTGTCAAAAAAAGGGTTCTTCAAAGATACTCTGTCTCTGATTTCTAAATTTGTTTTAATCTTCTTAGTTTTAGTCAGAACCTTTTAGTTAGCCAGGGAGTCTTTAATCAGATTTTCCAAACTGTTACTCTAGAGCCATCTCTGGGTGGCTTTTTAGCAGCAGCATGCCTTTTATTATGTCTTAAATAGTAAATTCAGGACATCTGTACTTGGACTGCTAATTTTGTTCCCACTTTGAAAAAAACCCCAATCCAAACCTAACAAATCAGACCCCTGTGTGTCCCTTTGCAAGGAAACTATGCCAGGGGCAATATGCCCAAATGGCTAAAAACGTATGGATTTGACAACAGATTACAAATTAAGTGCTACTATTTGGCAATGGGAGATTCATCTTTTCTAACTTCTTTAGGCCTGGAGGGTGACAGAGGTGTGTATTTGTTTGGGTATTTGTGAGTTCAGAGCATGTCCCACCATAGTTTGGTAGTGGGTACTCACTGGCTCCAGAAAAACCTCTTTAAAATAGAGATATTGGAGTCTTCAGACTGAATCCAACGGTCAATTTTCCTGTGACAAGTTGGGGATCTGGCCCTTGTTTAATGCCTCAAAAGAGAACAATCTTTCTTTCTAGAGACAATTGTAGCTTCTCATATTCTGCTGTAGCACAACAAAAATGTTCCCTTTGTGACAGAAAAAAAAGAAATAATACATTCTCTGTGGGCTAGTAATGCAGACACAAGGAAAATCAGTACCTCAGAGAAAGAACTTTGCACAGAAAGCTTCCTTAGGGAAGGCTACTCCTCGCATTAGTAGGAAACGAATGGACAGGGAAGGCAGTGAAGTCCAGCTCCCTCTCCCTGGGGCAGGAACAGAAGACTCCAGGGTCAGGGCTTTTGTAGGAAATCCCTGATGGGATGAGAAAGGACAGAGAAAATAATCTCCATCTGTCATAGATATGAAACCTGTCAGGGTCCAGGACCTGCTTCACAGCATGGCAGCCCAGTGACCCTCAGAGCAGGCAGGAAGGTGCCAGGAGGGGACTCTAATGACCTCACCAGTTGTGAAAATAAAAGCAGTCAGGCACGTTGAGCAGGTGTAAATCTATGCATTATATTCCGTGTGTGATAGGTTTTTTCTTTCTTAATAGTAATTTCTGTGCTCCCTGTTGGCAGTTTATCTGCCCCCGATACATCATTGTTTTGTTGAGCATTTTGCACTGTGCCCATTTAACTGTGATCCAGGCAAGAATTATGAGTTGTTCCTAATGGAGAGTATAAATGTGGGGCTGGGAGAAAGGCAGTCACTTAACCAGCAAATGTCTGTGCCAGCTAAGAGAATTTTGCAGCATCGACTGTTCAGCTCATGTTGATACTCTAAAAGAAGCAGATGCACAAGACAGCACTATTTATTTTAAACCCATATATACAGTCTGTTCTTTTATTCTTTTTACGGAGCAGCTGGTTTTTCATGCAAGCAATTCCACACTCATAACATCTTTTTGTTTTGTTTTTTAATACAGGAGAGAAATATGTGACTAATTATGTTGACATCTATGGCTTCAGTGGTGAGAGTGTCTGCGTAAGAGAGGGGTTAAAACTGATTGAAGACGTCTCAGTTTGTCTTAAATATTTCTGTTTTCCAGAACTCCAATGAATGTGACAACACTGTTCTTGCAAAAGTAAAGGATTTTGCTTTTGTTACTGCCCCTTCGATTCTCCCTTTCTGGTTACAACTAAGGCTTTCTGTTGACAGCCCAGTTTGTTCAACATGCTACTTCTCCCCTGCCTGTTGTCTTGAGAAGGTTTCACTCTCCTGTCTTTGAATGGTTCCACAAGAGTTAAATTCCTTAATCTGAAGCTGCTGTTCCAGCCTGACTGCAGCCTGTTTCCTTTCCGTTCTTATTTTCCCTTTCCAAGCAGTCTCTGCTTAAATGCTCACCCTCTGTTTGACTGAGTGTCTCTATTAAGACAAATTTACTTGTGAAACTTTCAGAAGTTCCGATCCAACATCTGTGGGGTTGTTGACCTGCTTGAAGCAAGTGCTTTGCTCGGAATTGTCAGCTCTTGATCTACTGTATTTTCGTCTTTTTGACTGCATCTTAGAGCAGACTTGTGGGCACCTCTTTGTGCACTGCACTTATTTTCTGTTCCCACAGCAAACTAAGCGTGTTTGATACTCACAAAACAGCAAGCATTACCCTAAGAGCGTCACAACACAACCTGCCAGTCAGAATTCAATGCAATGTCATAAATAGAGAACGATCAGACTCAGGTGGCAGATAAAGGGGAAGAACAGGCTTATTCTGAAGCAATACGAACTGAAGCTTTCCTATGTGTTTTTCTGAACTGTGACAGAAACATTCAGACACTCTGAAGGAGTGAAAAGCAACAAGGCTGCTATCAAGCAGAGTGCTTTTGGCATCCTCCATGGAGCTTTGACCCGTATTTAACAGATGAGAAACTACAAATCCCATAAAGCAAGTCAGAAGAAACAGAGCACTTTGTGCCCCTGCCATCTCTTACAGTTGCTGTTAGGTGCTTCTTTCAGCAACATTTCATACTAAAGACACATAGAACTTTGTTAAAATTAGTATTTTATTTTAACCCACTGGGCTAAAAGTTGGTCATGTGGAGTCAAGGTGGGATACCTCTGATAGCTTACTCTTCACAGCCATTTCAATTTGCAATTCTGGAATTTCTGAAATACCTTAAGGTGGGGGAAAGAAATAAAAATGAGCAGGAAACAACATTTTAATATCTTTATTGTTCACCATTTTCTCTTAAATTAGAAGAAAAGTAGAAAAGAATTTTACTTCATTTGTCCCTTAAAAAGGAAGCAACATAAATTCTGCTATTCCAGCCATATAAATCACAGGTTCCCTTTCTCTCTCAGCCCTCTAAAAGGTACAGTAAAAAGAGCAGTTAATCAGAATCTTGTCCTGTATTGAATAAAACTTTTAAGAACCATGCTCTGCCTTCATCTTCCTACCCAGGAGTTTCCCCAATGCTCTCTATATGCATCTGGAGCCACACAAAGCTTTGTTTAAGGGGTAATTAACAACCTTGTGCAACCTTCCTTGAATGATGCCAGGCAGATGATGCTGCAGCCACTCAGATATAACTGGAGCAATAGCACAGTTGCCAGTATGGCTCCCGGCAATAAAAGAATAGAATAGCATAGGATAGAACACTTACTCTTAATTTCTTTCAGTTTCCTTTAGAAAACAGAAAGCAACAAAATGCAAAAGAATGAACCAGAAAGGGGCAATACAGCATGTTAATGTCAGTCAGCAGAGGCAGCAAAGCATCTCCCTTAAAAGATAAACAGAGTCCTTGTATTTTAGAAATGTAGGAATTTGCCTTCACACTTGATCCTCTTTTTGCCAGCACTGCCTGACCCTGAAATGCACGACAACATTAATACCAAAAAAAGTTCTATGATTCACCTGAATTTAGAGTTTTAAGCCATACAAGACTGCAGAATCACAGCCACACAAGACTAGATCCCTATTTTCTTCAGTCCTCAAATGTACTTGTGTACACAAACCACACAACACTCTCAGTCTTCTAGCAAAATGAAAAGAACCTTTCACTGAGACATCTCAGAGATTCAAAACCCACGATTTTCCCTGCAAGAGATGAATGCTAAAAATTATGTTGAAGAGGGTTTTCTTCTCTCTTCTTTGATGTCTTCTTGACCACTGTCACCTCTTGATCAATGACATTGTCAGAGCACGGTCGTCAGTGCCGGTCTCTGGCTCTGTGACAGATAAGAGCAGTATCCATCCTCTTGAGAGGTTTAACACAGCGGAAACTGAAAAGGCTTGTGTGGACAAGTTTGACAAAATTGCTGTTTTCTACCTGAATTACCTGCCACTCACTGAGGATCCAGTGTTCCCTGTCAGTGTGCCACTCTTATGCCATGCAGAGAAATATTCTGATTTATGGTGGTTATGCTGGACCTCAGCTTCCATTAAAACAGAGCTGGGAAGTGGGGTACCACACATTTCATTTGCACTCCACGTCCACCCATAATGAAAGGGGACAGCAAGGGAAAGGGATCTTGAAATAAGACTTGGTGATTGTGAAACTACAGACTCTTGCTTTAGGTAACAGGTGACTGTGTAGCATCTCAACAAAACATTAAGCTGGAAGATCACGTTATATTTTATGCAAGTCAAGCACTGGAAGTGGAAAAAAACAGAAACCCTCTTTGCACTGGAAAATAAAATAATCTTTCAGTAGAACTCTAAATTGTCCTAATTTTTTAACATCTCAATGGAAAACCTAATCAAGAGACAAAGGAGCAAAGACAATATTCTAAAGTAATTAGATACATTTAGAAAATATTATTGTGATCAAAGTTTTAGTTACTAGAGTCTACATCAACACTAGCATGTCCACTGAACACCATGTGAAGAACGCTGCAGACTTTCATCTCCATCAAATCCCACAACAAATATATGAACTTGGGAATGAATGGGAGGAAAATGACATTGTAGTGGCAGACACAGTTTGATGAAATGGCAGGCTCAATATCAGTGCATTCAAAAGACAGAAAATCTCCTCTGGAGCCAAAGGCTACAATTGTTCCTCTGAGGGGGAGCTTAATTTTCTTGCCCTCCTTTGCTTAATTTCCCAAGGATCGCCCAGAGTTAGTGCTGACCTTGAGAACTGTTTGATTTTATCTTCTTTGAGCTGCTCCTGGTAGCAGTTTAAATCTCATTTACTGCCAAACCTCTCTGACCTTGAGTCAATTCATGTCAAAAAGCTAATAAACAAATACATTTCATCTAGATTCGTGTTTGTAACACATTAAAAAAAAAAGTACAACATTAGAGAAATAACAGTAATGATGTTTTATGGAACCCTATAATTTTTATAATTATAATTACCTTAGAAGAGCTTGTCTAGAAGATGAGTGAAGTTTATACTCCTGAAATTCTCCCAGTGACAGTATAATAAACTGTCAGGCCCATGTTGTGTGTTTCTACTGAACAAAGGTTATCCTTCCCTATAGATCTTAATGTTTGACTATTAGCCCAGTCACTAGTACAAAGAACAAGCAAAGGCATGGTTGAAATCTTTTAATTTTTAACAGGATAGGAACAAAATCCCAAGTCCAAACACCTCATATCGTTTGACTTGTTAGAGATTTGGGGATAGGCAATGTACAGATGTATGTTCTGCAAATATTTTATGAAAATCTATCTGAAAATCCTGAATGCAAATGAAAACGTTGGACCTCCTGTGACTCCTGCAATGTGATTCTCTCTTCCATCTAACATACAATTTCTGTCATCAAGCCATTTGTGAGTTCTGCACAAAATTTCAGCCTGAGGAATAGTAGAATTCAGACATATTACTGGTATTAAAAATTCTAACAATAATGTTACTCAGAAACTTGAAAAAATTAATGTCTTCTCAAAATGTACATTTGAAATAATGTGATGGCTTCTTAATAGATTTTTTTGTTGTTGAAATCATAGGTTTTAACAGCAACTCACAATAGAAGGTAGATGTTGAAATATCTTTTTGATATCTCTTGTGTCAGAAAATTTTGAAAACTCGTATCATCACAGTTTCTTTACAAGTTTATTTAACAGGATTTTAAATTTAAAAGCTGTGCTAAATGTTAAATTGCTACATGTCACATTAATAGCATACAAAGAAGAGTGAAGTATAGTGTCAAGTTAGGTATTTATGTATGTATTGCTATCAACATATAGAACTGCTACTGAAATATTTGATTTCTTTTTTGTTGTTGTTTTGTTTAAACAATTAATGTTAACTTTTACTTAACATGATGTAGTGATCTTTTCTAGATTAAACTGTCTTCTGTTTGTAACACAGTGCAGCCTATTTCAAGGGTGTTCATACTTTCTGTTTGCAGATCAGAGATCAATGATAGGAACTTGAAACTCCTTAGAAGGTGAATGAAGAGACAGAAGTAAGTGCAGGAACATGCAAAGCAGCAGTGGTGATACCTGAAGTGTCAGAACTGGTTCAGTCTCCTTGTCCTTCCCCCACAGACCACTCAAAAAGAAGGTCTTGAGCAGATGGTTCAGATTTCTCAGATAAACCTGCGACAGTTTTGCTCTACCTCATAGTGTTTTTTTCTCTAGCTGTGCCCCACATAAAGACATGCAGGTGTAAAATATTGCTTTATGTCTATGGCACAGTATCCATTTTGCCACTGCTTCTGTAAGCCATTTCATACTGAAGTAAAGTCACTTTAGTCTGGAATCTGCAACTTGCACTTCATACAGTCCCAGGACTACATGATTTAATTTTTATGTTTACCTGTATTAAAAGGAACAATTAAAGGAAAACCAGAATTGCTGATTATATATAGTTCTCCAGTATTTCACTGTCCTAAATCACAGTCAGATCATCTTGGAAATCAGACGATTTTACATTCCAAGACAAATTGTGTGTGATTTATAAGATACACAAAGACACATATAGCCACGTATGGAGAGAGACAGACTGAGTATTTTCTCAAGATGCAGAAGTGGCTCTTCTCTCTCTCTCCTTGTGATACCAAGAAACTTTCTCTCTGTGACTTTGGTCTTTGAAAGACAAAAAAGGAAATGTATAATTATTGCCACTTATTTCTGTGATATTCCCTATTAAGCAATTACTAAAGACAACCCACAATGTTCTTTGCAGTGGTATTGTGAAGTTTCACCTTTCAACGTGGCCATGGATGGAAGGAAGGGCATGGAAAGCAGTTTAAAAGCTGCCTCCTATTTCTTTGTGACCTGAGCTCTGTACATTGATAAATCCCAGATACAGCTGCTCTCAGATCATTAAACCTTTTCCTACCAAATTTCACACGAGAAACTCTGGTCCTCAGACCCTTGTAGGTAACATTTTCACAACTGGGCAGCATTATCAGAGGTCCCAAGCAGTCTCTGGTCCTCCTTGCAAGAAGACTGGTTCTATAAACCTGGCACAATTCTTCATGGCCTTTAGTTGTGAAGTATGAAGAGTCTGTAATGGGTGACATTATATACATTATCCCTTGTGCTCTGCTGGATGTTCCCTAGTTTCTCATACAGCACCTTCTTTATTCCCTCCTGTGAACTGTTTGCTGGATGTTTCTGAAATAACATTATGAAACTTTCTGGCTCTTCAAGGTTATCCTTTTTTGTCAGTTTTATTTCAGGTGTGGAGGCTGTTTTTGTCAAGCTATGGGAACAGAAGTTAACATGAATACACGTTAAATTTTTCTGCCTTTTAACACTTCTATGAAATACTCATTTTTTCAGTTTAAGGTAACTGAAGGAAGAAATGATATGTAAAGGAGTGAATGCTTATCCTCTTACAAAGTATCATTACCTTCATCAGCAGACACCTGTTCAGCTATCGTCCCTTAAAATGATGAAGCACAAAGGTTTCATCAGCAATTGAATCAGGCTTTCATTGCTGTTGATGAAAATTGAAATTAATTATTTTGCAAATTTCCAGTTATCTAAAAAAATTAGCATTGATCTCTGTGCCTATATTGTAAAAACGTATCTGCCCTTAAAGACAAACCTGACAAATGTATGCACTGGCAGGGAAACAGAAAGCTAAAATCAGGTAGGCAATGTGTTTTGCTATTCTTTCCTACAACCATAAAACTTATTTTAGGGGGCTGATGTACAACTGTTTCTTCAAGTGCCCCAGGTTTCAGGGAACTCAAAGGTGATTTAAAGCCATGTGTGTTTGTATTTGATCCCACTGCAAAGCAAAACACTGATCTGAACCGACAATCCCAAACTCACTAGTGGAGACAGATGTATTGCAGAGGAGGAAGGCAAATTCCAAGGCATGCAGCATGTGGCATCTGAACTCATTCCCATCTTTCTTTACTACTGGCTTTGCCACAGTCATGAGAACTTAATTTCTTAGGAGGCAGCCAGTATCTAAGAGTGGATAGTAAAAATTGATATATAAAGTTGAAGGGCAGAGTTTGTGAAAAGGCAACAACCCCATTGCTAGATCTTCCAGATTTCACCTACATTTATATTCTTTTAATATACTCAGGGAGATAGAGTTGACTATTTGATGTGAAAAGAAGCATTTCAAGCTGAGACCTCAAGCCATCACTGGCTCTTTTTTGGGAAACGGGTCTTATGCCCTATAAAAAATTCTCCTGAGGCCAAAATTTCAGCTGCTGTTCAACAGTTGTTTCTTCAGGGAGATAAGTGCGGTGACAACTTATCCCTAAAAGAAAGCTCCCACTGAAATTACTGAGAATTCATAAGACTCACTATGAACAGTACTTATAAACAAGAAACATGACAAACCTAAAAAGTAACATTTTAAAGGTCAACAAAAAACTCCACAATTCACACGTGTCCATGGGAGTCTGGGTGTGCATGATCTGTGATTGCCCAAAACACCGAGATATAGAGTGAAGAAATGATGAAAAACTCCTAAATACAGAAATAATGAGCTAACAGAACTGTTGTAGGCAGCCACCAGTTTTCCCAAATCTAGCTTGCTGTAATCCTCTCACCCACAGTTCAAAAGCAGCTGGATGCCTTTTTAGAAAAAACTGCATAGATTTTAAACCAGGACAGGGAAAGGCAACACCAGAAAAATCTTTTCCTATTAGCCCTGTGGGAAAGGGATCCTACAGCTGACCTGCATTTGCTCAGAAGCCACTGCAAGGAAAAGCTTTTGAAAATTGAAATATTCATTTTTTTATCCACCTCTCCTTCCTTCTCCTGCTCCCTCCTCGCTCCCCAAGTTGACCATGTGTTTTCCTGCTAAAGAAGCCCCTCCAACAGCCATCTCTGCCTGCACTAACAGACTGTGAAAGATTTAGTCCAAACTTCTGCTCTGATCATGTCACGTCAGCTCTCTCCTGGTGCGAGGGGGCACAGACCAAGTAAGACAGATGCTTCAATCTTCCAAATGGTTGTCACTTCCCATGACTGTCACTTTACAGAATTGTGACTTTCTAATACAGCAAACCCTGTGGGGAGCGGAAAAAATAACTCGCTCATCTCACTCCTGACCAGTTTGTGTCTTTTTAACTCTCTCTCCATGAATAGTATCAAGCAGATGATAATTGAACAAGGGGCAGTGATTGTGCTGCCACAGGACACTGAGCACAATAGGTCTAAAGTTCTTACTCAGCTGATCTATGATGTAGGTGCTGTCCCAGTTCTGCGAGCAAGGAGCACAGTCAACAAAAAGCACTCGTGGGAAAGTGGGGTAGGTCTGGAGGGACCGCTGTGAGTCCCATGAGCGATACTATGAGCACAGTTCCTCCCTTTGTGTTTACCTACATACCTGGAAGGACGTTTCTTTGTTGCGTCTTTGCCTTGTTTAACATGAGATGAATTTCTGTGCCTGCCCGTGGAGATGGAGGGTGAGCGGCTCCGGCTACACGCGCGCACACACATGACGAGGCGTTTCCTTGGCAACAGAAATGCCATAAAAGCTATCTGAAGAATTCCTTAGGGCTGTGCAACAAATAGAAACATTAACATGCTGAGACCTAAATATAGCTGCGTTTTAGTGCTGTTCATCCAAGTCTTTACTTAGCTTCGGCTTGTATCTGAAACAGCCGCAGTCAACAAGACATACAAGGATGTTTTCAATATTTTACAGTGTTTTGCTTTTAAATAGTGCAAGAGTAGAGATGGGGTTACAGATGGCACCAGCCTGCACTTTGCTGCAGAATTACAGCCTTGCCTGACTTTGCTGTGAAGGTGCCCTTGATTATCCACAGAAGGCTCCTCACTCCTGTGAGCAGCACAGGTTGAGCCAACACAGGGAACAGCTGAGTTCTGCTCACCGGCCTCAAGAGCAGTGAGAAATCAGTTTTGACACTGCTAACACTGAGGTATGAAAAGAGTGTATGTGTGTATGCAAAGAGGCTTTGGCTGAGAGTAGTTCATGGTTTTTTCACTGCGGGGACGTGGGATTATAGCTGAGATTTCCTTCACTTAGCTTTGGAGTCCAAGTACTTGTTTAGCCATTTTTGTCTAGTGATGCAGCAAATATAGCTTCTGGATTACAAAATAAAAATGCCTGGACTGCAAAACAAAAGGGCAGACAAATAACATTCAATGACTCACAAAATAGCCAAAAGATTGACATAGGCTCCTTGGCCTAAAATTGGATCTGGGCTCACTTAAATATTTTTTGAACTAAAATAAAAGTGGTCAGAGATTGGTTCACATTACAGATCCCAACTAAATCTAAAACTCTGATCAGCTTTCCTTCATCTGTTCTGTATGTGGGTTTGATACAGGTCTATCACTTCTATATCAGATTGTCCTTCCCAAGCCAAGCCACTGGGCTGGAAAAGCAAAGGCTGGATTTTGTCCCTGGTGCTGTTCCCTGTCTCCTCTGAGAGCCAGCCTTCCCACCTATAAAACTGCAGCAATGAAACTCATCCTGGAGAAGCATATGAAAGGCTGTAAATCAGAAATGTTTTATGTGAGTTAGTGTTATTTAAAAATGGTGAAGCTTATATTAAATGACCAGCCTACAGTTACTTGTGCAGGCTCTTTCTCATTGATTTCACTGTGTAATTCAAAGGAAGGAGGATGAAGGCAGTGGAATCAGCAGGAAGATTTGTTTAGTACAAAATTCCCATGACCATCCTATGTAATGACTAGTGCACTGTATTCAGGAGGGAGGCAAGGAAGGATGTGACCTGAAAGCCAATCTATAATGAAAAGTTTTGATAATAAATAAATGTCTTAGAGGTCAGTGTCTGGACATGGGAATTTTACAGAACAACCCTTAGAGAACAGACTCTATAACTCTGTTATAATAAAAATATGACAAAGTTTTCCTCAACAGCAAAACCATTTCACATGTCTAATGAGGAAACTGATAACTGTTATGGGTGATTTAGAAGTTCAGAGGAGCCTGTACTAACAGCACCTCTGAAAGAAATTCTCCAGACAAATGTAGCCAAAGTAGCTTTCAATGAAAACAAATATACACAGAAGTGTGAAGTCACGGGAAGGCTAGGATGGAAAAGAAGATCTAGTCCTGGTGGTCTTCAGCCACCTTGGAGACTGCAAAATGTCAGATACTGTCCTAAGGAGGCATGGAGGCATGGACCTCTTTAGAAATGTCTCAGGTATAGCAAGCTATGTAAAATCCATATATACTTTTCCTGATCATTTTTAGTGAAACCTTTGAGAATATACAAAGCTTTCCCAAATGCACAGAACAGAGCATGTGATCCACAAAGCAGCTCAAACCCCCCTCACTGTGAGGCAAGATCCCAAGCATATTCTTCTCATCTATAACAACTTTTTCTCCCATAGTCTTATAAGGAGACAGGGATTGATGTTCCTTCAGTGATTCGTGCTAGAAATGTTTTGAAAAAAAGCATACAGCTAAATTGACTTGAAATTTCAGTGGGAACTTGAACCTTTTGTGATATGAGATAATTCCTTTAATTATGTTTGCCTGAAGCCTTACATGTGTTAGAAGTTCAGTGCGAATCACTGAGTAACAAAAGACTTTCAGAGACTGCAAAGAAAAAAGTCTATAATCAACCAGCTCTGCTTTAGCTGTTTTTTCCCTTTGCTGCCTTTAATACTAAAGATCAAATACTCCCGAAAGTCCCTAAAGCAAATCTCCTTTTCTAGAAAGTACTTAAGCAACTGCATTCTTGAGCACAGATGGAGCAACCACCTATAAAAACCATCCTGAACCAGAACCACAAGGTCCCCAAACTCCCAGTCACAGCAGACCTGTCTCTGGTAGGTGCTTGTATACAGTGCAGCTCTTGCCCAAACACGATGCTGTGGGGACATAAAGCTTTCCAAGGGTTATGAGCTTGGAATCTGCAGTATTGAAGTGTCTGTTCAATGTACAAGACTGAACCAGCTGGGCCCAGCTCAGGGCTCACTGAACCGTGGTCTGTGGCACTGTACTGAGCTGGCTAAAGTGTCTCCAGACCCAGAAGGTCCTGATTCCAAAAGGGGCTGCTGCCCCCCCACACATGTACGTGTAAGTAGAGGTTGTACAGAGACAGAGTGAAAGGCTATGGACTTACAGATGCTGCAGGCAGGGGTTGGCAAAGGTGTCTGCTCACACTTGATTTCACATGCTCTTATTCTGATTTATGGCACTTGAGCTGGAGGTCAGGCCCCAGACACAAAAGCATCCTACTGACTTCAGCTCTCAGTAAACACAGTAGGTGATGTGCAAACCAGGATTGAAAGCCTGAGGAAAGATCAAAGCCTGAGCAAGAAAGAATAACAGAAATGACAGAAGAAGTAGTAAAAATATATGTGTCATAATAAAAGCAAAGAGCCATTAACTTGCAGGGTAAATGAAATCTCATTCCAGAAATCAGGGCTGATTTGATTTCATCAGAGTTGCACACAGGCTGTGCTGAGTTCCCAAAATCCAGAAGTATGGAATGCTATCTTAGCATTATCCTTGACTCATTTAGGACTGGAGATACCCATAATTGTTACTATATGAGCAAGCAAATATTAAGTGAATATAAATGAAACAGTCTACCATAATTTGTCTTAATTATTCAGAGAGAAGTCTAGCATGAGGATAAATAGCTTTAAAATTGCTACATAATTTGACTCCCCATATAATTGCTCATGTAATTTGTGTTAATTGCATGTCAAGTGCAGGTTTTCAAATATTAATCAATGCTTATTTATATTATTAATTAACATTCTTACAATAAATTTAAATAATCTCGCAATGGCACAGTTACCAAAAGACAAATTTCTACTCCTTTTTTTTTTTTCTCTCCAATTTGCAAGAAGTCTTTCAATCCCATTCCTGAGTCACATACCCCTACTAAGAGCTAGATGATTTCGCTTAATACTTTCACTGAGATTTGCCACTGTGACCTCTCTATGAGGTGTACCAATTTCTGGATGAAAAAAGCTGGGCAAGTCTCCCTGTGAAACTGCTGAGTGCTCTAAGGAGGGAACCATCAGTGAATGTTTCAAAGCTTCCACATCTATCCACTTCCAGCTTTTCCTTGATGCCTCCCGGAGCTACCCATTGCCTTGTTCAGCTGGGGGAGTACAGGTCAATAATAAATCACAGTCAGACTTTTATCTGTTACTGGAGAACACAATATCACTGAGGATGTTTCAAAAAAAATGTGAGGAACTGCACAATAGCTCCCTTCTAAATTGGGATTCACACTGCAGAGCATTGTGCATGGCTGAAAATGTTGAGCTCTTTATGATATTGCAAAATGCTGGAATAAAATTCTCCCTTATTTCTATTATTATTTTAAAGACCACCCACGACAGATTTTGCAAATTATGTTGTTTAAATTCCTTTCAAAGCTCTGTATCTAATCACAAAAGCTGAGAAAAAACAATGGACTATTATCAGATTATAGTGGCAAAACCTATAGCTATGGGGTGGCTCTAAAGGGAATTTTTTCCTCTTCTTTCAAATGCAGAGGAGTATAAGCTACTTATTTTTTGTCACTTTAGGGTGTAAAAGGGGCTCCCTTATTGGTTACATGATAATCTTCCAATCCTTTGCAGAATTAAGAAATCCTGCCTGCTCTGTTTGTCAAGGCTCTGCCGCTCTCAAACAGCTGGAGAGGTTCTTAGAGCTTCTTTTCATATTCTTTGTTTTTCTTTTTGGCTTTTCTAGTGCAGCAGGGAGGATTTTCCACCTAAGTATGTCACCAAAACTTTTCACAACATATTAACCTCCAAAAAATATTTAGAAATAGAACAGCACAGAGTCTTAAATAGAGGAAGTAAAAGGAAATGGACTAATGGATTCAATTCTGAAGATAAAGTAATTGTTATTTTCTAAAAAAAGTGTGGTTATTTTATAAGATGTATAATACCTTCACTGCCACATCTGCAATTTTTACAAAGGTATAAGGAATGAAAGTTCTTATCTTTTTCTTTTAAAATGAAGGCAGCCCAATCCAGTCCTCATTATTAAAAAATAACTATGCAAAAATATTAAGAAAATTAATTAATTGTAATTAGTTGCACCAAACAATCTGTGTCCTTCTTGTTGCTGAAAATTAGGAGCTTTATTTTCCTTGGACATTGTGATTTGAAATATTCTGGCATTCCCAATACCTTGGATCCTCATTTATTATGGCAATTAATAGATTCATTTTATTCAGGTTGGAGTAAATAATATTCTGTTACGTGGTTTGGATGGGAAGTTACAGAAAGCTCACTGCTGTAACTGTGGATGAGGTCAACTCATCCAGATTGCAGTCCAGGACAGAGCATGAAATAATTACTTTCAAAGCTATTGAGACAAAATTTTGTTGGCAATCACGCACTGCTGCCAAAAGCCTGGCAAGACTGCACTGCTTTCTCTGTAGTTACTGCTGTTCCTCCCTGGCATCAGAACAGACTCAATCTTTACACAATCCTGCCCTCAGAACCACGGTTGTCTCAATAGTTTGAAGGGTCCTCAATTTCATCATCTCAGATGAGCTGTCAGGATGCTGTGAGGGAGCGATGTAAAGAAGAGTGTTGATGTGCCTTCCCTGTGTGCAGAGTCTGAGAGAAAAACATTGGATTTGCACCATTTTTACTGGCATGCATACTTTAAATAGCCTTTTATCACCCAGGTCAATGAGCAAATGCACTGGGATATGTCACCTCTTTTCATTTAATTGCATACTTTAAATATGCATTAAATATGTCTCTTCCTGTTCATAACAACACACTTCCAATGCAGTATTTTAATCACAGCCAAAACCTGCTAAGTATCTTAAAAGGGAGAAAAAGAGTCATTCTCTGGTTACATGTTGAAAACTCTCTCCCTCCCATCAACAAACAAATGAGCAAGGTACACATCTGAAAAAAAGAAAAGCGTTGTGAATTAAACCTGTTGAAGAGCACAATCTAAACTCCTCTCTTCTGCTATGAATTCTAAAATCAATTGCACATGAAACTCCTGATAGACATTAGGAAGGAGAAATGGATGCACGACTCCTGTACATAACAGGTTTATACACTGCAATAGTGACAGACTTGAGTCATGATCTAATGCCATGCCTGGTCATTAAGATAAAACAGTTCTTAAGTATGAGGGGTCATAAATCATGGAATGGTTTGATAGGAAGGGAATCTTGAAGATCATCTCCTTCCAACTCCACTGTCTTGGGTAGGGGTGCATTCGTCTATCCCAGGTTGCTCCAATCCCTGTCCAACCTGGCCTTGGACACTTCCAAGGATAGGGCAGCCACAGCTTCTCTGGGCAACCTGTGCCAGGGCCTCACCACCCTTCCAGCAAAGAATTTTTTCCTAATATCTAATCCAAACCTATTTGCTTTCAATTTGGACTCACTCTCCCTTGTCCTGTCACTACATGCTCTTGGAAATGTTTCCTACATTAATATATTGATTTATTTTAATGGATCTCTACTAGTAAAGGGAGCATATTCACCTTCTCACAGCATAAGGAGAAAGTGTTTTTTACCACAGCAGAGGCAGCAAGGAAAGATTGTTAAACAGTGCTTGGTGAAACCTCTTCTCAGAAACAGGAGGCTCTCTCCAAAGCTTGCTGAAATCTGTAAGGATCCTAGACAGAAATATTTATGGCTGAGACTGTAAATGGAAGATCAAAGGCCAAAAGCAACTTCTCTGAAAAAGTTTGAAAGATTAAGAGGACTGGCTAGTCTACACTCTGTCTTCAAACTAATGGTCACTCCTGTGGTATCTGCAGTGCAGATATAAAATCCATTTAGGAGGAATTGAAAGAAGATGAACCCTATAGCCAAAGTATGGAATTACTTCTTGAAAATAATGAGAGTCATTTTGCAGAAGTAGAAGCCTGTATCAGAGATTTATGATAACATTTTTTTCCTAAATTACAGTGAAATGTAAGGGCCAATGGATACAGGAATGCATTTTAAAGATCCAAAAGCTTTAGCAGAATTGAGTCACCTCTGAAGATGTCAAGTATTATTTCTGCCTAATTTACAGCTTGACTTTAAATGCACAATGGGCAATGTGTAATTCCATTATAACAAGTAATGAAACGAATGCTTTTTCAGACATCAATATTGTTTAGAAAGAAATCTCAGTGGACTAGCTGAATAATAGAGATTAAATTAGTCAGAAAAATAGCTAAGAAATTGAGAAGTTGATTCTCCTATGCCAGGTTTATATAGGAGTGTCACATAAAAAAGATTGTCTTCCTTGCAAAGAACAAAATGCAAATAATATTCCCAGAGACACAGAAAATATCTGGCTTCTCTTCACTATATTTTACCAACATTGACACATGCCCAATTATTTGCATTTCTGTAGTATCTCCTCTATATTTCCAGGATCCATCAAGGACTGGAAATAATAATACCTGACAGAGGAGAAAAAGGAGAAAGACAGGGGGGAAAAACAACAAAAAAAAACCTCATGATAAACCATCTTCGATGACATCAAAGCAAACCTTGAAAATTCAGGAACTTTAGACAGTTCATATAATAGACAGATAAAACCTATTCATTGCCAAGCTGTTTTCAGAGAAGAAGTCAGTGCCAACATCAAAATTGCTCTCTTTTTAATTGATTGAACCCAATTTCCATTGTTGGAATTGAAATCCAATTTTAAGTACTGTATTGGAGTTGGAAATAGCTGAAATCAAGTATTTTCTTCTGTCACTCACATAGCCAGACGCATCTCTTTGTAATATCAGGATAAATCAAGGGTAACTCCAGAAGGCTATCGAAGCAATTTTCACTCAGCTGCACCACAAACCTCTGGTAAAATATTGTTCTCCAGCAATAAATGTTGAAATTATCAATTGGGGCTGATGTCCACCTGTTTAGAGAAAGTTGTCATGTAGCCCCTGCTCAAGTGGACACTTCTGCTTGGGAAATGTTCTCTTAATCCATGTACATCTTTCTGTGTGCACAGACAATTTAGGAATGCCATTTGGTTTTGTCTTCTCTCCCGTTCTCCTGCAAAAGGCAGAGCAGGGACTACCTGTGAGCACTTGGGAATTTCCTCAAGCTAAGCCAAATCTACATCCCTAACAGGATGTGCTGATGCACACCAAAGAGACACCTTTGCTCTAGGATGCCAATTTGCCAGTGATGTGAATATTTGGTGTGAGAAAGCTTTCTTGCCTTGATAGGGAAGGCAATGTATGTGCAACCAAATTTAGCCTTGCTATAAACCTGGTGCCACACAAATGGAGAGAGTGGAACCCAAGGCAAATCCCCTGCACCCCATAGCTTTATATAAAGGTTCAAATGTTGGACTCAATGATCTTGGAGGTCTATTCCAACCTTAATGATTCTGTGGTAAACATTCATAGAAACTTCAGTACAAGGCTGACTCCCTACTTCAAATAAGCTTTCCAAGCCTGCGTGGTGAGGCTGAGTTCTTTTAGATGGCTCTCTTATTTTGGGTTTAAACAGGGTTGAATCCCTGGCTTGCAACATGCCTTCTAATGGCAGCTACTGTGCAGATATTTCATAAACTGTATCTTTACTCATTGTGGAGTGAATAGGATTGGACATGTTTGCTGAGCAGAAAAGATCAGAACACATAAAGGAACCAGTGACAGAAAATGCAAATGCCAAGGAACAAAAATACCTCCCAAATGAGTCATCACAAGCAAAAAGTGATGCTGAGAGATAAGAGGATATCTAAGAAAGAAAGGCATCAAGGAGAGAGCTGTGCCACACCTGCACACACCATAGCTGGACAAGTGAATTTGTAGTGACAGAAGACTAAAGTTTCTGCTTTTAAGCCAGTACCACCACTTCTCATGAAAATTTATTTCACTGTTGAATAAAACTCAGTATTAGAAACTTGGCAGGTCTTGAGAGAAGACAAGCTGAGTTATTTTTCAACCTGACAAATTAAGTCTGTGGTGTGAAAATGCCAGTTTGGATACTCAGCTGGGCTAACTCTGCACCAGGAGGTACACGAACCTGCTACACAGCACTTAAATTCTCTTACAAACATAATAATGTCTCCTGACTCTGCTTCTTCAGAAAGAGCTGCAGTGGGGATTAAGGTTAGATAGCAGTTTTATGCATTGCTCTTGAGTTCCATAGACAGGTTTTAGAGCCTTTAAATACTAATTTACTTTCCATGGTTACAAAACCAGATGACATTGTGGTTTTTTTGCAAGAGTTCGAAGAACTGCCTGTTCACCTCTAAGGCTCAAAGTCTAGGATTTAAAGCCTCCACATTTTTGGCTTCAAGTTGCACCTTTACAGGACAATGGCAATAAAAAGTAGCATTCACGGAATCGTTTACATTGGAAAAGTCCTCTAAGATCATCAAGTCCAGCCTTTGACCGATCACCACTAAGGTGGAAATACAAGGACATTACTGTCCCAAAGCCCTCAGCAACACTTGGACCAGGCTGCTCAAAACAAGGTATCAGGTACTGGAAGTGAACAGTTTGTTATTCCTTGGCACTCTGATGGGGTTTTTTTCTGTCTAGAAAGGCAGATGAAATTTGGCAGTGCCCCTTGAGCAGCAGTCAGCAGAGGTGGGAACCCAGGAAAAGCAAGGACCTTCCCTCCTTGCTCCCACACATCCCAGCACGCAGCACCTGAGGAGGGGGGTCAGAGCAAATCCCAGCCACCAAGGAGATCAGTAGCTTGCTTTCCCTCTGTTTTGCTCAACACCAGTTTCACATTATCATTTTCAGAAGAAAGATTTGCCCAGGCAGACACACTCCCCCAGCCAAAATAAACTCCTTACCGTTAAACCAAGAAAAATGAGGGCAGACTCTGCTGTAGGCTTGTTTTAGACTCTGCATTCAAAGTCAAGGATTAAATCAATAGTTGAATGAGCAGAGAAAGCAAAGACTCCTTCCTCATTTCTTAATGCGTTCCAGGTTAATATTTGCCTCCTGGTTTATTGTTCTCCAAGGCAGCAGAGCCCTGCTGGTCCTTTCAGCTGCAGTTTTCCTTCTTTAAATAATGGCTACCCAACAGCCCTTTGATTTCTAGAACTCTCCTTTTCCCCCTGGGTTCTACCCTGGAAATGCTCAGGCCTTCCTTATTTCTCATAATTAACATCACTGAGCCACAACAGTAAGAGGTTGGGGTTTACTAATTAGCTCTTTTGCCCGAGGATGAGAAGGTTGAAAAGAGCAAGCTTTTACTTTTAACTTTTGAAAGAGAAAACTGGGAAACAACTTGCAATTAAGGTACAAATATCAGTCCAATGCGTTGTCTAATTACTTGCTGCAATGCAGATGCAATGTGTGTATGAGGAGGGGGTAAAATGTAGAAAACCACTCTCACATTTGCTAGGTATCAAACCTCAAACATCTGTTTCTGTTGAAAGATGTTTTTGTCTCCCAGTTTCCTCTGAGATGTGCGTATTGAGAGAGGGAAGAACTTTTCCCAGGCTGGAAAAGACAGTGCAGTCTGATCAGATACAAGCTCAACAAATTACACTTGGCATTCAGGAGGCAACTGGTGGCATCAGCCCCTTCCTTGTGAAACAGCTGGAGGCTTTACCATGAGGACAAACTCAAGCAAATGGTGTTCTGGGCTCAAATGTTGTAGTTTTCTCCTATGCACCATCCTGGGTTTATCTCCTTGGAGGGAATAGGAAGAACATTTGAAAGGCAACAAAAATAAGGGTCCCATTTGCATCCCATTGAGTGAAATACCTTCCCCAGGTGTAAAACAGTGCATTCCCAGGTATTGAACTCCACTGGCAGCTCCATCCTTGATTAAAGAGGTCAAATAAAAGATTTATTGAATAACAAATATGCTTTGCTGCCAGATGGCAATGAAGAAAAGGAGTCCCTCTTTTTTGTCCTTTCCACCTTTCCTTTCAAATCCACAACAGTGACTTCACACCTGCAGAATATATTTTGAAGTTCCCACTAACTCTGAGAATGGGATTGTTGATAGTCTGCTGATTTTTACTGCCCAAATAATTCACTTTTACAGACCCATTTCCCAGTGTCTCTGTATGTGTTCTTTGATAGTCAGTTGATACTTTTCAGATTTATTTTTTCTCAAAATAAAATTGTTTTTTTCTATTGAAAAGAGAATCAGTGTTCAGTCTTCATGAGTAACTGCATTCCTAAACTTCTGTTCACAGCTGGTTTTCAGCAACAATGCCACAACAGCTACCAGTAGGTGGTCATGGAGTGAAAATTCATACAAGGTGGATAGAAACTTTCAGTTGCAAACTAATGGTTTAATCATGAAAACCTCTGTAGAAAAACAGAGGAAAACTCTGGGTTGACCTGCTCTAGCACGGAAGAAGGGAGATATACTAAAACCCAGACAGAGTATCTGCCATACATTTTGTTCTAAGGACAGCTGATGATCTATGGAGAACTTTGACAACAAAATACAGCCGTAAAAGTTCCCAATCCTCCCCAACATATTTTGGACTTCATCTTCCAGGAAAAAAAAAATAAAGAAGAAGAAGAAAATAGGATATCAGGATGCACAAAGTCAATATAAATGCAGCAGGTACATGAGCAGATTTATGACAAGATCACAATTGGAGTGATCACACTAGTGGAGTCCTCTGTATGTGACACATTCATCACCATCATTCTGGTGATGGGAATATAGTCCTGTGAGACTTTACAATACTACTGGCTGTCTTGAAAGAGGAAAAAAATTGGGGTGGGAATTTTACCTGGCCAAACTGAACACATTTTGAATACCTCCCTTTCCTCTATTATTAAGAAAACTATTACTTATACAGTTAATGATTACATGTCATTAATAATAGGTACTCAAGAGAAGTAGAGTGACATTACAATACTGTGAAAGTGCTGAATTCCCATTAACAAGATCCTTTTAAATATGGGCTTTAACGTGCTCTGTGCCCATTTAGCTGTTCTGCAACCATGGTATCTGCTGGCAGCAGCTGGGGAGTAGAGGCAAAGGACTATTCAGTGCTGGAGCCTTCTCCCATAATGTTGGTGGGTGGGAGCCTGGTGCACTCCCACAGTCACTCACAACTCACACAAAGCACAATTGCTGTGGGTTGTTACCCCTATTATATAGCAGAGCTAAGATTCTGGGCATGGTCCTGAAATGTTTCCCCAAATACAGACAGAGCTTTCATGGAAATGCTTGAACCTCAAAATTCATGCCAGTGACACCGGCAGGAATGTGATTTTTCTCAACTCTTGTTTCTGACATGGGTCTCAGACAGCTTGGAAGAGCAGTATCTCCAGCCTTGGACAAGTCATGGAAAAACTGCAGATCAAGAGCTGTATGTCCAAGGTTAGATGAGGATTCTCAGCTGCCTGAGTTTGTAGTTTCAGAAGTGACTGGATAGAACTCAGCCTGGCACCTCCTGAGCAGCTGTGCACAAGCACCTGGAGATTCACACACATTTGTACAAGAGATTAGACAGCCAGAACTGTCTGCTCTGAGACCCCAAATGCGACAAAATAATCCCAAATGCAGGGATATAAAACTCGAGGTGTTTCTGATTTAGTTCTAATTTCACTCAAATGGGAGCAAAAGCTGATGAAAAAATCAAACTCTGAAAGGAGGGAATATAGACACTCCCCTGCCCCAAATGGCCAAGAAACTAGCACAAGTTCATCATTATTACTTTATTAAACAAAACTAAATCCTGCCTATGTAGACTAAAATTTCATATTACACTTTGCCTTCTGGTTCAGCAGGCCTATTCTCTCATTCTGTCTCACATTTATGATTAATGCACTTGGTTTAAGGAATTAGCTGGGAACTTGGTTTTTAATCCACAGGGTACCTCCTTGCATTTAAGGCAGCACTTCTTGAAAGGGAAACGTTTCAGATGTTTTATTAGACTGAACCTGGAGAATCCTTCAGGCTTGGCTGAGATTTTTGCAGTAAGCATCAATCCAGCTTTGCTTCAAGCTGCATGTATCTCTCTAACTCCTTCAATTCTTATTTGTTTTTTAGAAGCACCTTCTTTGTGCATGTACCTCAAAGAAGGTAAACACAAGTGAACTTGAAAACCATTAGCAATCTGTCACATCTTTTAGAAAACAGGAAATGCTGCTTATAGAAACCATGTCTGTTAATGAGCCAAGTCACCTGCAATCTGAAGCCTCAAACAACTGATAAAGACAACTTTACCACCAGCATTTTACAAAGGCAAACTGCTGAATGCAGACTGTAAGAGAGTGAATTCAGTTATATTTTGGCTGAGTTATATATAGCAGGCTGCCTTCCAGAGCATTACCATCAGATGCTGGGTCAAGCATGAGCTTTTACATTTCACATCACATGCACACCATCCAGGTGCATTTTACACACTTGAAGTGCAGACACAACTTTCAACTTCGTTTTCATTAGTATTAGTTTAGTATTGATATCAAAATAACCCACAAACCAGTCACTTGGAAATGGGCTAGAAGTATCTAACCCAAATTCTGGGAAGTAGTTAGCATTTTTAATGCTCTTAGATGCTTTTCATGCTGGTACCCTTGTGTTTAATACCCACCCAGCAAGTTGATCTTAAATAAATGTTTTCTTTTGCAGCAATACATCTACCACTGGCCTTGAATTTACTCTACCACCTCCAAAAATCCAGTCCCACATTCTGTGCCCCATGCAGAACATTTACCTTTTTTTGCTGCAAGTTTCTGACTGCAGATCATGGTTTTTATTTGCAGTGCAGAGCCCCATTCAGAGAGCTTAAGGTTAATGTGGCAGCTGAAACAGCTGCAGTCAAGCTGCAGATGCTGAGAAGCAGCAGATCCACTGCAGGCTAATACTGCTGCCTGTGAAAGCACACTGGCAATGCTGGCTCAGCTGTAGCTGGATCACCTCCCAGCACGTTGTTGGGATGGATAGCCACACTTACATCCTTTCTAGCACCAAACAGTTGACATAAGGGCTTGGTATTAATTGTGAACAGCCCATGGTGACTGTTGTACACAATATGTGTGGCTCTGTGCCTTAATACTGCACTTAAACACATTCCTCAGGGTGGGGGGTGTAGCCGTGTTGTCCTTACTCTCAAACCAGAGAAGGGGAACAGAAAGGAAGCAAAGTGTTGGGCTGGAGTTCCCTGGTGAGGGTTGGATTTGATTTTACTGGTTTAGGCTTAGTCTCTCACAGATCCTTGCTGAAATACATGTTGTAGGCTATAAAAGCAACAAACTTTGTTGGCAGGTCATGAGAGCACTACAGCTCATGTTACAGAGCCTCTGCTTTATTTGCTTGTATCATTTACCTTTTGTTAAATACAATGAGAAAGTTTCTTTAATTAAGATGATGGTAGCCCTGCTGTGTTTAATTAGATGACTGTAAAGTTCAATAGTTTGTTCTAGAACTTGAATTATAAGCTACATGACTTGTTTTGATTTGTCTAGCTGTCATCAGAGAATGGATTTGATGATGAGTCAGTCTCTGGTCAGGCCACCCTGAGGCTTCATTAATAAGTTAATACATTGAGTGATGTGTACACCACCTCCTGCTGCAGACCTCTGGACACACCAATTAGAAAAGGATCAGCAGTGAAACACATCTAGAACCGCATTTACATAGTTTGGGAATGCAGCTTTTCTCTAAAACAACGAACACTTTTTTACTTCTACCATAGGGAAAGATGTCTGAGCTACAGATCTAGCACTCCCTTCTCTTCTTTTCACATCAGTCTTTATTAAGGGCTCGACCCATTTCTATTTTGAGTTTTAATGATGCCTTGAGCCTGCATACTCAGGTGATCGTCACTGGTCTGGGGGACTCATCACAGCCTGTGAGAGGTGCACACGATGGACTTTTCTACTTGAATTAGTGAGCTGAATCTCTCTCTTTAGCTACAGTGAGGAGACAGAGCCCTTCAGAATAATCTCAGTAGCCTATTTCGTTACCTGCTTTGAGACAGAATGGGTTGCAGTCCTGGCTGCTCTGATGCCACACAACAAGAGACCTGCAATTGAATAGCTCATCAAAGCTATTTGCATTTTGTATTCTGTCCTTAGGGAAGTTGTGAGCCCAACCACCATAACTCAGAGAGGCTGAGCTGATGAGAAGTTTTGTAAGATGTAAACTGAACCCAGACTTGCTTCCAAACCATCCTCAAAGACTTGTGAAGAATGATTTTGAGTGGAAGAATATTAGATTTCCTCAAACCCATTCTGTACATTAGGTTCCCATATAAGCCACAGCTGGAATAGTGCAAAAATGTGTGATAATCTGGTGTCCAGGTGTTGGACAAACACAATTGTTTCTTCTTACTGTATTTAAATAAAAATGGAGTAGCTAAGGCACTTGAGAAAACTCTCTACAAGTTGTCTCCATTTCCGAACCCTACCAGAGAGTGCTTCTGTGACACTGGGTAAGTGAGGCAGAAACCTGGGAACACATAAAAACTAGTTTTCCTAAAGGAGCCAAGCATGTAAAGCTACTCAAAAAGGGTGACAGTCCCTTCCATGGACTTTCTTTTTTTTTTTTTTTTTTAAGAAACATTCCCAGATTCATTAGAATTATCCAGTCTTTTACCCATTTTACAAATCTGGAAGCTCGGACAAATTTCAGCCCAATTAGCTGAAGTTTGTGAAAACTGTATGCAACAATTTTGTGATCTTACCGTGGAAAGTCACAATAACTTTAATTAAAAACTTACAAACAAATTTAAACCAGATAAAAGCAGCAACATTTTCTAATCGAATAACTGGATTTGTAAAAGAAATGTACACTACAAAAATGCTGAAAAAGAACATATATTAGTATTTTACAGCACTTGATAACAGAGTTAACAAGTGACAAAAGTTCAGCTAAAAGAGTGCTTTTAAAATATACTTGCAAGATACTCCTTCATTTTGCTTTCATGTACTTACAAAAACAATCCCCCACAAACCCAGCAGTTATTTCTGCAGATTTCGGCATGTACTCTGCAAACAAGAAATAATTATAGCTGAGCATTGAGAGAGCTGTGGTTTTTTAGTCACCTATTTTTCACATCTCATTTGGTACTTGTTCTGCCCCATTCTGACATACAATACTGACATACTCTTGCAGATAGCATCCCCCAAAGGCATAAAACTTATAACATTTGCATAAGGAATCCTTCTCCCCTGAACACTGTTAACAGCAGCTGCACAATAGCAGTAGCTACGCAAGTTGCCTTGTGCAATCCCATTCCATGGTTAACATTCACTCCCTTTATGTCTCCCTTGCACTGTTACAAATCTGCCAGTTAAAACTCTGTGCAACTCCAAAACGTATTGTCTGGAATGAAACAACCAATTATTTCTTCAGGTTTTGTGGCATAATATCCTAGGAAACCAGCAATTACAGAATCAAAGTGGCATCAAATGGCGTAGAAAGGAGTTAGAATGTATTATTCTTTAAATAGCAGTTACATGAACTCATAATAAATGGGTATTAAGTGCTAAATGTATGATAAGTAATTTTTGACAATGTAATTATCCAAACAATACGGGAAAAAGCTGCGAGATGGAATTGTCAAATTCACTTGTGCAAATGCTCTGTGAAATACCAATACTGAACACTGGTTTCTGTTCATGACCACCCTAGAAACAAAATAGTGCAAGTGCGTGTGTACAAGTCAAGCAGCACATTGTTCTGAATTCCCAGAGGCTCCTGCCTGGTTACTGTCACTCACTGCTTTGATCTTTGCTGAGGTTAAGACTTTAATCTGTGCAAAATAAGTGGAAGGGAGCAGGATACTACTTTAACCTCTGTTAGATACAGTTTATTTCCAAGCAATCACAGAATGAAGATGGAGGAATTATGTAAGGCAGGTGGACTTAAAGAAACACTGATTAGAAGTTTTTATTTTAACTTGCGAGGTGGCAGAGTCATTATAGCAACAGGTTTAAAACTTGAGGAACTTCCAGAGGAGGCACATCCAAATATAAAACAATGGGACGCTGTTGACGGGATAACACATTTATTTCCTTCAAAACCTTCTTTATGTCTCAAGAAGAGCTTGTCAATATATTTCAGCTGAGTAACAGATATAGTCATCACCACCACAAGAAACTTTGTCATAACTGGAGTCTCAATCTCCAACTGATGTGAATCTTCCAACAAAACACCAAAACCTTCTTTATACCAGAGAGAATTTCCCTGGAACAAAAAGACCTTTGAATGCCACTTAGCTTGGTTACCTGGGAGCCAAAAGACAGTATCATGCCCATGCTGAACTCCCTAGAAACAGGCTGGGTGCTGCTGTTAATCCTTTGTTCCACAGTCTGTCTTCAGCTTTCTCTGCATCATTTATCTTTCTTTTCCTGCTGCCTCCTTTTAGGTGGGAACTGCTCAGGGGCAGACAGACCAAAGGTGAACCTGCTGTACCTGCCAGAGCCACAGCTGGTTGTGAATCCTGAGTGGTCATAAAAAAATGATATAAACAGAACAAAACTCATTGCAGAATAAAGTCTGTGCCTTTACCATGCACATTGCCCATTATTCACGAAGGGATGCAACAAAAACTCTATTTTGGGAAAATTTTCTTGGTTTGCTCCTGCTCAGATCAGAAGTTGCTGTTGCCAAATTTGCTGTAAAAAAAAAAATGCCTGAGAAAGAGTTTTCAGCTTTGAGCAAATATCCCTTTCGGACTTACTCCAAGAAACCAAGTGATAGGAAGTCACTTCTGTTCTGCACATCATAATTTCCAGCTGTGGATCCATGCAGTTCATAAATCTGACCAGAACATTTTCCTTCTCCTCCAGAGAAGATTGACAGCTTTGTCTTGGACAGTGAGTCTCTGTAAAGGATGCTCTTTCCAAAAAAAAACCAAAAACCAAAAAACAAACAAACAAAAAACCCCACCAAAAAAACACCCCACAGTAGAAGCTTCAGTTCAGTTCCTTTTTTTATTACATCTGGCACCATATGTTAAAATATTTTAATTTTCCTAGTTAGTAAAAAATTAAATTTCATAATTAATTTTCAGATTCACACAACTTTAGGATCTGAATAATGAGCTTCCCACAGTTTCTCTCCATCTCCAGGCCTTCATGCACATATTCAGATCCTGTTCTGCCTCACCTGCTGCAGGTCCAAGTTCAAATTATTCTCTCTGTCCTGCTTCTGTCAGTGCTGACATGCTTATCTGAACCTCAAGGGAAATTTGCCTACTTGTCACCTGGCTATGTAATGCCTGAGCCCATCAGAAAACCTAAACTTACTTTAAAACCTATGTGCCGATTTCCTGGCTTGAAAATGATGTAAAAACTAATGTAATGGATGAGATTAATTATAAGCTATAAAATTAATGAAAGTTATGCATATGTTTTGAGCATTTGTTCACATCTGAAGTGAAAGCTGCTCATTGACAGAAAGTCCAACAACAAGGGCTCCAGAAAAGTCTGCAATAAGTCTGCGAGGAATGAGCACATTCAGAGAAGATGCTCATTGGTAGTGTATTCTGGGATGAAGTTTCCAAACTGCTGTCCCTGTCAGGAACATTAATGATGTGCTAAGAAGGCCAGTAATACACCCACAAATACGTATGTGTAATTTTCTGAGATATATAGAACATAAACAAAGGTTAATGAAATATAGAAACTTGATGTTATGAAAAGAAGGAGCATGAACACTTAGTGAACATGAGGCTGAGGAAAGGAAACATCCCATAACTTTTAAAAAAAATTAAAAATCCCTCTATGGGAGGGTAGATGTCAAAGGAGTATGCACTTGTTTTTGAGGCAGAGAATCTAATGCTTAGTACAGATGGAAATCCAAAAAGTCGGACTTCTATTCCCTGCTCAGATAAACTGTAGCCATGGGCAGATCACTATAAGATTAATTTCACCAAATTATATCTTAGCATCTACTTTAAGTTAATGTTTCTCAAAGGACAATTCATTGTATCAGAGATGAGATGCATTGCCCCTCAAGATGGATAGTTAATTAATTTCACCTTAAATTGAAATAATTTTCAAAAGGCCCCATGAGACATGAGAATATAAATCCTGACGACATTCCTTCAAATTTGCTGGTCTGAAAAAAATCTCATTATTTCTCTCTCACTGTTCCTATACTCCAGTTATGTTGAGAGGACTGTGGTTCTAAGGTGGAGAGCTTTGTCATGAGCTGCCAGCAGAAATGTATCAGTAACTCCCAGGAAAGAAAGGAGAACCAGCTGGAATCCACTGAACAGCTGAGCCACATCTTTGATGGCTGAAGCAGGACTTGGCATGATACAGGGCATCATCTCAGCTGGGTCCCAACTGTCCCTCATATTATTTACAATTCTTTTGTCTTTGATAGTTTGGTTTTGTTGCTCTACACCATTGGTGAAGCTGTGCACTGACATTTGACCAATACTCATGATATTCATGTGGGGATGTTGTGGGTGGGACGGAATTGTTTGTGGCCTCAAGAGATGTGTGTGTGTGGGGAAATTTGTGCTGTACTTGGTTCTATTTTTCATATGATTTAAAGACCTACATGCATTTAAGCTTGTCTTGGATAATCTCTTTGGCTACTGCGTCACACAGGAAAAAATGAGAGCTCTGATGGTCTCTGGATTGCAAAATAATTTACAACAGTTTCCTCCAAACACAGAAAGCGTGAGCACATTGGGAATTCTTGTTATATGACATGACTGGTCTTTGTGCAAGAATAGAACTGGATGATGCAGAAAACTATTGTAATAGAAATTTCCAGTGTGGATGACAACCAAAAATCGTTGGAAAAATATAAATAGAATGATGTGCATGGCTTTGTGACCAAAGGGAGAGGGAGGTTTCACCTTCATGAGCCTTTGGGATGAGACATTTCATTTTCTCTCCTGCTGGGCAAAGAGGTGTGAGGTTCCCTCCTGAGACCTCAGAGGGGGCAGAAACAGAACCTCCAGCTGCTCTCTCTGTGGGTGCTGTGTCCCATTCCTGTGTGTCTACACCAGGCAGCTCCAACTGGTAGTCAGGAGGTGTCTGATCAAACACTGCTGTGTGTTGATTCACACAAGCACTCCAAAAAGGAAAGGGAGGTCACCTTCCCCCAACATTGACTTTTCAGGAAGAACTTCCACAGACTGCGTTTTACAAATGGCTAAAACACGCAGTTTGTCTCACTGTGGTATCTGTCAGGTGGCACAGCCTCTTGGGAAGCCTTTGGATAACAAAACATATCCTCATGTCTGCCGTAGGTTGTGGCAGCAGAGCAGCAAGAGGCCAAGTCTTGCATAATCTTGGTCTCTTTTCATCATCCCTGACACGACTGGCACTTGCAGCAGCACAGCCCTTGGACTAAACAGATTGTGGGATGGATTCCTCAGTGGAAATTCTCAGAGCTGTCAGTGTACGTGCTCATTACGGATGTCGAGTACAACAAACAAATCAGAGTGATTGTAGATAACTAATGTAATTAATTACCCACACGGTAGGAAATTTTATGGCAAATTCTATTACCCTGACCCCTGAAAGTAATACAAATATGTGTTCCTTGTCTACATTTTTTGCTGTTGTAAAAAGAAAAAAAAGAGATGTTCACAGCAGGTGCCCTGAATTAAGAAGGGAAGAAAACACAAAACATCTGGGCACTGAGGAAAGCTTCAAACATTACATAACTGAGCATATTTGTACGTAGTACATATTCTTCTAATAACTGATCCAAGAGAACACATTCTTTGCGTTTGGTTTAATGTCATTTTATAAACTTCTCAGGACGTTTCTAACCAACACATAAATATGTCACCGTGCTTCAAGTGTTATTAAGCTTTCGGTGACAGCAGCATGAACCTTACAAGCTGAAAATGTGACAAAGAACAGATTTCACTGCACATCAGATCTGCATCTTAATCACAGAACTCTTCTCCCAGATGCTTTAACATGAGAGCAGCTTTCCCACATTGTTTGTCAAGTATTTACAGCTTTAGAAGACATCCTCTGCTCCCCAGGGAAGGAAAAAAATCTTCCCCAAAGCAGAACACTAAAACAATGACAGAAGAAATGTGGCTTTACACCTGCTAGTATTTTTTCAGCATTCACAATAATGACATATGATAAATATTCAGCCAGAAGAGAGTGGTTTCTAACCACTAAAAGATGGTCCTCCTGGGCTATTGTATCAGTATGGAGTCACTCTTTCAACCTAAAAATTCGAATAACTTTCAATGGATATTTGGCAAGGGTTATTGTAGCTCATGAACTGACCACCAAGCATTTTTCTATAGAGTAAAAAATTGTTGTGAATTATCCAAAGTTTAAAAGATGTGAAACTTAGCCTCAGTTATTACGTTGTTGTAAAAGGCAAAATAGACATAAAAGCTCTATTAATACAAGCAGAAGGCTCAAGTTTTAAATATTTCCACTACACATTGAGACACACAGTTTGTTATCTTTATGTGCCCATTAAAATAAAGTACTTGTGAAATTCCAGCACTCTTTCTCATGGTGCTGCATCTGTGTGAATACATGGAGAAAGAGGAGATCTGAACTGAACTAATGAACTCTTTGGATTAGAGCTACTGTTTAAATGAAGCTCAAATGCTTTATAAATATCATCTACAAACCAAACATTATTATTCCTATTCACATAGGACTGTGGTGTTAAAGAATGCAGGATAAAATAAACCTCAGCTACGTAACTAAGTATTTGAGAATCAGGTTCTTTCAGGTTTTCCAAAAATATTCCCATAGAATTGCTCATGGAGCTGGGTTCTCTGCTGAACACCTGTTTGGCTGTTTAGGAGTTCCAAAGTTTTAAAGGAATTAGTTTGAATTTTCCCTAAAACTACTGTCAATGTTTTCTCTATAAAATGGGAAAGGTGATCAGTTTTTCTTAAACTGACCCTTTGCAAGGAAAAGGTCTAGACTGCTTCTCCCTAGACTCTGAGAGGAATGTTGTTTTTACATTTAGTATAAAATCAATACAAACCTCATTCAAAAGCCATTACAGTCCCCAAAGAGACTTTCTTCACATTAATGGGGTTTGAATCAAGACCATGTTTGTGTTGCACAGTTCAGGGTACTCTGTATTTGTACCCTGTGTTTGTCTCGTTGTTAAATACTCCCTCAACTTTTGCTTTGGAATAAAATGCAGGCACAGTATTCATTTAATAACTTTTAGCATTAAGCTACTCAATTGCATTTCTTGGAGCTAACAACATCAGCAATGTTTCTCTCAAGTGATTACACTGTGTCTAAATATTCTGTAAACTGTGGGTTGAACAGTGGTTAAGTGCAAAGTGGCTAATTTACTTTGGTACTTACCAAGTATTTCCTACTTTTAAGAGTCAAACCAGAACACTGCATAGATAATCATGCTACTATATTGCTACAGAAATTAAACACTTCAAATTAACCTTTAAAAATGGGTATATAAAAATAGCTGTTATCTGGAAAGCACAGTTTTCAGTTCCTTTTGTCACAGTTTGTGGTTTTTAATTTGGTTTTTAATTCTTATTATCGCACCCTTTAACTGACTGGCTGATAGTTATTACCATTTATTCTGCTGCTGCTCTAAGCTGTTATAATGCAGCTCTGCATTCATAGAATCACAGAATGGTTTGGGCTGGAAGGGACCTTGAAGATAATCTCATTCCAACATCCAGCCATGGGCAGGGACAACTTACACTATCCCAGGTTGCTCCAAGACCCGTCCAACCTGACCTTGGACAGTTCCAGGGATGTGGCAGCCACAGATTTTCTGGGCAACCTGTGCCAGGGCCTCACCACCCTCACAGGGAAGAATGTCTTCCTAAATAATTTCTTCCTAAAAGAAATCTTTCTTCATCATGCAGTTTCACTTGCAGCCATTTATTTATCTGGAGCAGATCATCTAAGTAACAGCATCTATATTTGTATCATCCTTATTTTTCAAATACCTATTTTTTTCCCATTCTATTATATTATCCAACCTAATTGATTCTGTGTGGTTTAGTTTCCTGTGTGGTTGAGAGGCACAGCAGCCAAACAGCAGAAAGACATTAGAGGCAGGCAGGCCAAGTCCAGTTTTGGACCCCATGATATTATTTTCTACTAGTATTTTATACTATTTTTATATTTATGGATATTTCATCTCCACAGAAGAGCTATTATTTTAGACAAGTATTGATTTTCCAAGCTTCTGTTTTATTAGTCTTCTGGTGTTGGGCATGTTATTTTGTCATATGTTTGTTAAGCAGTAGAAGACATGATTTAATTTTGAAGCAGCATATGTTTGAGTACACAGTGTTTTCATAACTCCTTTGACTAGTGTTGATTGACTTATTTGCTGTTTGTAGCCAGTGAATTAGCTTGATTCCTAGTGTATGATCTCATTTGAACATGACAGCAATCTGTGGTGTAGAATAATATCTCCACAATTAATCTTAGACTCTCATTATAGCTTTCAAACTTCTGTTGCTTTACTGCAGCATAAACATTATCTGAATTTTTCTATGTTCTCCTACTAGCTATTTATCAGGTTACCCTAATATGATAAGCCTAATTGTGATAGCAATATTCGAAGTCCATTTCTTTTCAGATCTCAGTCTTTGGGAGTTTGGTTTTACTGCACATGGACAGTCTAACAAAATCATCTCACTTCATTAACAATGCAAAGTGAAATGCATCAACATTTTTGTCCAGTGGATCTTTATTTTCTGAGTTGCTCTTTAAAATTAAATATAAAGGATCAGATGCTGATTTCAGGTTTATTGGAATAAATTACAAAAACTCTAGAGAATTCAGGGAATTTATCACATTATAAACAAAATCTGCCAGGCTCGAAAGATAGCAATAACTCTAAGAAAATATTCAGCCAAAACTGATGTGCCATTGTAAAGGAACCAACTTTATGTAAATTGTAAAGTTCTATTTACTAAATAACTTATCCTCAAGCAGAATTTAAAGTGAACTGCCAGCTGCAAGGTACTTCTCAATTCCCAGCAGAGAGAACTTTTCTATTTGTATTCATGGACAGCAACTTCAGCTGTTAGAGCTCAGAGAATGAATGCTTTATGATAATGTTATGGATTATATGTTGCCTGAAAAATTAGGCAGCAAAGAAATCTCTAACAATGCAGGAAAGTTTAATAAGTGCCCATTAGTCACATCTCTACCAGTGACCTCCTTTAAATCTTTTTTAAGTCAGAAGAAATAAGTGAAGGAGGACATCAGCTAGAAATTTTTAAAGAATTGTCTTTAGACATCTTTTCCTATCTTTTCTTCTGTTTGTAGTCTGTGGGTTGTATTCTCTAAAATAAAAAGGAAATTTAGTCACAGCTCGAGCTATCTTAAAGTTTTGCTTCTAACTACACATACCAGAATCTGAAGAAAGCCTAAAGTATCTTCAAGGGGTAACAATTATCAAGAGAACAGTCCCTTTGTGACCAGTAGAGACTGTGAGCTATTGCTTAAAGTTTTGCTGTTATTTGGCATGAATTTCTAAGCCATTTAACTTCAGTGTTGATTGCTGCTGGCAAATCAGCCCATTACTGCATGGAAATCATAACTCCAAAAGAGAGAAGTTTGGCTTACTGACACCAGAGACTCAGTACACATCAGGTAACTCCTCAGAGATTAATTTATATCACAATATTTGCCCCCTCTCCCCTCGAAGTCAAAGACTTAGCATTTTCAAGTCATCTTTTATGCCAGAATGTTCAAGTCCTCATCATGAGGCTGTCAAGAGAAGGAGAGACCAGGTGAAGGCTGATGCTCTCAGTGATCCATGTGGCCAGCTCTATCAAGGCATCCCAAAAACCAGGCATTTCAAACTGCTTACCAGGACCCAAGAAACTTTGTAATGAGGGAATTGACTCAGAAATGGGAGCTTTGTTTCCTCTTCTTCCTGAATTTGGTACATGAAAGTAACAAGTAAACAAATAAAAGGTGAAGGGCCTTTGTTGAGTCCCACACTGAGTTTCCTAACTTACTTGTACCAGGAATTTCTTGTTAGAATAAAATGCCTCAGTGTCATGTGTGTTGTCCCCCACCTTGGATTAAGGTCCTGTAATTCCCACTTGCTGGTGAGTTTGGAACCAGCCTAGCAGCCTTTTCTCACATGAGAATCTAGGCCAAAATTTTCGTTCTTGAAATTTTCATTCAATGCCAAAACTGCACTTGAAAACAGTTATTGCATGAATGAATAATTGAACATTTTTATCAAGTGATTTTTAGAGCAAAATATTTGGTCCTACAGTCTGTGGCTTTTAATTACTGTATTTTCAGTTTGAAATTTTTTCCTATGAGACCCTTATATCCTGTTTTTCTTGAAAACTCAAATCCTGAGGTAGCCTGGGAAAAATCGAAGGCAGACCAAGTTTTGACAGAACAAGAAAAGAAAGGGCTCCAGGGATTGGAAAAAAAAAATATTAGTCACAGATGTGTTTATCTCACAGTTTTTTGTATTTAAACAGACAGACACAGTTTACATTTGTGGAAATGCAGAGCTGCTCCTGTGTTGAAGCTGCAGGGCCTTTGGCCTTTACTTCTCTTCCTCTGACATGTTATGTTAAAGATCTTAGGTTTATTAAAAGACAGTAAGAGATGATTTTGGACCCTGACACATGCTGGGGATATGGTGCCAACGGTGTGTGGGCCTGTCTGGATGAAATGTTGTTACCTAGCTGGCTGAAATCACTGAGTTCCATGGCCTTGGTGGTCCCTTCCAGGGACACTGTGTGAAAGAGCAATATCTGACTCAGCCTGTGCCTATCAACACATCTCAGTTTCAGGGAAATTTTCAGGAAACATCACCAAATGCCAGCAGGTCCTGGAGCAGATACACAACTGGTTGAACAAAAGAAATAAGAGGTGAGTATTCATGTGGAAGACTGCTGGATCAAATGAAAAATAGTTGCATTGGTTCTTCTGAAGCACCAAATCTCTCTCTTTTTGGAGATGAGTTGTGTTTATCTGGTGTGGCACAGCTTCACAGAGGGCCACTGAGAAAGTGATCCTCAGCAGGGCAAAGCTGGAACTGCATCGGTTCCTTTGCCCCACAGTGGACATGCTCCAAATGCTGAACAGATTTGGAGAGCAAACCTGCCTTGGTTTGCTAATCCACAACTCCCTCTTCTCTTTCTGTCTTGGGCTTGCTCTCCTTCACATCCATAAACATGTAACTCATAGGAGTGGGAGCAGAAAGCAGCATAGAAAGAGCTAAATTCTTGTCTATTGTCTTCTGAAAATCTTGCAGGGTGTTCTTGTGAAAGACCCCTTTCTAAAGGAGCCAGATTTACAGTACATAACATTCAGCACATGATACATTACATACTGAACTGCTTTCATAAACATAGTCAATAAAAAGATGCATTCATCATTATAAACACCCTGATTACAAGGCCCAGTAGCATCAGCAGAGAGTGGGAAGGAGGACTATATCTCCATCTCATTTTGTATGTAGGTTTTCCAGTGACAGGCTCTTGCTGGTTATTTGACAGAAACCACCAACAAGCATCCTTAGAGGTGAACATTTAATGCAAGATTTATTTTAGCATTTGATTCAGTGGCAATTACTCCTTGAACATTAACAGTGAAATGTCATTAGTGCACTCTGTGTTTGCTCTTCTCAGAGACTACACCTGGCTCGCAAAAAGGGAGAAAGGAATCACTGGAATGAGAGAAACTAACAACTTATATGCAGTTAAAGTTTATTTATAGTCTGGTATTTCTGAAACAGATTCCTCTCTTTTTCCCTTAGTGGGAATTCTATAGATATTCACCCCTCACTTGACCTTCATACTTGTGAATTGTGGGATACCTTGTGCCTGAGAATTCACCTTCTGAAGAGACCAGAGTTGATAGATGTAACCTGAACTACACAAATTGTTTATCATCTACCTGGTGCTGCTGAACCCATGAACATGCAAAACTGCATCCTCTCCCTAGAAGCATGATAATTATAATGAACCAGACTCTTGTATTTCTGGCTGAACTCATTCCAAGAGAATACCATACAGAACCTAACAAAAAAGAGCCACTAAATTTGTAACAGCATCTTTCTACTTAGGTACATCAATAAAAAAGTAGAGGGTGTGAAAACTTGTTGGAAGATTCAGAGTAAAAAAAAGGAAGTTGTGGCAGTGCTGGATCTAGAAAAGGTGTGAATGGAGGAGAACAGGCTATCTTTGAAATCACTTTTGTTAGCTGAGAAGATGGGCAGAGTAGCTGGATTTACCAGTTTGTTTTGAGCCAATTCCTCCACTCATAGGCTACATCTGCTTTAGCTTTGTTTGTGTATTGTGAACAGGTTGCATTTCTCAAAAGAGCAAAGTTAGGCATCAGCTTGGAATTTTGGAGGTTGCCATGGTTTCAATATTTTTATCTTCTCCTCAAGTCATTAAGATTGCATTGCCATCTTCAGAGCAATTATACCTGAAAAATGGGAGTCAGTGGTCTAGAACACATGTGAAACTGTGCAGATACTGCAGCCCTGAGCAAAACTGATTATCAAATGGGCAAATAGTGACAATTCTGAGCCAACAATATGTATTTCTTAAAGGGTTCATGACTCACTATGCAAATTAGAGTAGATTAGATTTATAATGGAGGAAAAATGTGGAGTATTCTGTGAACTTTTCAAAACCAAGCCTGAGTAGAGAAAACCACTGAAAAAAATTATTCCATTTAGTGAAGGCATTTGCCAGGAACAGAAAATGACTCAGGGAGAGTGTCAGTGGGTTGAGTAGGGAGATAGCCTCTCTCTGGAGCCTGATTTGGCTCATCCAGCATGAGTATCTTTGCTGAAACACATCTCTGAGGTCCAAATGTTCCAAGAACAACTAGGTTTTACTCTTGTGGGATTAAACTCAAGATATACAGCAAAGCACACACTGTTCTCTTCAGTCAGAGCCAATTCTGGTCATATCCTATAAAGCGCCTGGAATTAATTGCATAGTCTCTCCAGACACAAGTCATGATTTATCTGCTTGGGTGAAGCTTTGTTTATCCCCTAAATTAAAATCTTCAAGTGAAAAATCCAAGCTGCCTCTTGGCTCACAGAGGAGCAAAGGG
>NW_020955215.1:323868-348949 GCF_003031625.1 Empidonax traillii
GGGCCTGACTAAAGAGAAAAATTTGCTTTCAGTACTCTCTGGTACAGGTGACCCCCTCCTATTTGCATGGACACCTCAGTTGTTTCCTGAGCCTTGTGCTACTGAGACGTTTTCACTTAGGGAGGAGTTCCTGTGTTTGAGAGCTTTTTGCTAAAAGCAGTTGTGAGAGCTGTGGTGGAGACAAAGTAAGTAGAAAAACATGGGGAACTGGAAGAGAATACACTCCTCCTCCTAACATGGCAGTGGGAAGCCAACCCACTCTGGCAGCAGCACTAAACATCGACAGTGCCCATCTCCATGGGGTGGAATTAAAACCACATTTGTTCTGGAGCAGAGGAATCAACACACACATGCTTTTACACTGGGATGTAGTGTAACCTTGAATCTATACCTGTGCTTTTATTAAAACTAAGGGTACTTCAAGTACCTTTTTAAACACTCTCTTTGATCAACTTGCCATTCAAGCAAGATCTGTGAGGCTGAGATGTAAGACCTCTATGCCTGGGAGGTTTGCATGTAGTTTTTTAACTACTGTTACATTTCTGGCTTTCTTTTTTTTTTTTTTCTCTGTCTCTTTTTCCCCCAGAAGTCTAGTTATTCAGCAGTTAAGGTAAATGTGTTTATTTAGCCATTAAAAAAAAATCCCATATCTGTCTTACTGCTGTTTTACAACACTAGTTTTCACTCACAACTCAATAAAATAGTCACATATAACTCTCTAAACAGAAAAGGCCCTGAACCCTTCAAACCACAGCTCCACACACTTTAAAACCTCACTGCTTTAGGAGCTGAATACCTTCCAAAAAGACTGTGTAGAGTTGAAATGTTGCTCCTTTTGATTCTTGATGAGGATATCGGCAGCTTTTCAGGTATAGTTTAATCTCAAGAAAGCTATGATGCAAAGTTCATATTTACATCCCTCCTGCAAAATAAGGGGTAAGTGGGAGCCCTCATGAGCATGAGTTCTGCAGGCAGCTCTTCAGCTGGTGTAGGGGAGCTGAACTCATGGATTCTGCAGGCTCATGTGCTTTGCTGACTGATTCCTCATTCCTGTAGAGTGCACTTATCATGTTGAATCAATATCTCAGAGAGAAAGGAGGTCTCAGGGTTAAATAAGGTCCCAATGAACTGAATGCGTTAAAAATGCAAGATCTGGAGTTTCAGTCTCAGCTGATGTTTCAAAGGGAAGCAAATGTCAGGACTCAGAGTTTAGGACGAAACAAGTGGAAGTTTTTTTGCCAAGCAGGCCAAGAGCTTTGTCCTTTCTCAGGAACTCTCAGTTCATCCTCAGAGTACAGTCACTTGCTGTCAGTAAATTAAGTGTCTACAAATATGTGAACTATTGTGGTGAGTTCTGTAGGTCACACAGAGGCAAAGCGTCCTTTTCAGAGGCAGAGGGGAAAGGAGTTTCTAAGAGCTGTTTTAGTACAGTGTCCTCAAGAATATCACTAAAGCACAACCCAGAAACAGGGGGACAGATTCCTTTAGTCATGGTGGAAGTGCTGTGTAGAAGCCAATAATTTCCTATTTCTCCCATTAATATCACCTACATTTAACGTCAAAGAGCTTTCTGCAGTCAGCCATGGATCTCTCCTAGATATGCTGCTAGATATTTATATATGAGGAACATGATAACTTTATGCTGTGCCATCAGCTGCTTTAGTGGCTGCAGAGGTTTAGTCAGGGAGAAGGTACCAAAATGTGCAAATAGCAGCATTCTGGAGACAGGTATCTTGCATCCATCAGCAGACAGATCTGCAGTTGTCCTGTGCATCCTGGACTTAATCTTATCCTCCAAAAGTGAGACACACACCAAAAAATCACCAAAAGCAGCAGAAGATGGAAGACTCAGTCAAAGTGATACTCCTGTTCCTTGCACAGAAATCATCAAGCACCGAATGGAATAAAACACTGGGTGACTCATTGTGACCACACCTTTCACTGTCTGTGTTCTAGGAGAGAGAAAGCAAACAGAATTACAGTCTGTGGCATGACTGAGAGATTTTGGCGTGAACCAGACACATACATCCTTTTCTAAATCATCCAATAATGTCCACCCTCCAAACAGGGAGCTGACAAGACAGATCAAGACTATTTCTTGATGTAGCATTTCTCCTGTCCATTTTATTAAGCAGCGTGATTGTCACTGTTAGAACATTCACACATCTTCATCTCAGAGAGATGAGCATTTGTAGACTGCTGAAGGTGCCATTTCACAAAGGATTTGATAAGAGAAAAAATGTTTATTCCTGTCTTTAAATGTCCTGAGCAAACCTCCGACTGTATTGTGTCTGAACTGGATCACCAGATTCCCTGCCAACTTCCCGTTATGGTCTAATGGGATGTTATAAATTTAGAGGAGGTAAAAGCCACGTGAGGAGTCCAAATATGTGTCAGACAGCCTGATTTGCACAATAGTTCAGCAGTGTCTGGATATTGCTGTTCTTCATAATGTTGGCACCAGGTTTATGAATGGACACAGGACAGAACTGAGCCTCAACACACACCAGGATCCTGGGCAGAAAATCTTCCCCGGGGGAAAACACACCAGCCCTGTAGTGAAGATAACAAGAGGCTGTGTTAGGCAGCTGAACAAACTCAACTCTGCTCTGTAACACTGCCAGTGTCTCAGGAGCACAGCTAAAATAACACAATGCATCTTCAGTAACATAATCAGCTAATTTGGCACTCTGGGGCATTTCAGATTATTTGTATGTTCAGCAGTCACTCCCTGCCTTAAAATATTTCAACTTCAGTGTAGTTTTGTTTCTGCCTTTGCGAGGTGTGCGGTGTTTAGGTTGGTGTTTTAATTTAAATATACCGTCAAAAATACTGTAATGATGCTCAGCCTTGATTTGTCTCACAGAAATATAACCAAACAGTATTTTTCAGCCTAGAGTCAGTCAGATGAAGTGTGATGAAACTAACTTTAACTGGCTATCCTAGGAAATAGTAGTAAAGTTTAGTGGTATCTATGCAGGAGTTAATGAGGGCTAATTCACTTAAATTTTAATAACTGCACTTCTAGATGGAAGTTCATGACACAAATTCGTGTAACTATAAAGGAAAAAAGGAACACAAAATATGTCAGGCCAAAGGAGAACAAACACAGCTGCATCTCTCTCCTGGTTACAGTTAAATATTTATTTAACTTTTAGTGAGCATCATCTGACAAAGTAATCAGAATGAAGAAATAAGAATATGAAGTAGCAGGAGTTAGATAAGGAGGAGCTCACGTAAAGGCTGCAGGATCTGAAGTTTGCAGATGAATGGTGATACAGGTCCACTGAATAGGTTTATTGAACAGTAATTTTTTAAAAACTGCTCCTTTGAAAATGACTGCAATTTAAAAAATTATTAAGGGGAGAAATAATAATGTGGGAATTATGTATGTTCATTTCTAACCTAAGGTAAGTGCTAGGTGAACATTTAACAGATTTAAAGGGGTTTAGGGGAGTACAGAAGGTTGATATATCCAAATCTCTGTGATAAATAGATCTTCTCAAACTTGCAACAGGAACATTATATCCTGTTACTGGCAGCTCTCAATTCAAAAGCAGCCCAGGGCCAAATAAATGATGACAATGACTTAGCCTTGACATTTTTCTTTTCATTTTACAATAATGACACATAAAAATGTTTCCACTGTAACATTTAAGTCAAATGAAAAGTACATTTTAAATGTCTGATTTTGTTTTTAAAGAAAGATATGCTTAATAATTATTTTTAAAGAACAACTTTTCCTGAGGAAACACTTGCAGTAATGAAGAAGAAATCAGAGAGAATGTCAGCAGTTCAGTTTTGCAACATGAGATTTCAGCTTCCCTTGTCACCTGCCCATTTGCAATTCCAGCAGTTAGGAACTGACACAAGCCTTATTCTCCTTTCCTCTAACCCAGTGTTACACTATTATTGCTCCATTAACACCACTTTTGATGTATGCCCACGTAAGCAGAACACATTTACCATAGCAATGACAATAAATAATTAAGTCTGTGGCCATGAGGGAAACCCTTCACTGCTATGACCCAGCTGAGAGCAAAGGGCATGAGCAGGGAGACCATGGCCAGGCTGATGACACAAACCTTGTTCCGCAAAATCCAGCAGATCCCTAATTCTATGCACTTTCAACAACATTTGAGTTTGAAAACAGTCATGAAAGACACTACATGGCAAACTGCCTGGGGCTTGAGAGAGGTTACATAGACAGCAAAACAGCCAAAGCCTTGTGCAACCAGGTGCTGTCAAGAATCTCAACCCACCTGCACAGAGCCATTCCCTCTTCTGGTCTTCAGCTGCCAGGCCTTAGCACAGTTCAGAACAGCCTCAAATCTGGTTTTATCATCACTCACGTTCTTTTGCAGGTGTAGGTTATTCCCAGCTGGCACTCAGTGCCCTGGTAAATGCTCAATATGCCTCCTGTACTTTATGTTGTCCTGAATACACTGGCCTGGAGGAATCCCCTTTTCCCCAGGATTCAGTTTCATGCCATGTTTGTGGTTCCAGAGCAACTCAAAGAAGACTAAATGACCGTAGTGTGGCGTCTTCAGAGTGTACTGTTGAAACCTCTGTTGCCAGTATTTAAATTTGAGCTTCTGTGCAATCTGAGGATTTAACTTCATGGGAAGACATCTCTACAGTGCAGTTTTTTGTACCTCTGAGAGTGATTAAGTAGATAGAGGCCACAAAATGACAGGTAACTATCAAGGATAAATGCATGTAATAAGCTGTAATTGCCCTGAATCACTTGCCTGGAGTTACTAAAAGGGAGGAGAGAGCAAACAGCAATAAGACCAGTAATTTAAAGTCCACAGTTTGTCACCTGAGGGAACAAGGTAGCTAGAACAGGGAGGACTATTACAGCAGCTCTACATATTCCTGGCTCTTTTTTAATAAAGGCAGAACTCACTGACAGCTCTGATGGACTTGTTACTATTTATCTAGAGAGCTGTTGAGAGGAATGAAGATGATAAATAGTTGGAATCAGCTGAAGACAGTTTTCCATAGCCATTCAGGCATCCATTTCCTTCATGAGGTACTGGATGGAAAGGCAGGTTGTGTCCCTCAGTCACTCCTTTAACCATCATCCAGCTAGGATAAGGGGGTGAATGGTTCCATGGCACAGAATTTTGGGCAGCACTCTCCAGAACACCCTCAGGGAACTGCTTGGGGTTTTTTTCAGCAGGAAACACTGCAGCTTCTCTGAAAGGTGGCATTTGTTCCTAGAAAGTAATTTGTCTTTCTACATTTTTAGGTGAAATAATTATGCACACATTTATCATTACAGTTCAGTGGGATTGCTGACAGCCAATTCCCTCCATGTCAAATTCTCAGCCCTATGCTAAGAAAGTGTGCAAGTGTGAGCATTTTAAGTAGCCACAACACGAGATTTAAATAAAGGAAAAGACTCATGTTGGCCTTTTGCACAGAGGTAGAATTTCAGCAGCTGACTCCTGACCTGAATTCATTAGTTGTTGTTCAGGATCTGTCATTCCTCATTAATCACATGGGATTTCTGGTTTGTTTAGACTCACACAGACCTTTCAAGACAGTTGCACAAAAGCATCTTCACTTTGCCATACAAAAACCCAGAGAAAATGCTTTTATATTTATGAGATGTTTCTGCAGACAAGATCTAACATCTAAATTCTTTTCTCTTTTCCAAAAACCCAGATATTAAAGGAAGCCTGCAAGTTTTTAGTGGGAAGAAATAAAGGTTCTTTATGTTCCAGTGGTGCTGTAGGACAGTGATCCTGTACCATGACCTCTTTCATCTATACATTGCTCATTTTTTTTAAGTTCTGTCAATACACTGGTGATGATGGGGCTAAATAAAGTATTTCTCTTTCCACTTTTGGGGCAAGGGTTTGTTGTGATGTTACAGTTGGACCAACCTAAGGATCTGACCTGAGCATCCCATCCTCTCTCTGCCCTAAGCTATGAGGTCCCAGCCTCCCTGGCACACGTGGAGGCTTGGCTGACCAGTTGGTGAGCTGCTTCACAGAGTTAAAGCAGTGGAAAATTATCCTCCTTTTCAAAGAAAACGATCAGTGCTCTGCCAATTTATGTCCCTAATTAATGTCCTAAATTTATGTCCCTTTTGCAGTGCAAAAGGAAGGGTGGAAATGTGCATATGGGATGAGAGGTGTAAGAGGAAAATGTCCTTCAAGAGCAACTGGAAATGATACTAGTTTACCTGCAATTTTAAATCTCCTTGCATAGTCAATAATAATAAAATAATAATATTCAGTATTAAAATATTTTAAATTTTTGGGTCATTCATGAGATCTAGATACATGGTAGCTTGTCCAAATGTTTGGTCATGTCCAAGTCTTCTGGGTGTCAAACAGCGGAAAAGCTCAGGTGAATGAATCCTCCCATCCCATATTAACCATCAGACCCAGTGCAGTCCTCTCAGTGTGCACAAACACAGATCAAACAGAAAAATAAGGGCTGTTCATCTTGCACAGAATATAGGAGACAAAACCACCACATCTTATCAGTTGAGTATTAAGTTGAGGAGAAAAGCAAAACATAGAGGGGAATGTGGAAGGCAAAGAAATGAATGCTATTGTGGGCATCTGGTGGAAGAGCTGCATGAAAAAAAGGGGGGAAAAAGAGACATGTATGCAAATCAATAAGTTTTAGAGCCATTTTCACAGTCACTGTTGTCTCCATGCTGCCGAGACCTGCAAGCTCCACTGGGATAGCTTATGGTGAAGGACATGTGGCAGAAGATGTATGCTCACAAATAAATGAAAATACAAATATATACATCACTCTGCAGAAGTGCAGGAGTGTTCAGGGAAGACCAATTAAACAGACCTTAATTTAGAGAGTACTTCACTGTTCTGGAATCCAGCTCTAATTCTGGCAAGTAACAAAATTCGATTGAAATTTAATCAGCAGAATGAGCATTGCTAACATTTGAGAGTTAATTGGGGTAATAATTACTGAAGAAACAGTTCTGCTGCACTGACGAGAAGTTGCTATGGTATTGCCATATATATTTGAGAAAGCAATTAAAACATCTTCTCTTGTTGGCAGAATAGCCACAGATGAGCGGAAAGTTAAATGGGCAATGTATCAGAACATCAGAGCAATCCAGTGCCACCCCAGCTCAACTGTTTCATCCTTCCTAAGGTCCTTTTGTCTTCAAATCAGTCCCAGATGCTGATGAAGCCTCAAACTTCCTGAGACCCAAGGATGAGGGATGTGATTGTCCTCTCTTCATAGGTTGGCAGGAGGGGATGATTTTGACTGTCAGGGAGATATCAGGACTTGGGATGAGAAAAATTTGGTAAGAACAAAGAAAATTGTCTTTAGAAGGAAATGGCACCAAGGTCTGGTTTCATTCACTGGTGTAGATGAAGGGTCAGAGGAGACTGTGGAGAACCTGACTGAGATTGGATAACTTATGTCACTTGTCTCATAAATGGTCTAGAATTCATTTTTTACCAGAATAGGTTTTAAATAGAAATTAACAGGAGGCAACAATGAGGAGATCTCTGAGAGAAAGGCTGACATCTAGGATAGTGTGGTGAGGGACAGGTCTGTACAGGCTGAGGAGCCAGGAGGGAGGAAGGAGCAGCCACAGATGGACGTGATTCCAACAAGGAGCAAGCAGCAGACTGAGAAGTCAAAGAGGATTTAAATGGAGGGGGTTACCTGGGTAAATTCTTCAGTGTTCCAGTGAGAAAGGCTCTTTAACAGCTGGACTGCAGCCAGCTGGGGACAGCCTTGGAGCGGAGATACGAAGCTGGGTTTGTCAGCAGCTCGTTTGGTGGTTGTGGAAGATGGATGGAGAGGCTGGCAGGATCAAGGGCTTCTTGTTTATATCAGTTGCACCAAGACTAAAGAGGCTGAGTAGGGGACTAAACAATGTCCGTGCCTAGTGACAATCGTAGGAGACTATTTACAAGAGCTTGTAGTGACAGGACAAGGGGAAAAGGCTTCAGATTGACAGAGAGTAGATTTGGATTGGACATTAGGAAAACATTCTTCCTTATGAGGGTGGTGAGACACTGGCACAGGTTGTTTGGAGAAGCTGTGGTTGCCTCATCTCTGGAAGTTTCAGGGCCAGGCTGGATGGGGCTGTGAGCAACCTGGTCTGGTGGAAGGTGTCCCAGCCCATGGAGGGGGTTGGAATTTGATGATCTTTAAGATCCCATCCAACCCAGCCCATTCTATGATTCTGTGATATTTCCTATGTGAACAGATCCCACACAAACACACTTCTAGCAGAGTTGGATCTACTTCACCTTCAACATAATCCCATTGTTAAAAACAGGGAGTGTATGCAGGAACATTGCAGTTAGAAGCACTACTTCAGCTCAAATCTATCTCTCCAGGTATCTCCATTCTGCGCCTAGAATTGCTGTGAGGGAAATAAGAAGCTGTAACAAAACTTGTAATTACTCCTCCCTCCACCCTCACAGTGACTTCTACACCCAAAGCAAGAGAGAAAGAACAGAGAATTTGCAATGTGAGAATGAGATACCTCTTTGCTTCTCAGAATATTTGTTCTGTTCTGCCTGATTTCATTGCAGTGACATTAGGAAAGAAAAGGTCTCCTCACGGAAGGAGTGTGACCCATATATCCTGTGCAGTTGTTCTAAGATAGAAATTCCAAGAAAGAAACATGAGGGTCTATGATTTGTGCATGCAAAAATTGTAAGAGAAAAATATTTATGGTAATCAAGACAAAAGGATTGATTTTTAGCACAGTCTCAGCATCTAACGTCTGGAATTTTTCTCTATTGAAAACAAGCCACTATAGCTAGTAGCTGCAGATAATCATAAGGAAAAGAAATAAACCACCTTCAAAGAGATCTGCCATCATCTAATTGTAACATGGACTCAAAAGACTGAGAAGCTACTAAATCTCCCACTTCACTAATGAAATACTGTCCTGGGTAACTTGAAAATATTCGTATCTGCTAATACTTGCAGTAGATGTGAGATAACCAATCATTTCTAGACATATATTGTATAATACTTCAACAAACTTATTCATTGTTGCAAACATAATGCCCTCAACAAAAATGTTTGGGGTGTTTAAGGCTGAAATGGTGGGATCCTGCTTCCCACTGCTTGCAGGCACATGGGATCCTGCTTCCCACTGCTTGCAGGCATGCAGGAGCCCCCCTGCAAATCAGCCAAAGGAAATCGGTGCAGTGAAGCAAGAATCGTGCAGGACCACAGAGGGAAAATCAGATCCTGCACCAGGCTCAGCTCATGGATCACGACATGCAGAGATCTGTGTGAGCAGCTTTTACATGAAATAAAAGGAGAGGTGGAGTGAGCTCTAACTTGTATTTTTCAGTGATCTGATGGATTTTCAGTGTTCTGACAGCAGAGATTGTCAGAGAGGGGTTGAGTTTATTTGAAAGGTGCTTCCCAAAATTGTAATTAACTCGCAGTGGACTCAGCTGTAGGATATGATGTTTGGTGTTTATAGACTGTAGCCTGTTTGATGCGTATTTGCTACAAATATTTTTTTTTAAAGTTTAAATAATTTTTTAAAAGAGTAACTAGAATAACAGATACTGTACACAGTGGAGATTCAGAGATGCACGATGCAGTGCTCTCTCAGTGGCAGAAAATGAAGTAGAAAAAGAGCTTGTGCTATCAGAGTTCGTGGTAATGTGTAGAAGAATGAACTATATTTTAACAAAACAAAGAATTTATGTAAAATGATAATATTTTGTCTTCTTATGCTAAGTGTGAAACAAAGTATCAGACCTTCATGAAATGGTCATAAAGTTTATTTTTGCAAGGCCTGTGTTCATAATCTCAACTGTCAGTTCAAGCTTAAATTTTCTAAATCTTGCTTTCATTTGTATGAATCAAAAATCTCAGTGGAAACCTCCCTTCATGCAAATTCCTTGTGATTATCCAGATACAAATGGTGTGGAGTTTTTTTGGTTTTATAACTTTATCTTAAAAATAATTAAATAATTATTCCTGTTATTTTTCCCAGTGTTTAAGTGCTGGTGCTGTACAGATTATTGTCAAGAATAAAAACACCTAACCCCCCCAAATTAAAGCATACGTCAAAGCTGTCTAAAATCCAAATTTTTATAAGATCAGGACGACAAATTCTGGTGGGATAAACTGTTTTTTCTGTAAGAAACTACGTTTTAAAAGAAATAATACACAAAATTAGTTTTCCCATTTATCTTCTCATTCACCAAGTTAGAAGATAAGAACAATCTATATTTCTGTGGTGCATCAAAAGCTGCCCCTTTCCCGCTGCTCTCCTCTGCGGGTGCTGGGAGGAAGATGAGGAACCTGCAAAGCAGCAGCACCTTCATCCCCACCAAGTCCCGGGATCTCTCCTCGCCCTGGGAAATCTCTCATCCCATTTGAGCTTTACAACGTCACCCTCTAGTGGAAATTCAGGTGTTTTCTTTCCCCGGATCCATCTCAGCTGTAGGGGAATGTTCTACTCGTGACAAGATGTGAGAGGCAGTTTTATGGGGGGGAATAAAATACGGAGAATCACCGTGCCTGAATTTGTATTATTTGTTTTGTTTTGCCACACTACGGGAGTTTGAGATGTTTGGCGAGAATGTGCTGAGAAATGGAAGAAAAAATATAAGAACAGAGATAATTCAAAAACACAGCATGAAGAGAAACACAGCATGGCACCATTGCTTTTTAAGCCCAAATTAAACCCCCAGGCGGTTTTCCTAAAGGAAAATCCCTAAATGCAGGTCTGGGAATCAGCAGAGGACCTGAAGGCCCTTGTTGCTCTCAGGATTAGGGCAAGAGTTCTGCTCCTCTTGTTGGTGGCAGGGTCCAGCATTACCCAGACCACAGAGGTCTCTTCTCAGCAGAGCTGTTCTGAGAGCTCCTGAGTAATCAACACCATGGGACCCAAACCCAGGGCTCAAGACAAACCTCACCACTGAACCTAGAGGGAAGGGAGAGGGAAGGATATAAAAGCAGAGTTGCTGGTGGATTTCATACTTTATTTATTCCTAGCTGTTTTGCATAGATTACTACAGCTAAACTAAGATACTTTTCCATACAGAACATCTTCCACTTCTTTTCCCTCTGGCTGTTGTGCTAAAGACATAAAACGGTAATTGAACAGACTCCTGGAGAGCTGAGAATACTTTTAAATAAACTTTTAAGATGAATACTTTATTTAAAAGCATATGATTGCAATGTATGATTGTTTTTAATATATATTTCCCTACATATTCTTCCCTTGTTGTTTTCTGGTTTACTTTTATTGAGAGTGTTTTTCCGAGCACATTACACTTCATTGCTGTCCTCCTGATGGAATACTTTGGGGACCTGTTACTTCAAGATCTGCTCTGTGAGAAAGGAGCAGCAGCTATATAAAGGAGCCTTGCACCTGCACTCTCCTTGAAATGTTTTTGCTCTTGTTTGGAGTTTGTATGTTTCTGATTTTAGAGTGTTGCAGTGCTTTTTGAAAGGCTCCTGAGCCAACAGATTGAATGATTTTCCTTTAAGTGCTGATAAACTGCCTATCAATGTTCAGGTAAAAAGAACTGAAATTGTGCTTTTCCAACTCAGATTTGTAAGCAGAATTTTTTTAAGCAGAAATTGAACTGGGCTAAGTACAACACACTCTTCCTCCCTACAAACTGAAGCCTCTGCAGCTGGATAACCATTGCCATTCCCCTTTGGGGCAGTGACAAAGAACCACTTCTATTTTCTCACACTCATAGGTGTTAACATGGTCCCCAGGGAATCCACACCGTTCCCAGGGAAGAAATGGAGCTGGGAGTTGAGGTGGAAGTTGGCTAGATGGCAGCAGAGCCCCAGGCAGAAGCATCCTCCTGGGGAGACCATTTCCAAGGGACCCAACTCAGCTGCTACAGGGAGAAATGATAGAAAAACTGAACTGAAACCGAAATTTGATACATTTGGGAATGCAAAATACAGGGACAATGAATTTGTTTTCTGTTCTAGTTTGCTGTAAATTCCAGGCTCTCATTGGGCTGTTGCTGACATCAAAGTTGTAGAAATGGCATGGTAGCAAAGGAAGGAAGACCAGTGGAAAGTGTATTTATATAACAAATGATGTTTTCTTGTACTTCTACAAGATGAATCCCATTTGAATTTTTCATGGCCTTTATAGAAAAGTAAGCTAATGGATTATATCCTTGGATTGACAGTAACAGACAGGCAAAATACAATCAAACTGTTGTAGTTTAAACCCAGCCAGCAACTCAGCCCCACAGAGGCATTTGCTTGCTGTCCCTGGTGATGTGGGGGAGAGAACTGGAACAGTGAATGTGAGAAAACTCATGGATGGAGACAAAGTTTAATAAGTAATGCAAAGCAAAACAAGGAATCCCTTTCCCACTTCCCATGGACTGGCAGGTGTTCTATTATCTTCAGGAAATCTGGGCTCCATATGTAACAGTGACCTGAGAAGACAAATGCCCTCACTCCAAATGTCCCCCTGCTTCCCTCGTCCTACCCAGCTTTGTACACTGAAGGTGATGTCATATGGTCTGGGATATCCCTGGGGTCAGTTGTGGTCAGCTGTCCCAGCTGTGACCCCTCCCAAACCCTTGAGCACTCCCATCACACAAACCCAGCGGGGATTGTCTGAATGGCTCTGCCACTGAGCTGCATCAGAAGAACCTGCATCTCTTCCCCTCCCAGCTCTCACTTGCAGTTCTCAGCCAACTCTGACATGCCAAGTTACTGGCATTACACAAGCGACTGTGAGAAAATGCAATAGACTTGATGATCTTTAATGAGGCATAATCTGTTCAGCAGTGACAATGAATCAACCAGATCTAAAATTTCAACTTTAATCTCCTGTAGAACCAGGTTAGCCCAGCAAAGCAGTTCTGGTCCCCTCTTGTTCGTTCCTGTGAAGAATAAATCACTTGATAAAGGACCATGTAAATGAAAAACTTAAAGAGGGCATTTCACACAGTAGTATAAGAAGGACTGACTTCATTTAACCCTGTTATGCAGCAGTATCTGAAATCACATGATCTACTCAGATGTGGCCATGAAATCCCCAACAATATGTTAAGAAAAATTTTACTGAGGTTTCCCAAATCCCCAAAGTACTGAATATATATCTGGGAAATGAAAACAGATTATATTCTGAGTGTGAAACCAAACCCTCTCTTGTCAACCCCGTAAGGCTACATGGATCTCAACAAACTTATGGTGGTGGCATAAGTTTAATAAGGGGCTGAAGAACACTGTGTAAGAACAGAACTGATTTTTAAGACAAGGATTAAGGTCATATATTTTTATGATCCCATTCATATGCAAGTTGTATCTGTGTTGATGAAGGCATGAAAACATAAGGATAAATGAGAGGTATGATTTGGAGAGAGAAACATCTTTTATTAGATCAAACAGGTAAATTTTCAAGTACAACAGCTCCTCTTTAAATATGCAGTTCTTGTTGGTTCTTCTTAAATATTGCAGCATGGTGTGTTAACATTTCCAGCTGTTTCTCCATGTATAACCCCAAATTATCTTGTTGCTCCTCCCCTGTGCCAGCCATGCTGATGACACACAAACCAGTAAATAGAAGTGGAGAGACTTTCCTTGTGAACAAACTTGTCTATCCATGATATTCACACATGTGCCACTGCCTTTATTGGAAACACCATTTGAAAAACACCTTTGCTCTTCGTTAGACACTGTTGAGATGCATTTTTAGATGAGGGTGCCAAAGTATTGAAATAAAAAATGTGAAGAGTGACTTACTGACTCACCTTTGGTCAATAAACCCAGAAAAAATTACAGTTCTGGTCAGGCAAACCAAAAAAACCACCCATGATGACATGTCCCTGAGCTCTCTCAGATCCCAGGTTCATTTAGGATAATATTTCTGACAAGTGAAAGCAAGAATATTTATATAGTTGGGGATTCTTGTAATGCAACCAGCTAGGAAATATTTAAGGCTACTGCTGATTTCATATATGCCAACCAAAACCAAGAGAGGATAAAAGTCAAGGAGTCTTAAGAACTGAGTGAGATTTAGCCACCATCAGTGCAGGCAGGATTCACCCCGTAGGCTTTGTATGGCACTGCTTGTTACTGACTCACTGAGAACAAAACTGCTTTGCTATTTTTAAACACCATTTTTTGCCAACTGTTTAATGCATTAGACCCTGATTTTCTCCTTATGGAGCTTTAAATACTGAGAGTTTTTTTAAAGATAAGGCCAGTAAAGATAATGTTTGAACTTAATATTTTAATACATGAAAACACATAGATATCCCCTACTGGACATTCCTACTGACTATGGCATTTGTATATTACAGACAACAATCAAACTGAGTTATTTTAATCAAAGAATAGAAACCGATGATGTAACACAAGAACAAGGAGTCAAATCTTCTCTTAGGTGAAGAGGGTGAGATTTAGCTCTGTTTTTAAACCAAGTCAATGGGGATGCATTTGACAATGTTTTCAAACAAACCACTAAGCTGCAATTAAATACTAATAAAGTCATTGGGATCAAAAGTGATGAAGGAGAGGTTAAATATTTGTAACAGACCTTGCCAAAATGAGAACAACTGCCTGTTCATTCAAAATCAGTATAAAAACAGTGGGGTCAGTTGTATTTTCATTTGCTTTGGTATAACCCTGGATTAACTCCACAGAGGTCACCAGAATGATACTGATACTAAAAAGAGGACAAGAGAACAGGATCCTGTTGAGCTGTGTTCTGCTTGAAATATGCTTCTACCATTCCATCTGCAAGTAGGATGATCTGCACTTTTTTTTTTGAAGGAATGTACGAAATTTTATATGTTTTTTGTGCAATGAATATGAACATAATAATCAATATTAAACAATATTACTCTTGCAGACAGGGGTAGTTTTAAGCCATGTATGAGGGAAATAGGACTTTCTCCTTAGAAGAATTTTGAGAATTTAAACAACATGTTTCTATTGTAAAATGTTTGGATTTTCAAACTTTTTTTTATACGTAAGTGTAACATTCTTTTGCCTTCAGAAGACATCCCTGTACTTTCACACAACGATTGCCCCTCTAAAGCAATCTTTACATCATTCAAACCCTGCAAACAAATAACAACCTGCTTCTGAATTGTGCCCCTTGTTTCACCACTCATGGTTATATCCAGAGGCTGACAAAATGCTGCTGGACTACAGCAGCTTCATTTTTATCAGAGCTTACTGATCATTTTTGTACAGAACTGGTGGCAGGAAGGGGGTGATTCGTTGGACTGAGATAAGCCCCCCCTGAAGTACTCACCAAACAGATGGAATTTGTGTTTGTTTGAAATCTTCAGGATGAGGTAAGTTTACTTGAAGAGCAAAAACTGATTTGTCAATTTGCCTCAAGATATAACAGCAACATAATCAAGGCAGTGGTAGAGAGGAGTGAACTCAAGCCCTCTTGTGGAACAACGCTAATCAGTCGCAGTAGTTATCTGTGGTATGAATAATTCACAGATTCATGAGATTTTTGCATTTGAAATCATTACACTTCTCTTCTTCCCTCTCCAAGATCATTCTGTATTCCTTCTTTATGCCCTCAAAAACTGCAGAGCTCATTCCAGTGGCCCTGACAATGACATCCCAGCAAAGCAGGCAGCAGTGTTTGGGAAGATGGAATGGCAGTGCTTGGAAGTGGCCACTGAGTGCTGCTGTACAGAGGATAAAGCCAATTTTAAAGCCTAAGTCAGCATCCAAATGGTCAGGAAGAAATTGTTCTAGCGTTCAGTAGTGTGAAATTGTTGACATATTTTATGACCACTGGAATCCTCCAGAGCTAGAAAATGTAAGGAAAAAAATAAATATCTGTTAGACTCATCAGTCAGCCCTTGATTAGTATGCATATAGTCCCTTAACATAAGCAAATAATTTACTCTCTCTGCAGTTTAATGGCAACAGAAACAATCCTTGAAATATTCTCAGATGCAGAAAAATACATTTTAAATGCAGCTACCAAATGACTCTAATGAGCAGCAGGACTGCAGATAAGGCTTCAAAACTATACTATGCAGCCTCATTTCCTTTTCTCACACAGAATTTGTAATTCATACAGTAACCATTAGAGAAATAAATTTCATTTTTAAAGATCTTTTGTATCACTAGCCTTTTTTCATGCTCAAAGTAACTGATATTAAGAAAGAAAATTGCATTTGTGAAGGTTGGATTCTACTATCAAAATACATGCAGATTTATGAGAGCTTTCATGAGAAAGAAATTCTATAGAGGTCTCACCATTGGAAGTGATTTCTTTTGGAGTGCCAATGAATTTTTGAGATGTATCATTCTGATCACACAGTTCTAGATGTCTCCTTTCCATACCTCATTTAAAGTAAATATTTGAAAACGACTTTTCTGAATAAATCAATTGCAACTCTGTGTAGTCTATTAAAATCACTTCATCTGTAACCTCTCTTTTAATTGATACATAACAAGAGGAAATAACAATTTGCTTGGATGCCACCGAACCATAAAATTTATGTTCCAGGCAAGCATTTTGCTGCAAGTGAAGGAGGTGCGTCAGAGGTCAGCTTCTTTAAAAACAGTCTGCCTGTATCCTTTCTGTCCATGGGTGGAATAGCATTTATTCCATTAGTTAGGGCAATCTGCAAATGAAACAGGAGGAATTACTCCTCTGACTGAAAATCAGGTGGCCGTTAATGCCACTCTTTCTGTCTGGGCTCAGTCCTGTGATTGCAGTTACTACTCATGCACTGAGGATTCCACTGACTCAGGGTCATATTCAGCACCCATTTTCCACTGTGTGAGAGGGTGTAAAAGTTTCCAACTGGAAGAGGAAGGGACATCTCAGTGTGGAGAAGATTCAAGAAGAACTTGGTCACTTCAGAGTGAAAGGCAGAAAAAGGCTTATAGGTTGGGTTCTCAACTGCATTCCTGATTTCATTTAATTGCATTGACCTCAATAGATGTGTCCATGTTTACTCCATCTGAGGCTCAAGTTTGTGATTTATAAGCAGAAGCAAAATTGTTCCAACAATTTTTATTCAAAATTACAGATTGTGCTACCCAGTTCTGCAAAAAAGCTAATGGACTACACAGTCCCTGAAGAATACATTTATGGATTCACTGCCTTTGCTAAAAAGGGACTAATTTCTCATCCACTGTAAACTGACCAGATGTTTAGGTCCAGCTGCACAACCCCTCAATTTGGAAACAGGCTGCCATCAGCCTTTTCATCATTTCCCTGAGACAACCATCTGCTCTCTGTTTTCCCCTTCTTCTGCTCTTTGTCTCCACAGGCTTCCCTGAAGGCTTCCCTCAGCATGGTGTTATTTTGAGCCTTGATTTGAAGGAGGATATACGGTAATTTCATCTACTCTCAAAAACTGGTCAGGCAGGATCTGTTTTCCCTGATGTAACTTCATAAAAGCCACAGGGATGTCTTCCCAAAGAGCCACACGCGTGTCTGTGCTTTCTATCCTGCTTTTCCTAGTTCTGTGCCTCAGATTTGTGCACACATCTATACCCACAGGACCCCCAGAGATACAACATGAGAACATGCACACTATGGTCTTCATAGAATTCAAGAACACCAAAGGGGACACCCCAAAATTGCTCATTAGTTAACAAAATTTGAATCAGGTGAGTTACTGAAGCTGAGATCACCCTGATTTTGTCTCTCCAGAGGCTTTTGGCTATGGAAACACACTATTGAGGAATCCCCTCTTGTCAGAATTTATTTCATCCTCATCTGAAAAATCCTCAATGAGCTTGCAAGCTGAATTTCAGTGAATAAACTGCAAAGTCCACTCAGCTCCCAAATTGTTACCAAATGGATGAGAGTTGAGAAATTGTTTAGCAAGGGAGATTTTGGCAATACCTGAAATATACTTGCTTATTTGTGTTACACTGCAGCTTCTGTATTTCAGTAAGTAATCTTCCTGACTCTGAGGGCTGCAAGGGAAATACACATAAATATATGCATATATAAAACTGGTAAATAATACTATGAATAAATCTCACAAAAAAAGGTGTCCAAAGTGTTCACACTTTTTGCTATTTTTAATGAAATTTACAGTGTTCATAATTTTTACTGTGATCTGTGGAACTGAAGATAAACTGAGTATTTTTTGTCTTAGCAGAAATCAGGAGAAAAGTAAGGTGACTGCTCAAATTCCTGAGCAGGATTCTAGGATGATGATCATTGAACTGAACTCCATAAGGAGCCTTCTACAAGTTTATAATGTGACCTCTGCATCAAAAAAATCCAATCCCAGCAGCAGTAATGGGTATTTTACCACTAACTTCAGAGGAAACAACACTCACATGAGGGTTGGCACAGACCAGATGCACTCAGGGAAACTTCTTTTTGTGTGACCCACTAGGAAGGCTTAGTGCCTTGACTCAAGCAGTTTCTTCTTAAAACAGTCATAATGATCATCAGCATGTACAGAAACAAATTTTTTTCAAAGGGATCATCTGAATAAAATATGAAAGTTAAAAAAGAAAAGCCATAAAATGCTCAAGTGAAAGTTTAAAAATGTCACCAGCAAAAGTTCCAGCTCCCATCTTCTATGTAATTCTTGGTTTCTTTTCAACCTCCTGCCCAACTGCCTCATCCTTGAAAACTGCCATCAGCCTTTTGGCCACAGCTCAGTCTTTTAATGCCATTGTTGACAATACTACACCCATATTGATTGTTGCTTTTAATTAGCATGGAGCGAATGGGGAGGAATGAAATTAGTTTGTTCGGTTTCATTACACTCACGGCATTGTGCGATCCAAGTGTCAATAAATTACTATTCTTTTTATTAAACAACAACAACAACTCTCCCTATTATCTAAATTACAAAAGGCTGCATCACTTGGTTGCAAAAGAGACCTTGCACATTAATGAAGGGATGTAACAGCAATCTCTCAGCAAGGTTGAATAGGAAAATGTTAATCATCCAGTATAATACCATTAGCCTTGGTATATTTTATTTCAGCCTTAGAATGAGCTACTCACATTTGACCTTCTCTACAACATAAGTTTAAAGAACTGATAATGCCATGTGACAGAACAATCCATTTGTAAATAGTTTATTAAAATCATGTAGGTATATGCTAATTAAAATAACACAAGAGTCACTGTCAATGAGTGCCTTAGACAGATCACTTTGAAACAAAACAAGTCATTGAGCCACTGTGTTATATGGATGGTTTTTCCTGCTGAAGTGGTGACCAGATTCAAATTCTGGCAAGCACAAGCGTCCCATCCTCAGCTCTGGCATTCCAGGATGAACTAGAAAATACCAGTCAGTAATTCCCTCTCTAAGGATTTCCTTCTTGCTCCCACCAAAATGCCAGGTGAGTTCTAGGGGAGCCAGACTATCTTGAAAGAGTCTGATTCACACCTGTAAGTTGGTGTTGACCCATTCCTTGGGCTCTGCACTGGCAGAGGCCGTGACTGAACCAGGGAGGAAGAAGAGGAATTGGGGCAGTGAAAAGCCAATGAATGGAAACCATGGGCAAGTCTCAAAGAAAGAACTCATAATAACACTCAGCAAGACCCTCTTTACAGATGTACTGTACTGTAATTTATCGATCCATTAAATGGTTTCCTTAGTGAATGCACAGTTTGGGGTGTTTTTAGGCTTATGCAGAGCCTGTTATGGTCAATTTAAATCAGGATACTAGTATTGAAACCTACCAATGAAACAACCCTGCAGACATCACTTCAGGTTTTCTGACCATAAAGAAACCAGCACTGTGGCCCCACAGAATCTGCAGCCAAAGTGATACTGTGTCTTCCAGGGGTCAGTGTAAATGACTCTCCTGTTTCCCAGGATTCAGAGTACCGTGGTGCCATTTCACAGATAAACAAACCTCTTTACTAGCTAAATAAATAGTATCTCATATCATTCTTTTCATTATTAGCTCCATTCTTATTTAGAAGATGGTTCAAGGGTTAATACACTTTTCAAAATTAAGTGTATGTATTACTTGCTGCAATATAACAAACCAAGGGTCAAATTACATTCAAATATTTGTATTACTTTGGGAAACATCTCTATTTTGAGTATCAGTATTGAAATATTATACTTCTAAATGAGTTTACATATTTCTTTTAAGAACTGTGTTGAATTAATTGTGTTTTCGTGTAAACAACTTTTAAAAAATTAATTATAACTAAGGTAAGAAATAGAACTAACCATCTCACTGGGAGTGGAAATGTCCCTGCAACAGGGCTTTAAAAAATAAAAATGACACAATAGGTTAATAATGCGTGTTATAAATGAGTTTCCATTTTCTTAGTAACATATGATTAATCAACATAATTGCAAGTCATACTGTGAGTAATGCAGAAATTTAATTTGTATAGGCTTGGTGATGAAGTCAGTCAAATGAGCCTTTCACCTTTGTTCAAAGCCTTTGTTTTAGACACGGGGTTAAACATGATTGTCTCATTCTCTCTTGGGGCACTTCAAAAAAGCTGCAAACAAATCTGGAAAAGTTACTGGCACCCATTTAGGAGAAGAACTCAGTGATAGTGAAAAATGTATCAGTTGGAACTGTGCTTGGAAAGACTGTAAAATACCAGGTAGGACTGCTACTGACATCTATTTGCTGTTCTAAAAGGTAGAAATTCCCAAACGAAAACCAGTTTTAGAGTAAATCAATAATCAGAGAATGAATATTGAGAGGTTTTGTTTTGTTCTGCTTTGTTTTTTAAATCCACCCTCAAGTAGAATATCCAGAAATCAATCCATCTGTGGGTTATGAGCTTGGAGCAAGATAGAATTGTGCATCCTAAACATTACCAGTTAGAAGCAGAATTATTCCAGAAATAGGGTATCACAAATGTTGTTACAGACGTTCAGGAGTTGTAAGGCATTTCCTGTAGTTTCACCAAAATTTTAAATCCCTGTGGAAGACAGGACTACACTCCTAACTCCATTTGGAAATTTAGTATTCAAAAATACATTCAGGAAAGAGTCTATTCTGTTTCAGATATTGCAGAAATTGTGGGATTGTCCAATAGAGAAGCATATAAATGCTATAAACAGGACTTAAATGGTTATTCCTTCAATACCACTGTCCAAAAATGAATGCAGAAACTTATCCCTCATATAGAGCTGTAGCTTTCAAAGATTAACATATATTAGTGAATAGTGAATTCACCTTCAAAAACTGCCACGTAAACTTGGATGAATCTTCCTCCCCACCCTGCAGTGATATATTTAAAATCTGACTGCATTCAGAATGGCTGGCTTTCTTTGGGGGAAAAAGCTGCCCTGGCAGGAGCAGGGACTGAAGGATCACAGAATCTCCTGAGTTGGAAGGGACCCAAAGGGGTCATGGAAGTCCAACTCCTGGTCCTGCACAGGACGACTCCAAGAAAACTGATGTTTCATAACCATTTTCCTTTACTGAGTAAAGTCTCTTTAGAGAAACACTGAAGCAAAGACAGCAGAAACAAACCTCAAAATTTCAGGGAAAAATTGTTGAACAATAAGTTTCCATATAAAAGCTGAAATTTTTCAACCAGTCCAACCATTTCTGGTGGGGAATGAGTTTACAAAGCTCCTCCAGTTGGACAGGACCTCCATTTTCAGAAGGGCAATTCTGAAACTGGGACAAGTCCCACTGTGTCATCCTTAGAAAATTAGAAATATCTCTTCTCTCACCACAAATCTTTATTAAATTTTGTATACAGCAACATGCATCAGATGCAGATTTATAAAAAGACAACTAGCTCCCTGCAGATTGAGATAAATTCAACTAAGAGAAAAAAATATTTTTTTTTTCAGATTCATGCATAAAATCTGATAAAAGTTCAGGCTTTACAGATTTTTTATTACTTGAGAAAACACCTCTAGAGCAGCCATGCTGTTCATATCCAAAGAAAGAAAGTTAACTACTCAAATACACTCAGCAACTTGACTACATTAAACCACTAACAGATCTGTTGTAATTAATCTTTCTTGTCATTTAATAAGGAAAACAAAGGTGTATTAAAATAAGTTTCATCAAAGTTTGTGAATTGAAGTGCTGTGCATTCTAAACAGCCTGTGGTTTGAGATCTTTCTGTAATAAATAACAAGGAATGTGCTTGCACTTACGGTGTTTGGGCCAGCATAATTGCTATAAAAAATAATTACCAGTAATTTTCCTCTTGCATTAGATCAGTTGATGAAGAGGAATAACAAAAAGCTTTTCTTCTCTTTGTAGTTCAACACACGCAAAACAATAGCATTGAAATTCAAATCAAACAGGCAGATACAGCCTCTATGGGATGATCAACTGATAATACATGATTTATTTTTTTATAGCTGTAGTAAGTGTTTACTTATATACCTGGAAAGGTATATAAATGTTTATTTCCAGCTTCTGCCTGCATTTTAATTTTATAGGGGTTTCAGAACAGACTGAGCAGAGAGAAACATTTGTCCTTGTTAGTTCTTTCTGATGGGTCCTGGTGGAGTACAGGCCCATGAAGCTGCTATTTCACACCCAACTATTCTCAAGGGGACAAACACTTTCACATCGAGCCCCGGACTGACTGACTGGCATGTTCTTGAGCCATCTACATTAAAAATTAGCGAGGAAAAACCAAACTTATAGTCCAAATATTACTGCTTGGGAGTTGGGAGTGTAGGGAGGAGGGGTATACACTGGTAGCGAGCAGAATTATCTGGACTGTAAACACTATGGACTTTCAAAGCTGGTATATTGTAAGAAACCAAATAACCTTTTGTAAAGAGCCTTCATTAGGGCCCATTACCCTTCTTGCTCCTGCTCTGAACCAGGAGTGCACAGTGCTCAGAGCACCCAGCTTGCCAGGGAGCTGCTTGAGAGAGGAAATACCTGTTCTGAGGTTTTATTGCAAAAATCTGTGATGTCTTGAAAGGGAAACACTTCTTCAGAAAGCAGTTTTGTACACAAAGGCTTCAAATTGGCATTTCAGGAGCCCACAAATTGTCTTTGAATAGCCCAGAGCACCAGTGGGGACCAATAAGGCTCTTCTGATGGGAAGTGGGCCCTGAGCCAAAGCCAGCTTGGATGGAGGAAACGTTTTGCAGTGATTTCAGCAAATGCCAGACTTAGAGGGTTCAGATTCTGGCTCCTCCCAGCTGGGAAGGAGTGGAGTGAATACTGTTGCAAGCAGTTGTCCAAGGAGTACAACCACCTGGAAGCAGGGAAAAGGGAGACTATTTTTAATATGTTTTAGTTGGGTGGGCATTTAAGTAACATGGAGAACTTCTCTCCTGGAAGTTCTGTCAGTGCAGTGCATGGGATCTCCACTGACCTGGCTTTAGACATATTAATTCTGAGGCTGCTGGGGCCACACACAGTGCAGATTTGTTTTGGATTCCCAGCAACTCCCCACCGTGACAAAGGGTCTCTCTGTTGGCACCAGCTGACGTGGAAAAGCACCAAAGGCAGACAAAAAGGCAAGTCTGGATGCTGGAATTTCCAATCTACATCACAGGCTGAGAGCCTTGCCTCATATTTGCCCAACACAACATTGTAAACCAAGTTGTCCCTTCAAATAAGAACTTCTAGAAATGCTGTCGTTCCTGGGAATAGGCTCTATTCTAGCATTGCCTGGGCACCTGAGACCTTGTGTAAAGTGTTTCACTACTGCGGAGGGAAATACCGGCTTTATGAAAGTTGCTGATGGTTCAAAACCTCTCCTTGTCAGATCTGCAGCCAGGAGTGTATCCGAGCCATTTTGCTCCAGGCAAAGAACAGATTTTTATAGAAATGTTCTTCCTCATCCAAAATACAGAGAGTAAAAAAAAAAAAACCAAACGCAACCAACCCCGAAACAGATGGAAAAGTATGAATATTGGATAATTAGGAGTCACAGGGTGAGAGAAAGCCAAAACAATTTCTTCCATTTCCATCAAGCGGATAAGATCCACATGGACCAAAGGAAGTAAAATGAAAGAAATGGAAAGTCATTTCAAGTAATAACCTAAAAAGAAAAAATGTATATATTATATCACATGTTAGTTATAGAAGCCATGATGATATACAGGGAAAAAATATAAAATCTTTAATCTCATATTAAATACGGAAGAAGCTTTCAGAAATGTAGCTTAAATTTATTTAATTTTCAACCTGCAGTCGGGTTTACCAAGTGTATGGCTCACATTTGTTTAGAAATGTGGGGTTTGAAAGACAGAGTAGATATTTTGCTGTATTTTTTTTCTCTCCAAGTTACTGAGGAGATTTAATGAGGACCCAGACTTTAAGGGAAGAGAGCATCTAAGTTCATTTTGTGATTCAGTTTTACTCTTGGGGTTTAAGCCTTCTTTTCTCTTTCTCTTTTTTAAAAGAAGTGAAAATGATCCAGTGCCCAGATTTGAAGAAACTGCCAGTTCTTCTCAATTCCATTGTTGTTTGCAAATGTAGAGTAGGTCACTTGGACTTGACTTACAAGTGCAATTATGGCACTTAACAAGCTGGATTGCATTCTTTAAATGCTGCCAGCACAGAAAAGCAAGCCCAGTTAAGATCCAACTCTAAATCTGGCCCTTCTCCTTGGATTCTTGTTTTGACATATAATTTCAAATGCATTCCTCATTAGCCACTTAGCCCAAAAAGGACTGAAGGTAGGAAAGGCTGGGTTAGTTTGCACCAGAGGATTGCAGAGTCCCAGCTGGCACAGAAAAAAAGGAAATTACACCAGTGCACACCTAAGATTAACAATAAACTAAATCTCCCTTAAATATACTTAGCCTTTGAGGAGCAGCAGGTCAAAATCTCCTCTCAGCAGCTAACTCTGTCATTACCTAAACCACACACCACCCTAACTCTAATCCCTCAGAATTTGGGAATTATTCAAACTGTTACCCTTTTCAAACTGTTTCATGTAGAAGTGAAACTAAGGCACACTATGCATATATAAGCTTGCATTCATATGTGTCTGCCTCCTGGAAACCTTTGAAGGCCTCCTCTAATATTACAACAATTTTGACAAGAGTTTGGAAGATAGAAGGTAGAATAGTATTCCTTTTTTTTTTTTTTTTTTTTTTTTTTTTTTTTTTTTTTTTTTTTTTTTTTTTTTTTTTTTTTTTTTTTTTTTTTTTTTTTTTTTTTTTTTTTTTTTTTTTTTTTTTTTTTTTTTTTTTTTTTTTTTTTTTTT
>NW_020955215.1:349111-352048 GCF_003031625.1 Empidonax traillii
TTTTTTTTTTTTTTTTTTTTTTTTTTTTTTTTTTTTTTTTTTTTTTTTTTTTTTTTATTATTTTTATTTATTTTTTTAATTTTTATTTTATTTTTTTTATTTTATTTTTTATTTTCCTTATTTCATGCTAAGCAGGCTGCCCAGTTGAGTCTTCAGCATTACCACCACTGGAGGAAAAATGTCACAGAGTACTGGAAAAAGCATAAGGCAGAGATGACAGAAATATCTTTACCATGGTAAACTTGCTGGTCAAAACTCAGCTTGCAACAGACTCCTTCACACGCCCCCATGAGCTGCAGCACAACCAGCACCACTCCAAAGCACTGATGGGAAAACCAAACACAGAGACAGACAGTGTTGATGGTCACAAATCATATGCTCACACTGCCCAGTTTGGATATGAGCTCCAGTTCACCCATTTAACCCATTTTAAGCTTTTCCATATTTCTCAATGTGGTGGAAAAGAACATTTCAAATTCATTCAAGGAACATAAAAATTATCACTTCTTCCAAAGCTCTACCCAGCCAGAATTGCTGTGAACAGCAAAGACAAGGGACATTAATAACAATTACTGCTCAATTAGCTGCTGTCAAATCTGGCCACCAGAGTGTTTGTTACTGGGAACAAATACACACATTTCTTCCCTTCTACTGTGTATTTGAACTATTAACTTGACATTTACATTCATTTGTACCTTAATTTATTCATGTCTATTCTTTTTTTTCTTTTTTGGTGGGAAGGATAGTCAGTCATGTGGGAATTGCTTTTATTCACTGTCACACTTTGCCTGTTTCTGCAGAGCCAGAAGGCTCACAGATAGACTGTGGATAATTCAGCAAGAAACTCCAAAGAAGCCCTGTGTCATTAAAGGTTTAGCTGCAGAAGGGTGTTTTCAAAGAAGGCTATTCATTAATATCTTCTCTTTTGTGTGAGTAACACTGCAAAGCCCTTAATGTTTAATTTCTTTACATCTAAGGGGTGTTACTCATGGTGACAAAAGCTTCATTTTCACTAAGGCCCTGAGGTAGGCAAGATGTGGTCAGACTTAGGTCGAGCAAATCACTGCCTTCCAAAATGAAGAAAGTTGATAGGAAATGGGGTGAAAATAATAATCAGACTTCAAAAATGAATATGCATGTAGTTTTTAATGCTGTGATGGTCAGTTATATCTGAACATGTTTCAGTAGCCCATAGAAGAATACAACTGCATGTAACTGTGTTAAGTGCCTCTTCTCTCCCTCAGAAGCATTAAGGATTTTGTTTTCTTTGACTTAATGTTTAGAAAACTAAGTCAGAACTGTCTCTTTCCCTTGGAGTAAAAAATACCAGGATCAGTCACAATTCTTGAGACCTCAGCTTGTTATAGCTTATGAAAATCTCCCTCTGACACAAAAAAAGGGATTTTTTAATGTGAAAGAAGTGGTTTTCCCAGTCTTTGACCTTTTGAGCAAGGCAATACTTTGAAGACAAAGCTCAAGGTTTAGATATTTTTCAGAAGCCAATGCAGATATTCTTGGCAGTCCCACAGATGCCTCCATTAAGTTCAGTGTTAGGTGGAGTCTCTACAAAACTTTCTCCTGAAAATGCATCCCTGCCCCTGCCCAAACTGTAGAAGACCTGAGCAACAGGAGCAAGGTCATCAGCTGAGAGGATGAGAGAGCGTCATCGGTGGGTTTGGAAGTTGAATATATATCACTGTGTTTCAAAATGGCTAAAACAAGACATAGGCACAAGAATCTATTCCCAGCACTCATTTCTCCCACTCTTAAGTGTAACCCGTTGCAACAAAGCACCTGATAACCCTCTCTCAGTTTATGTCCAGAAGGTGGATTTGGAAGAAGCTGAGTAAAATAGTCCTTCCAGTTATACTAAAACAAGTAAAGGCAAGGACAAGGGGCCAGAGGATTGAAATCTCAATTATCTGCTACTCCTAAATACTTCCTGCTAGAACAATTTGTAAGTTGACAAACTTAATTAGCTTCTTTACCAATATTTTCCAGATGTTCAGATTTTTGTTAGACTACTTAAACCAGATGTTTCCCATATTTAATCATATGATTGTGGCAAATTTTTAGTCACCAGCAGATCAGTAGGCTATGAAAACTAAGCTCATCCATGCAGTTAATGTCCTAACCAGTGCAATATATCAATGAGCTAATCTCTAGAATATGTAATTGTGAACTGCAATGAAGTCATACATATGTGACTATGGAAACAAATAGCTTAGTACATGATCAGTAAAAGAAATAAAGACTTGAAAGTTCAGATTTGTACTGAAAAGAGCAGGAATGTAAATCAGAAGTCTCCATGCATCGACAGGAATTTATTGGGCTTTTTCTTATCCACTGAACTTTATTATTAATATCTTTGAATCCCTCTGCCTGTCTTCCCCAGCTCACTGTTTCCAGCACAGGTTCATACCCCAGGTTTATGCTGATCATTAGGTACTGAGGCACATGAAGTACATTCAGACTGAGCAGAGAAATCCAAACTGGGTACACACAAATCAGCCCCTGAACTAGAATTTGGAAAGACACTTGGAAAACATCACAGACTCATCACAGCCATGTGAATAAAGGAATGAACTAGGGTAGGCTACACCAGCTGGGGTTATCTCCATCATACCCTGAACCTATGGATTCTTTCTTCCTCTCTGCCTTGTTCTGTGCTGCAAAAGTCTCCTCAAACCTATACAATAAAGAAAAAAAAATGCAATTAGTACAGCAGGCTCTCAAGAATGGACAAAAATTTTTAAAGCAGCCTTTTGAATTTCTGGTCTTTTTAAACTCTTGAGAAGTTACAGCTTTATAAAGGTGATCATGAAAACATTATTGCAGGGTGTGGTGCTGTATTTTACCCCGGGAATTGAAGGGAGGGAAGAAAAGAGAGACACAAAAGAAAAATATTTCTTTTATTTGAAAAAGCCACATACAAAG
>NW_020955215.1:352260-401737 GCF_003031625.1 Empidonax traillii
CAGCCTTTTGAATTTCTGGTCTTTTTAAACTCTTGAGAAGTTACAGCTTTATAAAGGTGATCATGAAAACATTATTGCAGGGTGTGGTGCTGTATTTTACCCCGGGAATTGAAGGGAGGGAAGAAAAGAGAGACACAAAAGAAAAATATTTCTTTTATTTGAAAAAGCCACATACAAAGAAATACAAGAAAATTAAATGTTGAGTGAGCTATTGGAAAGGTCTCAATTTTCTTTTGAAAGGGCATCATCATCTTTGTCAAAATTGGTAGCAGTTAACAGAAAATGTTAAAAAAATTGGTCTCATCTATCACTAATAAAATGTGTCACGTTCAAAAAGCATTGTCATTTTCCAAACAAAGAGTGAACTCTTCCACCTCCTCTAGGTGAAAACAATTAACAAACCCAGAAGGCTAATGGCATGCAAATTGCCTCCATGGAAGAGAGGCTGATTTGCGATTCTTTCTCAAAACACCTTTGTTACAGAGATCTAGAAAACAAGGTCTTCCCCTTCTGTACAATCTTCGGAGAAAAAAGTCTTTTTCTTGTGAGCACTAATATTCCTCCTACTATCTCTGGAACACTGCCACTGCAAAGCTGCTTCCTGAATGATTTAATGATTATTTCAATACAAAGTATAGTGTCCACCCTGTTGAATATACCATTTATCAAGCAACCTTCAGACATAGTGGTCAGACCACTCTGCCAAATGAAATTACACTTCACACCAGAGCAAGTTCTGAAGCATAAAGAGGTGCACAGAAAAACTTATTTCAGCAACAACTTCTAGGAACATACAAGGGCTGGCAGATAAACTGAAGAAAAAAAAATTATTTAAATTGAAGCTATTTGATGGCATCACTGCTACAGCTAAAACCCATCCTTTGATATGATTTGCACCCCCTTCTAAAATCTGCATTGTGTTATGCTCTTGAAATGGAAGAACTGGTCCTCATTTCCTTCACTTCAAACACTGAAGGCCACAGATCCAAGTGGTCTGTCTTTTCCAGTGTGTGTCAAAAACAAAAGGAAAGGAAAAGCACATTCTGAAAAAGAGTGTGAAGTGTCCTGGCTTGGCTTATCTATGTTTGACTTTCTTCAATATTTTATACTGACTAGTCCATTCTATAGCATCTTCTTGAAAAAACCATGAAACCACAGTTCTGTAGTACATAAAAACCTAGGGTATCAAATATGGCCACAGATGTGAAATACAAAATACAAGCCCTGGTCAACATTAGAGATAGAAATTTATCTCAGCTGCATTTGCAGGAAAAGACAGCAACAGGAATTCTCCCCATACAGCATCACCAAAGCCTGCAGGTGGTGGCTGTTGTGGGGAGTCAGTGGCAGTGAGTTCCCAGCAGTTTCCTCTGTTTGCCTTAGAAATTTCTTATTCTGTATGCCTCTGTAGTTGAGGTGTGTGTGTGCAAATCTGCACACGTATCAGTGAATAGATTCTCCCCACCCGTGCTGCAATACCGAGGGTGCCCATCTCCCCCTTGCTGCCAAGGTCTCCTTGGAGCAGAGCCATCCCCACAAATCCTCCCAGCAGGATTTGTGTGTAACACGATGTTCACCCCATCCTCTGCTCCCCTGTGTGTGTCACCAGAGCTGTGCTTTGCTGGGAAGGACACCCTGTGCCTCTCTGCATGATTCACCTCTGCCAGTAACTGGTGCTTGGCTTTTTATTGAGCTGCCTCTGTGTCTTGTGAAACATTTGGGGAATTTTGAGGCACTACGGAGGAGTTTAAAGCCCCTTTTACTATCCTGCTGGTGCCATCTACTGCTCAATTTCAGCTCTAACAGAGGATGCTTTCAGAAGAGAAGCTGGGGGTCCTCCCTGCCCCTGAGAGCAGCCCCTCTCTGTCATCTTTAACACTCACACAGAACTGCAGCAGGTTGCATTTATGCACCCAAGAAGCCAAGCACCTCTGGAGACCGACCCTGAAATGCTGCTTATGGCTGCGTAACTAAAGCAGGAAAAGTCTTCCGGATATCAAAATACCAATTCAAAAAAACAACACTGATGGAAGATTTGCGCATTTCCTCCCTCCCTAGGAAGTCTCACACTCCCTGCTCATTTCTTTGTGTTCATAATCTGTTAAGAGTCTCCATTTGGAGAGATCAGTTTTTTCACAGCTGACCAGAATGACAAATCTTCTCTGGCTCAGGTCATTGCACCCCTTGGACATTGCAACACCCACCTGCGTGTGCAAGGGACATGAGAGTTCAAGTCAGCCAGCTTGGTGAGGTTCAGCTGCTGGGCTCTGGCCCAGGACAGCAAGGGGTTGGTGCTGGGGCCCAAGACAAGAGACAGGCATTTACAGGACTTGTGCTATTACATCTGAGGCTGAACAAAGGACACAAAATACACCTACCATGTGTTGAAGGCTCAGCAGTTCCAGAGACACCTCCCTCTGCTCCCCAGGACTTACAGCATAAGCCAGAAGGGCTTTCTTGCAGCCTTGCCATCCTCCCACCTAAACATTCTCCTCATCTCACGGGTCTCAGGGGGGAAGCTGTCAGAATACCTGGCAATTTCTATCCTAGCTGCCCCCAGGCTTTTATAAAATCTCTAGTCCTCATGGAAGAGCACGATCCTTCACGTAATGAATTGGAGGGGAAAAGAATTGCATTTACAGCATAAACGGCACCTATTACTTTTTGAGGAGGCAAACAGTGCCTTTAGTGAATTTGTGCTGTGAGCCAGGAGCACAAGAAGACCGGTGGGTTCAAACCAGAATTATTTCATCCTTCTGCCTATGAAATTTGCAGTCTGTCTTTGGGTGTTTTGGATGGAGCACAGTACAATGAACCAGGTGGAGCTTTGATTGTTTTATGAACAGCATTATTTAACATGGTTGCTTAAAATAGCAGGGAACTAGATTAGAGCCATATAACTCCAAAAGGATTTATAAGCTTTCTTCTTGAATGTAAATTCGCATTTGCTTTCAATTCTCTATGCTCTAAAAGTCTTTCCTCATATAAATAAAAACATGCCACCCTCCAAGAAATACAACTCCTGAGACTTCGATGTGCTCTAAAAGGACTGATCCAAACCCACCTGAACTGCAGGTGCCTGCTGAAACGCTCACACCAGTCAACAGCACAGCTGCTCCAGGTCCTTCAGGCTGTCTGGAAGTTAAATTGCCAGCATTGTTTTCAGTGAATCTATTTGAAAATGAAACCCTTAATATCTTTCACTGGAGAAAAAGAGACTCTCCACATCCTAAGGAGATGAATTTTCATGCCTTGTTTGTGTTTACAGCTACACTTTTCATGAGAAAGAGAACAAAGGATGGTAGGGAGGTGCAGACAAGAAAGGATGCTTTGCTCCAGGACCTTTTTAGGCTGAGACTGCCAGAACGGGCAGTGCCCTAACCTGGCTGAAATTCCCAATCTCCTTCATTTTTGGTTGAATTCACAATCTCCGCCTTCTGTCCCCACCTGTTGGCTGTTTCTCCCACCAGCAAAGGAGCAAAGGGAGCAAAGACACCGTGGCTCTGATGCCATAACTGCAAATACTTGTGTTTTATACATTTAAACAGTCTTGCTCTGCCTGAGGCTCTACAATAGACAACAAGCAAGTGAAATTAGAAGAGCCAAAATAAATTATCTGCTGTTGACAAAGCCACCCACCGTGGGCAGATCCAGGTGAGCTGAAGGATGCTGAGAACTTCATTGTCTATAAAACTAAACAAGAGATAGTTGAGTCTGCTTAAAATAATTTCAGAGCAGCTGAAAAGATCAGCTTCCAAATAAAATCCTGCTGTTTCCAGCAACAAGTTTGCAGTTGATACACCCTCTAGTGGCACAAAGCCTTTTCTATTCGTGTAGTTGCAAAGCAGATGTGAGCTTTTCCCCTTCCCAAAAAACCACCTCTCTGCCCCTGGGGATCAGGGTTACACCCTTTCAGGAGGAACGTTCCCAGTGTTCACATATTGCTTTTGTTAAACTGCTCTAGATGAGTTTTGCTAAAGAATATCAACAAAAATGCAAGCAGCAAAAGGCTCAACCCCCAAAAATGAAATGAAAAGGGATTGTTTTGCTGCACCTCACTGTAACCATTCCAGCCCAACAGTGAGTAGCCCAGTAGGAGCCCTTTAACTGAGTTGTGCAACGTATTAAACTTGATCTCATTTTTAGATCTCCTGAACTATGCAAGAGCTGTATTTATTGCTTTGTAACAGCACCGTCAAGTGCTGAACCAAAGGCAAACATCACAGTCAGCTCATTTAGTTTGAGCAAACCCCAAACTTGCAGCCAAAACTCCTCTTCCTCCCCATCTGACCTAAATCTGTAGACTGTGGCATCTCTCTGAAGCATGTCATGCTTGTTGTTTGAAGAACGAGATTGTTGGCTTTAGAAGTCAATGAGTCTTTGACACATTCACCATCACCAGCACTCCTCTCCAAATGAATATTCCAAACCTCTAGGCTAATAACACTAATGTTTGTAGAGCCTACCTCTTTTATTAATTTAAGGGTTCATATGCCATTTGGGATTTTTTCCCTCCCTTTCTATCGTGTCCATACTATCTTCTATACAAGAATGTTTTTAAATTATTTTCTAATAGAAGCTTATTAGATATTTTAATTTTTTTTCTTGTTCTAGGCTTCATATGTTGTCATATGTTCATATAAGAGTCTTTGCAGGGACAGGGAAAAAGCCAATTTTGAAGGGAAGGCAGTAGATTTGGGTGACTTGATAGTACCTGAAGGGAGTCTACAAGAAAGATGGAGAGAGACAACTTACAAGAGCATGGAGTGACAGGGCAAGAGGGAATGGCTTCAAACTGACAGAGTAGGTTTAGATTGGATATTAGGAAGAAATTCTTCCCTGTAAGGGCAGTGAGGTCCTGGCATGGGTTGCCCAATGAAGCTACCATCCAGACATGCCCCATCCCTGGAAGTGTTCAAGGCCAAGTTGGATGGGCCTTTGAAGAACCTGGTCTAGTGGAAGCTGTCCCTGCCCATGGTGAAAGGGTTGGAACCGGGTGATCTTTAGGACCCTTTTCAACTCAGACAATTCTATGATTCTATGATTCCCAAAGCCTGTGTTTTGCCCCCCTTAAAAAAAGAAAAATCTAAGCCCCTGGAAGTTTGATAGCATAGTTATTTCTGGGCAACCTCTCCAGAAACATTCATATGGTGACATATTTATATATCAGGGAGGTAGTTTGCAACCTCAACATCCAGCCTGACCAGGGGACGTGGCAGAGCCAATCTGCTTAGCATAAAGCTACCCAGGGCCATCCAGGAAGAAATAACACATACAGGGACAAATTTTAAATACTACAGGATTTTGAGAAGGAAGAAAAAAATATTATTCATCTGTCAGCATTTCTTAAGTTTTGCTGTCATATCCAAGCTTTGGTTGCTCTTTCCTAGCCAGATCTTATCTTCCAAACCACATGCTCTCACTCAAGAGAAAGTCATAAAATGCCTGGTGTAGGAGACGTGCCTTGTGTTGAGGCTTGGAAGCCAAACAGCTCAGGTTATCCGTGCTGCAGCACGATGACAGCTTCCAGAGAGGAGAATTGTCCTGTGTCTGTGCTTAGTTATCAGAACACCAGAGCTGCAAACTTCAGCCCTCTATTTGATCAGAGCATCTTGACACTGATGTACAAGGAGTCAGTTGGTCTCCAAGGAGCGGAGAACCAAAACATAATGAGTTTTAAAGCTCAAACCACAAACTCTGAATTATACTCCACCTGCATTTCATAAACAGGATTACGCTGGACTAGCCTATTTTGAAATATGACCACTTCTCCTATGGCTGGGCTGCCCTAGTCCTGCCTCAGGCCTTGGATGTCTGCCTTCATGGGCTCTTGCTAGTTTGTTCCACCTTCGTCATCGACTCATGTAAAAGAGTGATCATTAGGTTTCTTGTGAGCTTTCCCTGTGCTGTGCAATGAGTTTCACAGAGGTTTCTAATAGAGGCTTTTACTAGTATCAGTTTCTACTTTGGCTTTGGGTAAAAATAATTGAGCAAGGAACCTCCTTCTCCATTGAGGCTGATTTTATTCCAGCCTGTAGGACATGTAGCATTTGAAGAGAATCTTTCCCATCTAGAACAAGGATATGTTTTGCAATCCTTCAGAGCGGGGCACAGTTTTGCCGAGTTACATTATTTGACCAAAATGGTCTGTGAAATGCTTGCTAATTGCTGCAAATTTTAAAAAGGAAAAGAACAGACCTGTTCAATAGGGTTACCCTGAAGCATATTTGCTCAGAATGGCACAATAGTGGAACAATGCAAAACGTGCCCTGCTCACTGAACACCAAATTACTGAGATCATTTTCTAAGAGTGAAGGAAAAATGTGTAAAGGTAATTATGAAATTTTTCATTGTTTTCAATAAATCTAAGCCTCTAATTACCCACACTATTTATGGGAGGACTTAGATCAAGTATATTAGCTCTCTCTTTCCTCAGGGTTCAACAGTTGTAGGGCTTGTTTCAGTAATCCCAGATTATTCTCTCATTTTACCTGCCCCCTTGCTCCATTAACCTGTTTGCATTCAGAGATCTGTTTAAAGAAGATTGAGCAGTTACATGACACGATGCTATTGATACAGAAATTACTGGAACCTGTTTCGGTCTGTCAGCGTGACAACAGAACAGAATATTGTGTTGTCAGAAATAACTAATTAGGATTCTTCTTAAATTCTTGATTTTTTTAGCACACTCCCTTCAAAGCCATTCTATTATTCTGTGAATTTCTATTTGTTTCAAGCAGTAGTTGATTTCTGTATCAGTTTAGTAACCAAACCAGTAATTCAATTCAAAGTGGGTTTAAGCCAGATCCTGAGAGTAGATACCCTTAAGCCCCTTAAATGGGCACAGCTCCACTGGAAAACAGTTTTCTAAACAGATTTTTCTGCTTAGAGAGAGTCCACACCCAGAGTTGAAAGGTAACAGTCCCAGCTTTGGATTTCAGCTGCTTTTATGTGTCTTTCACCATCACACCAGGCTGGAAGTACCTCAGAAGCCCATCTGGCTCCACAGCAAGGTGTGATGGGGGGTTGGGAGTGAGGGGCAGTGCTGCTGAGCAGGACCTTCTCAGAAGCAGTGGTAGAAGTTACACATCTCAGCTATTCAGGGATGTTAGACAGGTCCTCCATGAAGGTACCTTCAGCATATTGGTCTCAGGCACTCTCCCAGTATCACATCAAAGAATCAGAGGAACTGAGTCTGGGCTCCAGAAAGTAGGGGGTTCTACATTGATGCTCCCCCAGTTTCTCAGGGGTTCTTCATCCCCAAGGCATCCACACAGATTCAAGGAATCATTTAGGTTGGAAAAGAGCTCCAAGGTCATTGAGTCCAACCTGTGACCAATCACCACCTTTTTAACCAGACCAGAGCACTGAGTGCCACATCCAGTTATTCTTGGACACCTGCAGGGATGGAATCATCCACTTTGCCTTTCAGTGAACAACTGCATCAGGGAGACAGATGAACTAAGGGACAGCACAGACCAGTGTCCAGACTGTGTGGATAACTGGTAATCCACACCACTTGGTCTGGAGACTACAGGGTGAAAATATGTAAAATACATTAGTAATAAGCAAGGCAAATAAAAGGCTTAGTGTAGCTACTGGGCTGTTCCTCCAGCTAAAATACAAACTCTGTGTCATGGATTTGGTTCTAACCAGAATAAACTAGTAATCAGATTTTCAGAGATAGGGATCTATTTTATATGGTGCTAAGCATTCTGGCCTTGATTAGGCAGATTATTTCTGAACAACTTTAAATCAATTGGAACAGCTCCTGGATAAACCAAACCCTCATTTATGAAAGATTATTCCTATTGCATCAGATGGTTTAATAAAAAAAAACATTGGCTCTACCTACTAACCCTGACTTGCTTATGTCCTCAGACCATCATGGCTGTATTGTTGCTACCCCTGCAATACAGTAGGGCATTAAATCTGCAATCATATGGAGACAATTAGGTGACTCATTGACCATTAAGGCCCATCATTTGGATAATGCATCTACATAATCATGTGATTTAAACTGTTGAAGGGACAGGGAGGAGGGAACAGATCAAAGGGTTTGTTCTCACCAGAAATTCCATGGTCTTCCTTTGCTTCTTCCCCAAGTTCTGCTGGACTCCTGGTTTCTGCTACCAGCAAGCCTATTGGAGGCCAAGAAACCTCTCATCTCCTAGTCTTCCTGGTCCACACAAAGGATGCATGAATCCTACTGTCCCAGTTTAATTGAGACAAGGGTCTTTTGCTGAGGATGGATTAGGAGAAAAAGACCCAAACCTTCTTTTCTAGCAATTATAGATCCGAAATTAAGAGGCTCCGATTGAAGGAAAACAAATTATGGAAAAGGGGAAAAAAATAACAGCCCTTTATTAAAAGGTATGTGTGTATTAACAGGAACACGAAAAAAAACCAGGTAAAACAACCAAGCAATACCCCTATACCCACCAATAATCCCCTTCAAGAACAAAACCGATAAAACCGGCAAAAAAAGAAAATCAAATAGTTCAATTTTTAGCACCCTTTGGTGCAGTTCCAGCCACAGTCAGCAGGGGGCGCCGTCGGGTCACTGGAGATGCAAAAACTTGCAATGTCTTATACCGTTCACCAGGTGGCGCTGTTGAGTTATCAAAAAGTGCAGAGCTTGTAATGTTCTATAGTAGTCACCAGGTGGGGCTGTTGGATCACTGGAGGAGTGGAACTTGCAATGTCCAGCACCCGTCACCGGGCGGCGCTGTGGGATCCCTGGTTGCCGCCGGGTGGCGAGGGAGGAGGGGGGAAGGGAAACAGAAAGTTCTCCCAATGGAAGAAAAACTCACGACTCAGTTGGTGAAGATCTCGTGGTGAAAATCAAGCCTGCAACCAGTAAACAACTGCGCAGAGAGACAGCAGCAAAAAAACTCCTCTCCCACAGGAAAAGACAAAGAAGAAACCAGGCAGTCTCTCCTCCTTGCTGCAGCCTCCCCTCTGGCTCCAGAGCTGAGCTCCAACCCCCCAAACCCCACCTCTTTCCATACACACACCCTGGCCTTTTTCCCAATTCCTCCCCCTTCGTTGCTAGGAGATTAATGTCTGGCCATTTAGGGCTCAGGCTAACTCCTTTGTTACCTGATGGCCCATTAACACATACACGCAGGAGGGGGAAGGGGAAAGGAAAGACAAAATTTCTTGCTAAAATCAGGACTATGACACCTACGGCTCTCAGGGATGCTTCTGGCTCAGGTGGATGGATATCCCTCCCGTCCAGATGAAGAAGACTCTGTTTTTCATGTATTTTCAGTTTACCTAAGAAGTTAGCCAAGGAAAAAAAAAATCAGCTCTGCTTCCCACACTCAGAGGTTATTAAGGCTGCAAAGTCAAACATCCCAAAATAAGGAAAAAAACAGTTTTAGAATTTCTTATAAATATTTTGATCTGTTCTCTGTCACATGTACTCTATGTATAAAAACACAGGACACCTGCCTTACTGGTGCCCAGAATTGCTCTGGGGCTTCATCAGGGCTGAACATCAAAGCAAGAAGTGATCTGTAAGATCTCTGCTTCATTTGCTGCAACTGGGAAAGCTCTCTAGTGAACGAGGCAAAACTTTAAAGAAAGGACAGCTTTGTGGATAAAAGCAGTTGGATATTGTTCCAGAAAACTGATTCCACCCCGTAGCTGCCAGTGATTCCCTTTGAGCAGAGCAATTTCCTTAAACCAAACTTTTTTAAAGTGATCATCCACTGTGTTGCTCCTTTTCAGGGACACAACAGTCAATGTGTGCTAATTTGAGGAAGTGCCAAGCACTAATAGAGATAAAATCAACAGCAATAGCATAAACAAAATGGTTAGTTGTAGCCTAGAGATATGGAAGAACTATTACTTTAGGGAGATAGATAATTTCCTATGTCCTCAAAGCACTGGATAAGAGAAGAGAAGATGACAGAATCATATGTCTGAAAAGATCACTGTTTTAGAATTTATGCTTTCCTTCTTCAGTGAAGAAAAATGATAATACTTGTAATGAATGGGACTCATTGTTACATTGGTCTCCACAAGAGGAAAGAAGAGTGCAAAACTCAAATATGAGGACACAGTGCACCAATTTCTCCTATGGTAGGACAATGTTTCTTCAAAAAAATAGTTTTACAAAGCTAAGAAAAAATTGTTAAATAACTTCAAAGGCAAGAAACAAAAATCAGCAAACCTACTATTTTTCACAAACTCAAAACCACAGGATTTTGTTCACCAGAAAGGTGTGTTATCCTTGTTGGGTGGATATATCTATCCTTAGAAGGGGGATCCTTCATATCAGAAAGCTCAGGACTCGGAGATCTCTGCCATACCCCAAAATGTTCATTCCATTTTGGAGCAGCCTGGGCTGGTTGAAGAACTGGCAGCTGATTGTGTTTGGAATCACAGCACTAAAGGACCCTCTCCCTGAATTACACAAATTAATTTTTGATGATTCTTTGGTTTTTTTTGTTCTGATGCAGTTAAAGTCACCGCAGTCAAATTAAAAAGGCATAACTAAGTTATTGGATTTGGCAAAGGTGACTATTTAAGGTTTTAAAATCACAATTTACTTAATTTAACTTATTTTAAGTTTGCATTTATGTTTTGTTCATGGTTTGAAGTCCTGGAAATTTTTCAAAGAACACTTTTAAGTTGTCCCCATTTTTACTCCTGCTAGTATTGGTCAGCCTCAGGGGAAATAACAACCAATTCTCTTGTGCAGAACTGTAAATACAAAATGGATTTCTGTTGAAATACATAAACCTTTTGTGTCTCACCATGATCTGAGAATTATTAGAAGGGGCGTATCCTTTAATAACTTTGAAAAATGAACAAACTTATAGCAGCTGGGAAGGGTTTTAATATATAGCTGTTAAGGGAAATTTGCTGGAATTCATGATTCATATCTGAGTTTAGAGACTGGATGAAATGAAACATTTTCTACAAATACATCTTCATATTGAGATATTTTGGATTCTGACTTCTGAGCAAATGTTAGACTGTCATATATAATCTAAATGTTTTTATTGGCAAATGAAAGGAAATTGTGAAATTGCATTTCATAACCCTTGTTTTTAATTAGGTTTCCTCTTTCTCTTTAAAGCAATAGTCAGTCCCCCAAGACTTTAAAATAAATACTTGTTTTCTTCACCCTCTGAATCTGTGCAATCCTATCACATATGTTACTTCAGGTCATGTGGTAAAAGCAAGAGCACAGCCAAACCCAGGCTGACAGAATCAGGCTACATTTACAGGTAAGTGTGTACCTGGCTGAAGCTTTATTTCCTTTGTGTGTATCTGGAAGTGGCTTTCAATCTACAGCCGAATTCTGCACTAATTGTAAAATCCATACCACTTATAAAAAAATTAGTATCTTGAGGGTGGATACCTGAGGTCATCCAAGAAGCCTCTCCTTTTACAAAGCCGTATGGAAATGGGTTTGGTGTGCAGCCAGAGACATAACTCCACAGAGCCATGGATGAGGGGTGGAATTGTGAAGCTGAGAAGGGCACTGACACAGGGAAGTAGTAGCTGATGTGCTACTCTTAGTTCTTTCACCTTCAGCCCTTGCCCTTTCAGATGCTCCTCTGTCCTCCACATTCTTCCAGTCCTGAGGCTCAGGGATTATCTGGTGTGGCCAGAACAGTGACAAATTGAAGAGCCATAACACTGATGGGAAGAGAAATGGGCAGAAAAGAAGAAAACACTTCAAAAGAGAAATGTAAATGATGAGCAAATAAATAAGGATGAAACGGACCAATTTAGCATCAAGCTCAGTGATGTGCTGCAATTAGTGAATTTGCTGGGAACAGCTCTGAGAAGCATTTTGCTGACATTAGTTGGTGGTTCTCCTCTTTCCCTCTTTATTTCTACAGGGAGAATTAAGAATCACTGGAACTTGCACTTTTCCTTGATTTATGGCCCCAGGAGCAATCAAATCCACAGTGCCTTCTATGCTGGCTCAAAGCAATGATACAGAGCTCCCCATGGCCCAGAGACATACACATGCTCTAACCTTGGCTGAACCCTTCTACCATCAGTCTTGATAACTGATGGAACCCAAGGAGAAATGACGGCAGTTTAATAACATTCGATGGTTTCTGGGTGACTAGTGGTGTGTGACTAAAGCAACATTTAGGTTAGGCATTACCCAATACTTCTCAACAGAGGCCACAAGGGTAAAAAAAAATTAGCAGGAAATGTGAAGGAAGAAGGTCTCAAAAAAGTGGGAAATAATTTCTACATGTTCTTATTTTGAGATTCTTCCTTATGAACATGGCATCTTCTGGTCTGTTGACCTGGCAGATGATGGGCTTTGGAGAGTGTTCCTCAGGTATGAAATCACTGATTAAAACTTGCATAAATAAGCAAAACAATTTTACATCTGTTTCCCAGGTACAGCAGGACTTAAATCTTCTCATCCCATTTTCTGCTGACGTAAGAGCAAAAGTAGATCCAACAATAGTTATGGAAAATCTTAAGGAAACAGATTTATTAAGATCCATTATGCTGCTGACCTGTTTGTAATATCTTGCAAGACCAGAGCTCAATAATGTGAAATACCCACCCACACACCCTCAAAGCCTCAAAAATACCTAAGCAAAATGGATTATATTACCTTTTAACTTTGCACTGCTATTATTCATATCTGCCATATGTAGGTGCCATATTGTGCATGAGCACGTTTCACTCAGATCACACAGAGCTGATCAATTTTTAGTGAGATGAATACTCTTCCTTTATTCTACAACTATCACTAACATGCTGGGTTTTTTCTGTAATAGCCATACACCAATGATATAGAAACAAAAAAACCACATTTTGCACTGACATATTCCTAAGACATTAGAGAATCACTAAAGTTGGAAAAGACCTCCAAAGTCATTGAATCCAACCTGTGACTGATCCCCATCTTGTCACCCAGCCCAGAGCTGGTACTGGGAGCTAAGAAATACTCAGCTCAGAACACCAGAACATAAAACTTTGATTATAGAGATCAGAAGTACTTAGCTCATAAGAAAAGAGCAGAAGACACCACCAGCTTCCCACTTTTCTGCAAAACTGGAAAATATTTTTGCCTCTCAACCTGAAGATATATCTTCATGGAAAACAAAATACAGGATTATAAGGAATGCCTGAAGATCTCATAGTCAATGTATTACCATGAACTATAGTGAGGGGAGTGGTGGAGTAGAATGATATTCATGGCCAAATTTTCAGGAGCTCAGCATCCAAAATGTCGAGTTGCTTTAAAAATCAGACTGCTTCTCCTGGAGTCTAGCTGGGAGCTGATTTCCTTTGAAAATCTGGCTGTAATAATGCACAAACAATAATAAAAGAGCCACTGTTGGCTGCATGTTTAATTTATGTGTATTTAATCCTCCATGATAATACAGTAAGTCTTGTTGAGTACAAGATGTGAGATCAGACTGCTGCCCATATGTAGAGAACAAATTTGTATTAACCACAGCAACACATATGCCTAACTTGGCCAAACCTTTTAGCCAGAATCTGGGACTTGCTAACATATCAATATGGAAGGCATATGTTCTTCAGGATATAAATTACGATGCTTTTCATCATATTACTTGTGCAGTCCGGTTTATGGAGTAAAGCAGCTTTGCAGAGCTTGTTTGGATGGATGGAAAAAGCATGAATCGCAAGTGAAATTCCCATGGCTCTGGTTTGATAGGCAGCTAGTTACTCTGGGCAATGTGGGTTAATAGAACTAAGCTAATAATCAGGATGAGCAAACCTTTCATACTGTGTCCCATCTGGAAGCACAGGTGACACAACTTGTCTGTCATGGACTTGTTGTCTTTATTACACTCAATTTAACCAGAGAAATCAGAGCTTCTAGAAAATAGCTGCTATAAAAACACTTGTATACATTTCACTAGGCAATTATGAGCCTTCCTTATATTATTTCAATGGTTGCAGCAAGCATTTCTCAGGCATAGCAATTAAATAAATTAATGGTTTAAAATACACAGGTCGTATACCTTGATTTTTAAAATTCCTTCTTTAAGCTATTTATACGCTGAAAATTATAATGCTGGGACACGAGATTCACTGGATACCACTGTGAATGTATGCTCATGTTCAGGGAATTTCTAACACCACTTCCTTTACCCAGCATTGCTTCTCCAACCTTAAATCCTAAAAGCCGTTCCTTACTAAGAGCTGTTGAAGATACCATCTGCAATTCCCATTACCTTAGCTGAGTAAGGTCATCGCATGGATAAACACATTCCACGTCACATTTATGATTTCAGAAAAACAAGCAGTACAGAGCCTTAATTTGGTTTTCACTTGAACAGAAAAACAAAATTAATACTGTGTGTACTGCCAATTCCACTTTGCTAAGAATCGTGGGAGATTGCTGTTTTTTTAGCCCAACACTATGGACGTCGTCCTCATTAGGCAGGATTTGCAGCATAAAATTGAAAGAACCAGTTGGGCAACCCAGAACTCCAGTGTGTGTTCAGCAGAAATGAATCTGTCAAAGGTCCTCACTGAAAGACACGGAGAGATAAAAATATTGATTTTTCAGTATCCTCCCGTGTAGGTGCTCAGCGATGCTTTGGTTAAGACTGTATGGGAAATGAGACAGTGTTGTACGTGCTCTCCTCTCTGTGGGCACCTTGGCAGGAGGAGTTGCAGGAAAATTGCAGTTCATCCTCCAGCAACAACCCAGGGCTGAAAATGTGACACAGCTCAGAGCAGAGACCCAGGCACGCTGGATGTCATAAGCCAAACTGAGGTCTGGATGCAATGTATTTTTGTTAACATGGCATTCTTAGGAATTACTAATCCAGAAACTTCCTCTACCTCAGCCAGTGGTTTTCCTTGTGCACTAGTGAGACCTGCTGAAAACCAGAGCCAGAGCTGTGGCTGAGACAAGTAAACTACGTGGTGTAGGTTCACTACCCCTTATCTCTGCTTCTTTGGGCAGCTCCGTGCAATTCAGCTTCCCAGCACTCATGTGCTCTTGAAAACTGACACATCTCCTCACACTGATCAGCCTTTCTCGCTGGAGATTCAGTGCAGGAGCTTTTAAGGTCAGGGAGTTTCCCTGGTACAGCAGAGAGGAGTAGCCCCACAGCCCTGAAAACATCCAGCATTTGCTTAGGTGTCCAGTCCACCTTCAGTTCCTTAGCTGAGGTAGGAAACATCCTGAACACAACAGGGTTAAAACCAATCTGACAAATGAGGCAAAGCACGGAAAATATGAAGACAGCTATTTGGTAGCACATCTGAACCCTAGCACAGCAATCCCATCTGCAATCACTTAGAGGTGCCCCAGTAAAGCGCAGGCCGGAATGCCTGGCTAATAAAGTGTCAGCAGCAGGGGGATTACGAGGGAGATTTACAAGAGTGCATGAGTTTAGTTGCTGCTGGAGACATCCGATACACTCTGTGTTGGATTCCAGGCTTTGAGACAGCAATGAAATAAGCCCCCAGACCTGTGCTGAAAAGCGTTTTAAAGCGAACGCTTCTGCCCTGCGTACCTGCAGGAGTCCCAGCAGCGCTGCCTCTCGGCACCTCGCTTGCCAGATGACTCTGAGGCAGGGGGCTGCTCGCATCTTGCTTTTCAAACAGGAGCAAAAAGAGGCAGAGAGGCAAACTGCCAGGCTCCCAGGATGATGATCCTAAGGGAAGACCTGTGGTTAATGCCCTGATGTGACATGCAGCTTTCTCCTGGTCCCGCTCTCACCCTTATAGCTTGTGTGCAGTGGAGCCAAAACTTGCAAGAGGCACAGGGAGGTAAAACTGGAAGATTTTTCACAGTCTCTTTTCTAATTTTTGAAGAATGATCTTAAATAGACATATGATAGCTATTTAAAACTAAATTAGATGAAGCATGAGTAAACACACTGCAGTGAACACATCAACCTGGAAAGCTTGATTAGAGGAACAAACGCTGCTTTTTCAATCTCTGAGTGATGAACTTACCAGCTATGGTTTCAAATGTGTTTTCCTTTTATGAAGTGGACTTTCCAGGAGGCAATTAGAGTGGTTTGGGCAAAAACAAAGAGCAAAATATTTTCCCTTCATTGTCTAAAGCAACAGAAATAAGTACCGAGCTTATTACTCACTCCCTTAGTAAATGAAAAGAGAAAACATTCTGTGCTTTGTTTCTGCATCTGACACATGGATGTAAAACAGGTAATAACCTGTCATTTATGACAAAGCTGGCCTATGGCTCCAGTGGAATCACCTCCATGATAAAGCTCTGCATGTGCTGAAGTGTTTGCAGGATGAAGCTCCTCACCACTGATACATCCTCTGGACTCTTGGCAGTCCATCAGACTGACAGCCCAGCAGCACAAGTGCCCTATTGAAGATGTGAGGGACTCGGAAAGCAGAAAAGGAATGGGAACAAGGAATGCACTTGCCCAACCTAAGAAAGTAATTGGGGATATTGTTCACTCTGGATATTCATCAAGCCTGGAGGCTAAATTTTGGCCCCATGGGAGCTGGTGGCAAACCTCTATTGATTTCAGTAAGGTCAGGATTTCACTGGTGATTTATGGAATGAACTAACACGACATTTTAACAATCAGTTTTAGTAGTTGGAAGTGTTATTCATTGCAGAGGTAAAGCATTGTTTGATTTTATGTGACAGTGCACCTTTAAAAACAGGCAACCTGCAAAGCAACAATAGAAAAGGCAGCACTTAAATTACATTATGATGAGGAATGACATGAGGGAATGAAACCAAGGAAATGTTCCCTTTCATTCCTCTCATACTTTCAAAAGTCAGCAGTTATGAAGACAGTGTTATTGGTAAATTTAAATCACCTTTCCTCAACTTTACAGCTACTTGCTTGCAGTTTCTTTCATTTCTGGCAAAGCACAAGGACTAGTTTTTCAATATGAACTATGGATTTTCCTGAGCAAGCATGACAATCTACCAACACATGTGAGTTGTTCATGGGGTGTTGCAGAACAAAGAAGAAAAACCAGATCTCCTATCCAAACACGTCTTGTTGAATATATACATTATTAATAGCTATAACAATCTTTTGTAAGCTCTTTCATTAACTCTGCCATTCATAATCGTTTCCAGGAAAATTGTGTAGGAGGTCTTGGGACAACTTAAAAAAATTTCAGACCTTTACAAAAAAATCATTTGCTTCCTGTAAAAATCACATCTCTGTAGTTTGAGATTTTCTTCTATGAGGAACAAAAAATTCTTGAAGCAAGGGCATAAAGGCACGTTTACAACTAGACAGTGACAGGTTTTATTATAATAGTATGTTTTGATTCCTCATTTGATTTTCCTTTGCTCTGTTTTGTTTAGGGTATGGCTTTTTGGGGAGCAGATATTTGTCCCATACACATGTGACTGCAGGAAGAAGACTGGAAGATAGATCCTTTTCACTTCCCCAGCTACAGATCGGGAGCAGAACACATTTATGCCATTAACAGTAGACAAATTGGCCCATTTCTCTATGCTCTGGGTAGGTGCTGGTTTGGTTTTGCAGCTTTTGAGCAGAGTTCAGCAGCCGTGCTGTGCTCTGCCTGTTCTGTGCCTGCCGGTCTCAGCCTTGGATCCCCAAGCAGTGTCTGTGTGGTTACAGCAGCACAGACCCACCCAGTTCACAAACATGCCTTGGCATTTGGGAAGTTCAAAGCCTATTTTCCCCTGCCTCCTGAAAATCACCTCTTTACATCAGAGAACTTGGTCTGAAGTCCACAGAGGGTTATAGACCTGACAACTTGGACTGTCCACTGGTGTCTGTCGGTGCTGTGGGTGGTGCTTTCTTGGCAAGTTTGGAAGATTTTAACTTGCAGCTCTGGGGAAAAACAAAAATCCTGTTACAATAATGGGGAATTAGCATGGGTTTTTGACATTTCTTTTCTCAACTGAATGTTTTGGTAAATTAACTTCTAAAGAAACTTAAGAAAGCCCTTCATTCTGCTTAAATTTTTAAAAGAAGTTAGCAGCATTCCCAGTTTTCCTTTTTCACGCTTGTTAGCTCTGTTTTTGTAACCCCACTATCAAGCCCCTCTGTGTTAAGCCATTCCCAATCATCCATTACTGTATTTTGCATCAACACAAGAAAAAAATCCAGCCTTGGCAGAGGCTCAGGGCTTCCTCACCCTTAATAAGCACTTGCCAGCCCAATTTAGCTGTTAGTTGTCATTAAAAGCAGCCAATGATTCAGAGGATGAAGCTCTGAAAACACCTTGTTTTTTTAAATTGTTCCTTTCTGCCAAAGCAGGAGCGATTCAAAACAGTCATAGGTAAGCCTGGATTCATTCAACAAACCTCAAGTCCTTTAGAATTGCCACTTTGTAATTGTCCAGGAAAATTTATTGTTTCTTTCAAAACAATGAGAGGAAAAAAAACCAAAAAACCTTGTTCAAAATAAAATGAGTTTTAACAACCAGCTTTGCTGTAAGGCAAACTGCAGCCCGGTCCTGCACGGGTTTGCACCTGAAAAATTTAGCTCCCTTCATGGCTAGGTGACCCCTCCACAGTTTAGGTAATTGGAGCTGTTTGAAATTTTCTACTTAAAATGCTTTTATTTCTATTTAAAATGACCCTTTGGAAAATAGCCAAAATATCTTTGGAATGTGTCTTCGGGTTTTCTTTCTCAAAATTGTCTTCACAATTTTTTTGCATTACCAGTATCAGGAGAGAAAATAATCTTACTATTTATTTTCATTTTATTTGCTTGGTCACTCTCTGACTTTCCAAAATTGGCCAAGTTTAGAATATTCACCAAACACTAAGCAGAAAAAGGGAAATTATCCAAATACCATTCATCTGGAATAATAAAAAAGAACAAAAGAAGATGAAGTAGTAAGTCCATGTCATTTCAATTCTAAGAAAATTCTTTTAGAATTGAAAAATATATAAAAAAATTGAAATATTGAATATATTTTTTCCCTAAATTCCAGAGAATACAGGGAGTTTCAGAAGTCCCAAATTTCACATGAAATTTTCTGTTTGAGAGCTGCTGGGATCCTAATATCAGCGTTATTTAATGCGATTATATATTCAGACAAAAAGTTACCTGTGTTTGACTGTAAAGGTGAGAGCTACAGGAACGGGACAAAACCAATATCCTTGAGACTGCTTAGTCTGGGATCAGCAGCTTTTACACCCGTCACTGAAGGCAATGGGGGGGACTTGCAGCAGGGACCTGGAAGAGGGACAGAGACACTTGGCTGGTGGGTTTTGATGCCATATGAAAAGCAGCCCTGCTTCCCCTTGTCCATCTCCAACGCCTGAACCTCATCCAAAAACCTGCTCCATGTGCCACTTTTGAACCTTTTCCTTGTCCTTTGCTCAGGCTCACAAGCTTCCTCCGATCTCCCGGCTCATCCTCAAGATAGAACATCTTCTTTGCTGTATTACTGGAGGAAAACATTGACAACTTCTTCACAGCTCAGTCACTTGGGAAGATTTTTTTCCCGCCCTTCATTTTTCTTACCCCCAGCAGTAAAAACGAACCCAGTGGCACCTTGGCCCTGCTCAAAAAGGATGTTCCCCAAGCAAGACATTCCCTACATGGGCTTGCAGACAGCCTTCACCACCGTGCTGTGCAGCCCCACCTGAGACTGACACTGCTCAGACCAGTGGTAGCTCTATCTTTTTATCTCCACAGTGCTGAGCAGTGGGGAAGCCCCTGCTTCCCAGCCCCCAGAGACTTTCTGACCACCCCAAGGCATTTAGGGAGCGTCTGTAAACGAACCCAGATTTGTTCGCGAAGTTTTGTTCACAGTTCACCTCTGGCCAAGGAAAGGCCAAATGCAAACCCAGCTTGATGCCAGAACAAAGTGACTCAGATGGGGCCGGATTCCCAGCGGCACAGAGCACCGGCACCATCAGGAGAGATGACACGGCAGCTCGCCGTGACTTTCACTATCTGATCACACAATTTCTTAATCAGCAGAGACAGTGCTCACTGTCACAAAAATGTCCTATGAATCAGCTTTCATCCGCGGGGAACAGGTTCTGCTTTTGCAAAACTAATGGGTGTCCAGTTGTTTTCCATATTCATCGCACAGCGCTTTCCTGCCGTTCCCAGGCTCTCCCGGCCCTCGTGGCTGCAGAGGTTCCACACACAAATGCAAAGGAGAGGTTTCTGCAAAGGAAATCAAAGCCAGGGCAAAATTACACTGGTAAGTGGATGCTGGATATTCAAGCACGGTGGGAAGGTTGTGTCTATAAGCACCTGAATCAGCTTTTTTAATGTTTCAGCAACAACTGAAAAAATGTGACCTCTTATTTAAAAGAAGAGAATTTTTTCCTAGTAGCAGATTTGGATTAGAAGAGTAATAGCTGCCAATAATTTCCATAATAAAAATCCTCCATTTAGAATTAGGAATAGAAACTGTCATCTTAATTAATAGAAAATTAAGGCATGATTTCTCAACTCCTCACAAGCTTTGTGTTTTGCCAAAGTAGTTTCTGAACTGACTTTACCTCTAATGAAGTACTTGTGTTTGCATGGGAGGACCACAAGAGAGAGCTTTAGTGTTGGATGTCGTGCTCTGCTGAGGCAAAGGATTCAGAAGCTCGGGAGCCCAGTATTTTTAACTGGCACTTTTTAAGCATGATGAGGATACCAAAGCAAAACATCTAATACAGACAGCAAAACAATTCCTCATTTTCCACAATCTGGGCAGCCTCCTGCACCATGAGTGTTTGAGGGGCAGGCTTTCAAAATGGTGCCATTTAGATACAGCCAGTTTTCACCCGATTTCCCTAAAAATCTGATCCTAAAAGTTTACAAGCAATTTCAAGAAAATCAGGTTTGATGGGCTTTTTCCAAAAAGAAGGTGTGACATCCATTTTAGCCCTGTCTTTACAGACTGAGCTGAGTGATATCATCATCTATATAACCCTATATATAAAATGTATATATAGACACATATAAATGTATATATATATAAATATGTATATATATGTATATATTAGTATGTGTATCCAACCTTTTCCCTACACCACCCTTCTCTGCTTAAACAGCCTCCCAGTTCTGGCCTGCTAAGCAGCTGGTCTCATTCCATTCAAATACTTACCTAAGACTAATTTCTCCCATGATATCCATAAGGACTTTAATAATAATGATTATACTGCAGTCCAACCATCTCAAGCTCTCCACCCACCTCCTCCCTATTGTGTATTACCTTCCACTCATTTTCGCTCAGATAAAACAACCTCTTGAGGGCAGAGACCTGCCGGCTCTTCTTGTCTTCTTCTGGGTGTTGTAAAAGTAATAAGGCAATATCACACATAAAGCACAGTATTCAAATGGCACTGAGTCAGATGTAAATGAGGAAAAGCAGGTCATTCAGAGTTACCTCATCGTGAAGTGTCTAGATGCATTCCATTCCAGCAGCTTCCCGGATATGGTATGTAATGAAAATGGTGAATAATCGTGTGTGTGTATTACACCTTTCATCCCAAAGAGTACTCAATTACTTTACTAATTGACTGTGCAAAGTGTCTACATGAGAACCTCTTTGCTCATAAGCGAAACGCAGCCGGTGCAGCAGCAGGAGCACGCGACCAGCAGGATTCCCAGAAAGTCTGTAGAAAAAATCAGGGGCTCCAGGAAGGGCAGAACAGAGGAAAATGAGAGATTCAGAGATGACCTTTAACTTGATGATTCTCTGCCTTTGCCCAGTTTCAGCAGAACAACTGTTTGATTGTGTGTGAGATGTGCATTTGCACGCAGTCCCCATTACACAGACCACGTCTGCAGGAGCTGATGCTGGGAGTCACTCCTTCCCTTTGCTCTGAAATAGGGGGTCTGGGCCTGATCCTGGAACATGTTGAGCCCTTACAATTCCCTTGGATTCAGCAGGACCAGCCCTAACTGTAGCTCTTGAAATACCACACTACAGCAAGTATCAGCAACAGTTGCTACTTCCGATAGCTGTGCATTCACTTGTTTTTAAAACATAGCCCCTGGATGTTTCTGAGTTACATTTTTTATACATCATTAACTATTTTTAACTAACACCTCAGTAAGCTTCCTTAAACTTGCAGTGACCTATTACGCCTCTAGAAATATGAGAACAGCGAAACCTTTCCCTAGATAGAACATCTTTTCAATACCAAAGCACTCAATGATGCAACTGATTTTGTTGTCTTTCAAACAGGGAAATTGATGCATAGAAAATGAAATAATGTGTAAAAAACAAATAATTTGCTAAAAGCAGACTGACCACCCAGTGTCAACAGCAGATTTTGGAAAGATGTGCTTCTCCCAAATATGTGGAGTAACAGCAGCTGCTTCAGAAAGTGTCCTTTGCTCAGGTCATATTTACAGCAAAAGGATATGGAAGAGTTAAAAGGAATCTGTGCTCAGAGATCTTATTGTAAGTAGGGAGCCAGATCTATCTTCTCATTTTATAACATGCATATGCATCTTCTAACAGGCATTGTCTATCTCTCCATCTGTACCACACTCATCAGATTACACTATCTGAAACTTCTTTTTCCCCCCAAGAGATCATAAAAGTTTCAGCATTTACTCAAATGTTTTGTCGTGTTTTCAATTTGACAGACTGTGCAGTGGCTCCAAAGATAACACTGCAGCTGCCAGGGCTGCTCATGTGTTGAGCTGAATTGTAGATGCCTGTCTAAAATGGCATGTTCCCTCAGTAGTTTAGGATACTCTGAAACAGAATTTTCCAGTCTTCTCAAATATGTAAGATATGGGATGGCCAGGAGCTATTCAGGTTGCACAACAGTGACATTTTTGAAAGCCAAGAAGAGGCAAAACAACAGTCCTGGTGGTGCACAGCCTCCAGGAGAACCTCCATCCAAAGCACCTTTGTTTTTCTCACCTCTGTACCCTGCTCAAAGCCCTAAATTAGCTGTTAACTGTTGCCCCTACTTGCTGTTTTGTCTTCTTTGTCAAAGGAGAAGATCACTCTCAAAGGTGACAGTTTTGCTCGGCCCTGTGGCTCTTGGTGCTGAGCCTTCAGCAGGAGACTCGTGGCCTGGAGCCAAGGCTCTCCAGCACAGTCTCTTTCCAAAAGTGCCTGGGAGTGGGATGTTCAGAGGATGAGATGTCAAGAGCCAGAACTGCTTGGGACATTTTCTGCTGCTTTCCATCCCTGTATAACTGCCCAGTAATTTCTCCAGCTCCTGGAAGTCCTTCTGCCATCGCATGGAAAGGGACTGTTTTCATTTATCCATCTCTGGTGCAGGCAGTTCAGCGTGGAGGCAGAGGGCAGGGTGCAACAGTAATTTACACACTATAAACTTTTGTAGGTTTTATTCACCTCATTGGTCTGGTATTAAACAGCATCGCATGGAGACTGTGTAAGCTGGGAGTGATGGTGCTGGCTGCTGCCCTGGTGTGTGCACTGCCACGCCATTTACGCCTCCCTTCCCTGTCAGCTGAGGCAGAGCAGCAGGGAGAGGCTTGTGATGGAAAAGAAGTGGGAACAGCACATCCACCACACAATCAGCCTCGTATATTTTTTACTGTAATACCTAAAACTCTGCTGGGAGCTGTACATAGGTAGATATCTACACATTAAAATGAAGCGTTTGTCAAAAAACATGAGTATGTAGAAACCGACAGGGGTTGATGAAGGTAAAGGAAGAACCCACCAGGAAGCATAAGACAGTACTTGCATGAAAAATACCTCAGCACAGGTCTTTGCTGATCAGTGTGAAACCACTTGGGAATAGCAGTATTTTGGGAATAGCAGTATTTTGTTCTCAGAGGGCTGTAGAGTGTGTTTGAAATGGGAGTCTGGAGAGGTGAAGAAAGTGTGATTCAGGCTATTTATCTGAATCCCACGGACTACACAGTGATTCATTTCCAGAGAATCCATGTATTGATTCTTTTGTCCCACGTGTGACACACAGAGTGTAATAACAAGGCCAGGAAACTAAAAGCAGAAACACAACAGGCTTCATTAAGAGGTATCATCAGAGGAGGAAACCTGCCAGGAGGAGATGCAGAGCTTTATCATCTGCAACGAACAGTGCTGACTTTCTGCTGGAAAGGCTCGTGCTCCAGTAACTGCAGTTCCTGGTGAGGTCATTCCCCTCCAGTTCCCCCACTCCCCCACTCACATGGTGAAACTTCTCAAAAAACTCTGTCCTGACTGAGCTGGTTGAGATTGTCTCTGTGCATTAAGATGATCCTTTCAGAATCTGATTTCAGCCAGTAGCACAGATAATGAGTTAATCCACTGGCTTTAAGCGTTTTTTGCCTGTCATATCCTAGCCAGCACCAGAGGGTTCTTTTATGAACCCTGAAGATATTCTTGCCTAGAAGAAATTGCACTGGATAAGTGTATTTTTTTTATTTTATGCAATGAAAAGGAAAATCTACAAGCACTAATAACAGCTTAGCCTTTTCTGGACCAGAAACAACTTTAACATAGAACAGCTGCATCTAAAACCAAAGTGTTTTTAATGCTCCTGCATTGCCTCACCTGAATAATAACATTCAGGGCTTTGTTTCAAGACTTAATTTGTTATAGGAAGTTAAAAAAAGACACACACGCAAACAACCCTATGGAAACTTTTGCCTACAATAAGTGTCAAGCAGAAGGAATGTTATTGATTGCAATAGATTTACACCCATAATGAATTTGGCCGGCTGGTCAAAAGTCTAGTGGGTGTGTAAATGGGGAGGTGAAGTGGGGAATGACGTACGTAGTGGTTTATCTGGAGAGTGGAGCCGCAAAATGTTGTAGTTACACTTAAGTTTTATTAAAAATGCCATTCTAACGAGCCCTAGTGGCCCCAGCACATGGAAAGTGGCTTGCTGTGTTTTGAATGGCACCGAGTAACACCCCAGGGCCTTAAATCAGTTCAAGATGTGTTGGTGGCGTCTGATGTTAAGCATAGAAGGGAAATTCAAAGCAATATAGATTTAACCTGGAGACCCTTCTTTTGCCTGATGCTTATCAATAACGCAAGCGTAAGTAAAAGCCAGAAGAAATTTGGTACCGAGGCAGAGTATTACATAAATGTGTGATTTTATTAGTAATATTTTCACTGAGGTTTGGATAACCAATCCAAGCAGCAAGACATTGAAATGTGGACAACGAAGAGATAAAGCCAGATGTTTCATCCTGTATATTTCTGCAGGCACCACTTGAGGTACAGTGTCCAGACAAAATTGAACTGGGGGAATAAAAAAGAAAAAACTTTGTTTTTGTTTTGGTTTTGTTTTTTTTTTTTTTTAACAGGGCGAATGGAGGAAGAAGAAACAGCCATGGAGGGAGTGAGAAGAGAAATTCTGCTACATCTTTCAAGTCAGAGCTGGGGTTGAGGGATTGTTATACTGCAACAGCTGACCATGGAGAAAACCATAGACAAGGGAAAAAAGGAAAATGTGAAAATGCCCTTAATCCCAACTATAAGGAACTCCTATATTTCTTTGCATTTATATGCAATGTCTTGCTGAGAAATTAAAGTGGAGTGCTTATATTGCAAAGGGTGGACAAAACAAGCCTTATGTCTTTAATCCAGGGCTGTGCTTCCAAACCTTGGCATAGCTGGGACATTTCTACAGGAACATTTCAGTGTCTTACCTGTTTTGATAGGACAGTGAGAATTATGGTTTCAGAGGTATTACTAATGCCAAGAAGGATTTGTTGAGTATTTGGATGTGACATAAGCTGCACATATTTGCTACCGGCCTGAACCAAACCTTTGAATTCCAGGCTCTGGGATGACGCCCAGAAAACTGAGGTGCACCTGTAATGCTATTTGGTTGGCATGGTGGGTTTGGATGGTTGAATTTGTTGATGTCTATAATGACAGCAGGAACTTGAAATCTGCTGAAGTCCTGAATGTCCTTTACTCTCTATCTCTGTGGTCTGGAGACACAACCACTGAGTCATGAAGAGCAATCACTAACCTATGAGATGCAATTAGAAGGGAACCCCAACAACCACCTATGAAATGCCAAGGACTTGGCACAAATACCTCTGGTGATACAATGGAGAAGGAGCCTTAAACTCTTACCTTAAGCACTGCTTGCTTCCATCCCACACTGACAGCTTTAGCAACAACGTGACTTGGAGTGTCTAATTATAGGATAATTATTGTTGTTGCATTTGTAAAGGTCAGTCAGTAGAAGCGAGGACCCTAAGGGAATGGAGACAAGAAAGGTGAAGGAGGAAATGGGAGTAGAAAGGTTCAGAGAGTTTTTGACCATGTGGAAACAGAGAGGGAGATGTTGCCTTTCTCCATAACTGGAGCACAATTTGGAGTCACGTAAAATTATTGGTTTGTGCTCACAACTAAATAAATACAACAACCAATAAATGTGAGCAAAAGTCGAGGTTGTGTCTCCTGCCTTTCTCCGTGCCTACTGCATCAAGGAATTAAGCAGCTGGGGTGATATGGCCAATTATAACCTAGATAAATCATTGCATCTGTCTGCTCTCCTTTCCTACTTCCATTCTGGTCCAATAAAAAAAGAGGCAGCCTCTGAGCTGAAGCTTGATTTTTGCTCCTAAGATGGAAAGTAAGAACTGGTAAAGGGAGAAAAGACAACTCCAAAAACAGCTGCCATAAAAGCAGAGAGAAGGTGGACTCAGAAACTGAATAGCAGAGTACTGATCCCATATTCAGTGACTACCATCTAAGAAAGTTGTGGACATAGTTCAGATTGAGGAATCCAATCTTCTTTCAAATCCACAGGAAAGAAACCAATCATGCTACAGCCACACTGGTGATCTTGTTGCTCCTTTTCCCCTCTGAGATTCCTGCCCATTTTTTGGCACAGAGCTTTGGAGGCCCAAGCAGAGGTTCACCTTTGCTTTTCAGCACATTTGCATTTGAGCCTGTGAAGGGAAGACTAAAATTTGTGACCTCAGTACCGAGTGCATCCTGTAAGCTATAATATATTCTTAAGTACTATTCATTGGAGAGAAGCCTTCTGTGATCCTAACCAGCAGGTAAGTAAATAAATAGATCTGTGGGGAGCTGTTGATCTATATCCACCTCAAGAGCTTCAGATTTAAGTGGAAAAAAACATGAAGCAAGACTGGCAGAAACAAATGCTTGGATTCAGGCAATCATCAGGACAGAAGTAAGAGACACTAATTATTTGGATTCCTATCCCCCACACGAATAATTGGCTGAGCCTGGAACAAAAATTAATTTGTTTGGTAGCTACAAAAATTCCATAAATTGGCAGCAATAGTGTTGTTAAGAATCTTGAACCTGACCTGTGCAATGGGATTGGCTCACCTAATTTATTTTTTGTAAGTCTTCAAAGAAAATAGGTCAAAATTCCTTAGTGCAATTAGTTCAACTTAGTATACCCACCTTTGATCTGTTAAAATATAATTATATTTTTCTAAATTATCCTCATTTCATTTTAACTGGCAAGATATGAAAGTATGGATGGATCTGAACCCAACTGAGGTTCTCCAGGGTATTGTGTAGTTAAAAGTGTGTGAGGTGAGGGCCAGGGCAAGTCCATTGCAGATGAGCCAGTGCAACTTCTTTATTCCTGCAGTATTCATTTAGTCCCTTCCACACTGGTAGGGTGAGAAAGCCATATAAAAAACGAAGCATATACATTTTAGATTTGTCAAAAATAGGTTGAAAATCAGTTTAGCTTGAACCCACTTGTATGATTTTAGCACCCTGTAGGGTCTGTTTCCTAAATACAGGACAAATTCAGGGTCTGAGTAGCTGATTTCAGAGCACTATAGGAATTGCCATTAATAAAAATTATCAGATCAATCAGACATAACCCTGCTGTTGTTCTCCTCGGGCATCCTGAACTTTATTCCTAATTCCAACTGTGTCTCTAGGGACATTCCTAACCTTCAGCATCGGACTGTATTATACAAATAAAGTAAAGAAGTCATCATCATGAAGTAAAGGGAAAGGAAAGATTCCAAGGTAAAATTTAAAGGGCTAAAATGACTCAGTGGGAAGAGGAATAGAAAGGTTCTGGATAGATTTATGAAGTCAAGGGGAGAAAAACCTGTTTTTAACTCTCATGATTCATGGGAAAGTACAGGAATGAGAGCTAGAATGGAGAAATAAACTGAATATGTATGTACAAAGAGGATAAATCAAGAGGATTAGAACTCTAGGTGAGATACAAGTATCCTCATTTTCAGATATCAGAAGTTATTTATCAAAAGATGTTACATTTCTGTGGTTGGAAAAGGTTTTACAAGTAAAAGATATATATGGGTGTGATCTTACAGGTAAAACTGCAAGGAATGGAGATTGTAACTTGTGTTTGGCATTTCTGAGCCCACTTCACTGTTGTCCCTTGGTATCCCATGTGTGTGTCTAAGGAGGGAAAGGGAAAGAGTGAATGTTCCAGGTAAACAAGCACATTGTGCAACTCTGCATCTGGAAAACTGTGTCAGCCTTTAACTTGTTTAACTGGCCCTCCTATGGCAGTAACACATCATTACTGCTTTCCGGTGTTTATTAATGTAATTTTAATGGTTTATTTGTAGCAAGGTTCAAATTCCATGCAAATGGATGTTTAAAAAAAATCAGGAGTTTCATAGCCTTCATTATTGTACTTTGGAACAAGCAGATTGCATTGGATATGGATGGAGCAGAGAGAGAGGTTAATGGAGCAGTGTTTTGGATAGATTTGTGGTCTTACATAGGATCCCTACCTCATCAAATTCCCTGAGATCCCATAGCTACCAAAATGAATGTTCCAGTCCAACCTGCCATTTCAGACTCAAGCTGCTCAGTTCTGCTGCACTAAGGGGTTTTTCCTCTGTGCCAAAAGGGTCAACACGCTCTGGAGAAAATTGGTGGAGATTCATTCCCAAGCGTGGTCAAATGTCCAGGACTTCTCAGAATTAGTAGTCATCATTCCTTTAATAACAGTGTGTAAGGCAAGACTGTCATTCCCAAGCCACTCCTGGCCTGCTGGCACAGACAGACTCCTGTGTGCAGTCATAGGATTCCTCTGTTCCCTCTGAGGGAAAGGATGCAGCAAACTCAAACATCCCAAATGACTAAGCACCCACCAAAAAGGAAAACTAGATGGTTAGTCATGAAACTGAGACAGCAATAATTCACTGCATGGTAAGAAAACTGAATTCCTAAGCTCAAACTTGATATCCAAGCCCTCTGAAGGGCAAATTGGGAGTGCTCTGTGGATTTTTTTTTTTCCTTTCTTTATGTCTCTCCTATAGAGTCTGAAATACGAATATATATATGTCATCTGCTACATGTAAACCCATATAAAAAGCTCACTCCAAGGATGTTTTCTCTCAACAGGAATGCATAATGAAGCATTTAAAAAGTTCTATATTTGATTTAATTTGAACCAATATATTCAGTGAGTTCTCCAAATACCTAAGAGATGATACTGAGACTTTTATTTTTCCCCAGCCAGCTCTCAACATCATTTCAGTGATAGGTTCCCAGTCCATAGGTTGACTGTGATCTTGTTTCATAAATAAAATCCAAGCCTTAAAGTGGGAATACGTTATGAGGGGATTAAACAAGTGACACTTGTTACTGGTATGAACATTCATCATTGCATCCCAAAGGGACACTCTTGCTGCAAAACTTGTTTCTCCTTTTATTCTTCTCATTACAGTTGAAAGAGGGACAAGTTTATGGAGTTTTCTTTACAGTTACAGCAGTTTGTAGTACTGGCTCTTGGCACTAAAACTTAGTTGGGATAGGTAGGGGATCCAACTGGAGGAAAAATCTGCTGAAGAGGACAGCAGTGAGGTTGTAAATTGATTTTTAGGGAGTGACCTTCCTTCTACTTCCATAGTTCAGTTCAGTTTGAAGGCTGAAACCACGCAGGTGTTATGGTGGGATGGGGGTTTTCAATAAAGACTAGAGCACAGCTTGAAAATTCAGCAGAGGGGTTTGTGCATTTTAAAGACATGGGTAGCTGGGAATTTTGGTTTAGCAGTTCTAGTCATCTATTTCAGGAGTTCTTTCAGAAGTTTACTTTAGATTTGAAAGCTTGTTTCAGTTTTAGAACCTCGACACAGGAAAGGAGCCAGACCCTGATATCGTCAGAGATCTGTCAACCTGACTGAGAGACACATCCTTAGACTGAAAGCTGTCAAGTTTGGCAAGCGAAAAGATTATATTTTGTTATGACAATATATATTAAAAAATATGAAAATATTCAGTTCCCCTTTTTTGGTTACCTGAGATGTCTTTGAACCTCCAGATCTTCACATACCACTCTCACTTTGTCTTCAACGCAAGAGGTGCCCTCGGTTGGCAGGTAGAAGGTACACTTTGACCTTGGGAGAGCTGAACATATGACTTAGGGCCAGGTTTCTCCTGTTGTTTCTCATTAAGAAACCTCGTTTCTGTTTCTGTCAATATTCTCTGTGCCTCTTCCCAGTTACCTGCCAGATCACTCATCAGAATACTGAGGGTAGCAAGGAACAAGGATCTAAATGCAGACAATGGAAACAGGCTGAGCATTTTCAGCTGTGTCTCTCAGGTAGGGTGTATCTCACCTGGTCTGGATTCAGGCTGCATAATTCCAAAAGCGGAGATTTGTCAGTGCCCCTTTGCTCACAGACAAGCAACAAGAGAGCTCACAGAAGCTTTGCTAGCAGGGCTGAGGCAGGGAAAAAGACCAAGCCTGCTGCAAGGTCCTGGCTGTCAAGGTAAGGTGACCTGTGTATGTCTCTTCCTCTTAGGATGAAATCATGCTAGACCTCCTCCCAGACCATGCTTCATTCCATTAGCAGCCCTGCTGACTTCCCTGTGACTGTTCAGTCTGGTTAGACTTACAGTCTGGCCCTCATTTCTCTGCTTCTTAATTTAGGGATAGTAAAGAGACTTAGTCAAAATATGTAAAAGCCCTAGACAGTTACTACCAATTGCAACAGAAAAACTTTGCAAAAGTAGATCAAATCTGGCCCTGTTAGCCCTTGCCAGCCAATGTTTTGGCTCTGGGTATTTTTTAAGTTCCTTTCTTGTCACTCTAAATCAGATGATTCACGCTGCTAACATGTTGTATTGCTTATCCAGTAATGCAACCTAATAAAACCCTGCTTAAAACCATTTTCCTTAAAGAACCAGAAGAATTTGTTCCTTGCAGAATCAAACCTGTGTTCTTAATAAAGGCAGATTGAATAAAACAAGCTCTGTGAAGTAAAGAGACTAATTTAACAGCTCGCTGATGAAAATCTGTGGCTAACGTCCCCCTCCCTCACCCCTTGCATGAGAACAGATGGTTTAACACAAGTTCTGAATGCAAAGTTAATTAAAAAAAATCCATTGCTCTTACAATCCTTGGGCTAAGACTTTAAAAGTTCCCTGCTAAATCGGAATGCCAATGCTTTTATTTTGAGCTCTGTAATAAGGAAACGGATTCATTAATGTTCTGCAATAATTGAAGTAGAGTGATGGTCATGGATTAGCCCTTGAATTGAGCACGGCAGGCTCCCTTGGCAGCAAGACACCAGAATGGAATTTGAAAACCTCACTTGTGTTCCATTTTCTCCACTGCTCTCAGTGTAATGCTGGAAGCAGGTACAAACACCTTCATGGCAATGTCCCCAGAGGGAAGGAGAAGACATTCCAAATGCAAGATCATGTCCCATAACAACAACCTACAACATATTAGTATTTGATTTCAATGAACTTCACAAAATCTCCAAATTATTTCATATTGGGCTGGGATGCATCTATTTCTGGGATGGAAGGCAATGGTTTGTTAATGACAGTAACCTTGTATAAAAACCAGCACAAGACATGAGAAAACTAATATTGAATTAGTTGCCACTTTTGTTGCAATCTCCTTCCTCAAACACCTTCTAGTCTGAAAAGTCACTTTAAACAACAGGGAGGAGTTTGGCTAAAGTGAAAAGTAATTGCCTGAATTAGAATCATCTTGTCTTAGTGCATTTAATGTTTTCACATGTGAAACATCAGAAGATCCTTAAGCTCCCAAGTGCACCTGGAGGAGAGTTTTGTTTTACCTCTCATTTGCAATCAAAGAATCTCCCAGCCCCGTTCTTGAAGACTGAAAAGCCATCTCTCATACTCGAAACTGACACTTTCTTCATCCAACTTTCTACCCCAAAATCAATTCAGCCCAAACATCCTTAACACCAGCTCTTGGGAAATGAGGAAATACCAGGCCTACAGGGACATCTTCTGATTATAACAAGAGTCCAAATTTATGGGGAATTTTAATAGGATCAGGTAATTCTGATCAGGATCCCAACCCCAGTAGGACCAAAGTCACTCTTCAGTCCTTGTTGAAATGTAACTTGGAGGGAAATCTAATTAGCTACTGGGAAGCAGAGTCCTCCTGGTTACCTTATCCATTTTTGATCGTATCTTTTACAAGCTCCAGTAGCAACACTCAAAAACTGAAACAGACTCTGAGCATTTGTTTCACAAATTGTACCTATGAAACACAAATATTCATAGTCTACATCAATATGTGGACTATGAATAGAACACATCACTCTGGAGTTGGGGTGGTGTTGTTTGGGTTTTTTTAAGTCAGTCTTTGATTTTTGCACCACTACTTGATCATGGATTGCAAAACCCCAGGAGCAATTAATTGCAGAGACAAACTCTTACCCTACTACAGTCTAATTCCTTAATAGCATCCTTGAATCAAAGAGATGTCTAAACATTATCACATGCACCTATGATTAATAGCTCCCACAATCAATTACAGATGCAAACCTGCAGGAGCAGGCTTGGCCCATAATGTGAATGGATAGAAGGTATCATGCATGTGACCAAGAATTAAGCCTATTTATCACCTAATGCTGGCATTTATGGAGCCAAAGTTCTCACAGTCTCTCCTGAACTGGGCAGACTAACAAACAGCTTTAAAGAGAATAAACACCATCTACAGTTGACGGCATAAATATTGTTAATAACATTATACCCCTCCAGCTGAGGTGTGGCTGATACTCTTCCTGATGTTTTAATTGGCACGAGGGCTCATGGTAATCATGGTTTATTGGAACCAAAGGAAGTCTTTTAAGTTAGTCTATTTTTTCCTTCTTCATTGCTCCTCAAGTGATTTTTCTCCATACAATACTGGGACTTTGATGGACTGTGATGAAGAACAAAGTGACTACACAAAAGCACAATGAACCTATAAAAGATGCATTAATTATGTTTAAGTTGGTAGTTGGAAAGCAAAACTGGGCAAAGCAGTTCAGTTCTCTTCAGTATGAGCAAAAGGGTGACCGGGAGTTGTCTTTTATTTCCTTTCTTTCTTCCTCACCTGTACTCTCCTCATGATCTCCTTCAACCTTCCATGCCATTGAAACCAAAACTCAGTGACTTCCCACCAAAACCACAGAGCCATCAGGCAGACTTGGCAGATCACAGCGAAGCTGTCAACCAATGCAGGCTTAAAATTTACAGCAAAACCCCAACACTAGTTGAGTTTCACAAGATTAAATGCTTAGGCAAAGAAATTTCTCACAGCCTCAGCTACTGTGAAATAATCCCTCTCCCCAGTGCCCTGGCCAAGCTGTTGGCCAAAGCAACTGCAGTTGCTTCTGGGCAACAAGACTTTGCTCTCCCTCTCTCCCTTCCTTCCAACCACCTTGACTTCTCAAGATCTGCTCTTGCATCGTACAGTTGTTCTTCTAAACTGCTTTATCATTTTCAGAACTACAGAGGAATGAAAGGGATTTTCCTTTGCACTGACATTGTGGTTTTGTACATGACTCTCTAATTCTGGGTCTTGCATGGCTAATCCTATTTTCTACAGGGTGAATTATTCCCATAAATGTTAGCTGTGCACTCTGCCTTATCTGTGCTGGTCTCCACTGCTTCTATCTCAGGGAGAATTGTACTTGTGGAGAATTGTGGCCAGCTAAAATGCAACCCAAATGTGATGTAGAATCTTTTCTCCAGCTCTGCATCTCTTTAAATATTCAATACTCTGGCAGAAAAAGTAAGATGCATGCATACACCATGTTTGCACACAGAATAGTTCATTCTTAGTAGGAAGGTCATACAGATCTGGTGGCTGCAGAGGTCCTCTAGGCTGTTCTCCACACAGCAACATTAATAAATGAACAGTATGGATTAGGAGCTTTCTTCTCAACAATTTTGCTTTTTAATGATTCGTTATTATTAAGAAAATAATTGAATCAGCTAGGATGAAGTAGGGACTCATCATGGACCTTCATTTTTTATTAGACACCTCCAGACAGAGCCTGACTGAAGCCACAAAGCCAAGGTCTTCACCTGACCTTGTACCCTTCCCCCACCAGCCAAGGGTTGTTCAGAGACTGGGTTCTTGTTTTGGCCTATGATAGAAGCTGCACACAACACAGGGCAGCTGTGATCCCAAGCCAAAGTCTGAGTTATGAAAACCTCATTCAGAGCGGTCTGTATGTAATGTTTTGGGCTGGAGCCATCTTTACCCAGAACTGGCACCAAGTGCCTCTTAAAGGTTCCATAAGAATTTGGTTGTTGGCTTTTTTTTTTTTAAATTTATTTTTTTTTATGTTTTTATTTTTTATTTTATTTGTTTGCTTGTTTTGGTTTTCTCTTGCTGACTTCCCGTATTTATTCTGTCTCTGCATATTCTCACGTCAACAGGAAATAGGAATGGAAATGCTGAAATATCCTCCGAAAGACTTTGTTTTGCTTTGATTTTTAAGGTATTTCAAGCTCAACAAGAAGCAAAAATATTGAAAACTTTACAAAGAAGCCTATAAGGCAAGACAAAACTCACTTCTTCCTCAGAGGAATCCTCTGTGTGATTTAACTCCAACATGAAAAATTGGGGGCTGTCTACATTACAAATGATCTATAAAATGCCCAGCATTGATTGAAGCTCTGAATGAAAGCCCAGGGTTATAGATTCTGGTATGGAATAAACTAAGAGTTATCACAGTCAAATCAATATTTGCACCTCCCAGAATATGGCTTCATTCCCTGATCTTGGGAAGGAGAGGTGAATAGACTAGACTTTCCACAAAAAAGAACCCAAATATCTGCTGTTAATATTGTTGGGAGGTGAAAGAAATAACAATTAAACTGTGGAGTTTCATTTTATAGCCCACACACTCATTTTTCTCCACATTCATATGGGCCATGCAGAGTCTCAGTCCACTTCTGGGGTATATACAGCATTACTGCACCACTCACTGGGGGTATTTATGCTATAAAGTCAGTTTTCTACCAAAGGGTTCTGATTCTCACATCCTAAAGGGACTGAGCAGTGTTCATCCTGTTTCCAAGGCAGAGCAGGATGCCTGGTTCTTTTTGTGGGACCACATTGGTCTTCATCATTGTGAAGGACAAGATTTTTGATTTGAGTAATGTGAAAAATGTTTCATTTTCCTCACCACCATATTCCCAGACATGTTATATTACCTCTGAGGATACTGATGCTTGCTGAATTTTTGTGCTGGAAGGCAAAAGAGGGCATCTCTTTCTTGCCATATACAAAGAACTTGACTGATTTGCCCCAAAAGTTTCATCAGGAGAATTCCATTCAGAGAAAGACATGTGGAATTTCCATTAATATGAAAATGGGACTAAAACCAAAAACGACAGCAGAATTCTGCATGTGTAAATTAGCTCTGGCATTTTTAGAGTTTAAAAAAACAGTGGTAAGTTCTGCCTTTCTGTGTGTCTGTGCAAGCTTAAAGCTTCCCTATGATGCACTTTAGGGCTTGGGACCTACTTTAACCCTTCCTAGAAAGTTTGTAATTTTGCTACAGCACGAGGACTGTACAATAACATCAGTACAAAAGCTTTGTTTCCTCTTAAAGAAAGCTTGTATTGTAAACAGTGATCAAAAGGAACAAGGAACAACCAAGAGGAGTTGTATGGAAAACACTTGCAGTGATCTTTGGTGTGTTCACTTCCCTAAGCACCTACTGTTTTGCTGTCGTGGTTGGTCTGTAATTTTCAGACACTTTTGTAAATGATGATGAATCATAACGTTTTCTAGATCTCAGAGGGGAAAAAAAACCCCAACAATAAGAGCCTACAGTAGCATTTCCTGGTTAAATATACGTTTGCAGCACAACATGAAGCGCTGGGTTTAATGAACAGCTGCAATTTACTTATCTTTTGAATGGATCGCTTTAAATGCATGATGGAAAGTACCTTTCACCAAACTGCCCATTAGAAGTGAACTACAAAGTAAATGGATTGTATATGGAAAGCACTTCTTATCTCTGTGAGTGCAGTACATCGCCTGAAGAGACTTTTTTCCTTTCTTTTTTTCTTTTGAGTAAAGGGTATTTAATGACACCTTTTAAAATTCTGACAAAATGAATATGTTTTGTTTTATCCCTACTATAAGAAGATTGACTAACAATTTAAACAAGGGTAGTCTCATGGCTACAGACACAGATGTACAAATTAGATGCTTAAAATAATAAGTGAGATTCCCAATCGAGTAACTCGTTCTGCTCTAGTATTTTACTATATGGCAATTAATGCTACATAATATGGGACAACTGGAGAAGAGTGTGTTCACTTACTCTGGGCATGGCAGATTAGTCCCTGGTATTTTCAAGGGAATACACTGAGTATTTCAAGATTTGGTAGGTCTGGATCATATTTATGAATGTTTGCTCTTGCTGAGCACAGCACAGGCAGTCAGTATTTAGTTAGAAGTAGATTATGACAGTCCATTTTTTATTGGTATTTTGCCATCACGAAATATTCCAAAGTGCTGTTTCCCTTTTGGCTCACTGAGGCCATGGCTCTGTTGTCACTAATGGTAGCTGCTGAGGGGGACTGAGCTCCCTTTGGAGATTGCAAAGGTCACCTTCATATCCACTGCTCAGAGAGCCCACAGTGTCCACACAGTTGGAAGTGGGTTTGATGTAAGGCACAGCTCAGGAGGAGATTTCTGGTCAGAGGCCTGAGATACAGTGAATACTTGGCCAACAGTGTCTGCAAAAATAACCACTGGGATTTCACTGAGCAGTTCTGAGTAGCCAGCTCAGAACTGTCTGCTCCCTGATTGCCACAAATGGAGGTGTTTATATTTGGCTCTGTAGCCATTACAAATAAGACAAATTTTAAAAAGGCGAGTATTCTGATTTACCCAATTGCTTCTGCAAAGCTGTTAGGGCTGCCACTATTAAAAGATCATACTCCAAGCATTAGCCTGGCGTTGTCTTTTTAATGGCACCAAAAGCAGACACACGGTCAGACAAGAACATCCTTTCCTCTCTGCTCGTTCTTTTCAAGCAATAACTGTTATCCCAGTGACTCATGGACAGTTAAACCGCCATCACCATCTCAAGAAACAGAGCAACAATATCTGTTGTTAAACTTGGCAGGATCCATTAAGCTCAAAGTGATGTGTCCTATTTAGTGATGACAGCCAAGTTCAATTAAGTTCCATTTGACATCTCTTTGGATGCTTCTCCAAACTTTATATGTCCCTCTTGGCACTGTAAATCTCACAGAGCTGTTTTCTTCATGAAATTTTTGTTACAGTTTTAATTCTGGATGGGACTGGATGTAAGAGTGAGCACAGCCTCTCACTTCATGCACTAGCACTTCTGCTTCTAGAAGCTTTAAAGTAAGCAAAAAGAGGAAAACCGCTGGACAGCTTTGAGAAGAGGGAGGAAAACGTGCATTTTTCTTCATGTTTTGGGCAAAAGATCATTTGGGGGGCAAAGGGAATGGCTATCTTATTTTATCTGAGCTGACTTCTCATCTGCTACTTGAGCCTCTCTAGTTTTCCTCCTCACTAGGAAACAGCTTGGCTATAGCCATTGCCTGACTGGTGAAGTCAGGGTCAATTTTTTCCATCTGGACTGCATTAAATGTCTTCCATTTGCTCATCTCCCTCCCCCCAAACCACTCCTGCTCCTCCCCAGCCTCCCTTCTAATGCTGATGTGCTGCCAGGCGTATTCCGTTTCACCCACAGCCAAAAGGCAGCTCCAGTAGGATCTCATTAATTCACACTAATGATGGGGAATTTGGCAAATTAGTGAACTGACTTGATCCTGCCATTATTAATAGCTTTGCTGTTGACTTCAGGCAGAACCAGACTGAGGCCCTGAATTGATAGGTCTCCTCAGACACCAGAAAGAGATTATATTTTATGAAATAGACTGATTTTTGTTTGTATTATTAGAGTTTAGTGTTATGCCAGTGCATACTACAGCAAAAGCAATGAAGTCTAGTTAATGTGATGGCTCACAACAGCTTTTCGGCTATTAAATCTCTGTAGAAAGGAGATGAAAGCAAAAAGAGGACGTTTTCTTCACTCTTAGCAGAATGAAGGAACTTGCACACTGGGAGACACTGCATGTCTGTTTGGCCATCAAAAGGTTTAGCCCAGCAAGGATTTAGCTGATGGGGCTCTGCCAGATTTCCATGCGACTGGGGTGAATTCCTTAGTCTTTTTGTGTCTGAGCTGCCTTCTGGAAAAAGAAGATACTCTTTCCTTTCTGTTGGGGTTATCTGTGTCACTTGGCTGATAACATCTTAAAATCTAGTCCAAAAGAGCTCTGCTTGGGGTATGAGGATGCTCTCTCAGCAGTAACAAAGAGAAATCAGTGATCCACTGGTCATTTCTATCATCTTTTCTCAGCTCTTATGTCTGTTTTCCATCCAGCCATAAAGCACAGTCACATCAGTCCAGGGAATTCCACACCAGGGAACGTTTAATGTTACTGTGCCAGTGCCAGCTTTGCAGGCCTCAAGCAACTCTTATGCTCTTGTGACAGCACAAAGAAAACAAGCTCAGTTGAAGGTCTGAATGAGTAAAAATTACTTTGCATTTCTCAAGGTTAATGCGCTTTAATTTACAAAGAGCAAAGCAAATATACACACAGGTCTATTCTCTTAAAAACACCAAAGGAGACAAGCAGATTCTCCCTTTGGTGCTTTCCTTCCTGGAGGCAATGCAAAATCAACTTTTGGTCTTCTCAACAGCTTACCCTAATAAGCCAGATCATGAACTGCAGCGGCTGAAGCACAGACACACACGTTGCCTTCTGCCAAATTTTGGGAGCGGGGCGAGGCAGAGAGCTGGAGGCTGTAACGTCTCCAATCACCTCCATCGCACAGAGCCTGAGTGCTCTCAGGGGAGAAGGAGGGAAGGGTGAGACTAAGACCACACTGAAAATAAATCCAGTGTTTCTACCTCTCTCTGGTAATGGACTTCACTTCATAGGCTTGAGCAACTCATGGGAACTGGAGCTGGAATTCACCTTGCTGTTATTCCAGCCACACAAGAGGGGAAAGAACCACCTGGTCCCTCAGACAATCAATCAGTGATATCTCTAGAGCTCAGACAAACACAACAGCACCATTCCTCCTGACTTTATTCCAGGGATCTGTCCTCCTAAAGATTAGAAAACTAACTTGCATCTCCCAAAAGTAAATTACATCCCTCAAAGACAGTGGATTGGGATATCTAAGCAGACATTCTTTCCTCTATGGCAACATCATCACATGGTGCTTCCCAGTAGCTGTTCTTGCTGCTCTGGGCAGATAAAAGCATGCTGGAAAGTAGCCTTATAGACAGTTTCTTCTCTCCTCCAACATATATAATCTCTCGGTCAAAGAGCATGCTACATAAAACCAGCACTTTGCAGATATCATACTCTCACAGTTCCCTGCTTAGGATCAAAACTAGAGGGAGGACTGGGCCTTACTTCATTACACGTGAACATGCTTGAAGCTGGAGTTAGAATGTAGCAATAATGGTTGTAATATGTTCAGGATTTTTTGTTTGTATGCCTTGGAGGACAGAAATTGGGTATATATATGCCAGTTCAGATATTTAGGGGATTTTAAATTATTTTAATTAATTGGTGACTGTGTTGTGTAATTTGATCTTTGGCCTTTGCTGCTCCCTCGCAAGCTACTCCCACTCCAATTTCTATATGCCCTGGTGAGGCCATCCCTTGGCTAGTTCCATGTGGCCTTTCCATATCTCTCACCCCATACATTGCTTTGCATCTCTAATGCTCTTAGATTACTCCAGTCTTGCCTATAACAGACTTTCGTGGCATTCCCTGCTTTCATCCCTTCTCCTTTCCTTTCCCCACTCACCTTGAAGAGCAAAAAGTCTTAAAATAAAGGAAATGGTCAGAACTGGGAAAAAAAGGAAATCTGCCAGGAGGGATTAGCTGGAGTATGTGTAGGCAGCTGTATGCTCCAGAAGGAATCTGGTCATATTTGTTTTCCCTTGTTCTATTTTTCCTAAGTTTTCCTTTAGTGTATCCCCAATTTGGCTGTGTCTGATGCTAAAATGAGATGCCATTCAATAAGATTCTTCAAACCTTGAACACCTGTGGGTGGTGAAACACCTTCTGGTTTGCCTTTCTTAGGCTTCAGAATTAACAATGCAATGACATAGAGTAGAAAAACTCTTTCTCCCCAAGGCACTGTAAGACCTGACTTTTGTACAGGCTTAGAAAATCTCTTGTGTTGGGAGTATTTTCAACGACAACAAAAACATTTATTCTAATAAATGACAGCTCAGATTCTGAGACAGCCATGTCTCAGGCAACATGTCTTATTCCAAAATGGCCCAGTTTGACTTGGCATCAGCAAGGAGGAAATGTCTCATTCTGCAGTTGGCTTGCCAGGGAAGGCCTCACTGCTTTTGTAGCAGTGTACAATGACTGGTTGGTGCCCTTTGCTGCAGAGTGAGGAACCGTGCTCTCTCTGGAATAGGAAGTCAAATGTCTCCCGTGAATGGGTCTATTTGCCCATCTGCACCTCCTGCTGTACCACCCACCTTCCTACTGGCATCATCTGCCTAAACCTGGAAGCATCCCAACCTCAAAACCAAGTGCCATGCAGCATTAACTGGATATTAGTTGTATCAAATGTGAATTAATAGAACTATTTTTCAGGCTACATTAAGAGTGTGAGAAGCTTCTTACAGGCAAAGCTATCAGCTTGAGTTTCATAGTTTAAATAAAACTGTTTAATTTGTTCCTTGATCTATTTTACTACTTTAAAAAAAATGTCTAGAGCCTGCTTTGAAACTCATCAAAGTCGCTGTGAGGATTTTTATTCTTTCTCTCCTCCTCATTACTTGACAGGATTTAGATCAATCTGTTAAAAACATAATGTGGTTTTCCACATGACTCGGAAAGAGAGAACATAGACAACGATGAGGGAAAAGCCTCTGTTGTACAAACTCATGGACCACTCATCTCCTGACATCCTGGGCCACAACCAAGCCTCAGGCTTCCTCCAGGGCAGTCTGGGGAGGTGTTTGTGCTGTTTGCTGCCCTGGATGATGCCGTTAACCACGGCATGGGAACTGTCCAAGAAGACTCTGCCAGTGCCTAGATCTGCCCTTTGATGTTCTGCTGCTCTCCAAGTCAAAGGGCAGATTGGTCCAGAAAGTGGCAAAGATGAATACAACCAATAAGTATTTCCTCAAGCAGCAAAACACATTACTTTTGGTAATTATGTCTCGTAGCTGCTGTCTCCAGTAGCCAAGGTCAAAGTGCTGGGATATTTGTAATGTTTGCTTGCTCTCATTTAGCTTCTCTGGTGTTTCTTATGAGTTGAGCTCTGGTTACAGCCTTAGTAGGGATTTAACAGGATCTGTCTCTCTGCTATCCAGCAGTCTATTTTCACGAAAATCACAGCAACCTGATTATTTCTGAGACCTCTGCCCCCTTGTCAATTTTGATTGGAATTGGCCCAGGAGTTCAAAAGGCTGTAACAGTTTGATCATATAATCCTGGCTTCCTTAGGAAACCAAGCTAAGGAACAAACAAACAGAAGTCCTTACAGAAATACTCCCTTGACAGCTGAAGGGGTTTTTTAATCAACACCTTGACTTCTATGAAGACTTTTACCTTCACTTCCCACAAAGATTGTCTTACAGATCAGCCACCAAACATGCAGAGGTGGCTCTGGAGTGGCACTGTTACAGGCAGGTTTGCATTAGGATTAGTCTGTATCCCAGTGGGAACCATGGGAAAACTGCATGGGACTGAGGTGTCCTGGCAGCACCCAGTGCAGAAGATGACCACTGTTGGATAATTAACAGACATGTTTAACAGGAGCAAAGCTCAGGGCTGAGCTGTTCAGGGGATGGGACATGCAGAGGAAAAGAAGTTCCCCACATGGACAGTTCCCTCTGACTTGTTCACTCTGCTCAAATCCAGCCCAGAGCTGCCGTGTTGGGTGGTGTGGTGGTACAGCAGCTCTGTCTTTGGGAGCCTGGGACTAGGGATATGAAATGATACCTAACCATGGTCCTGGCCAGTTTCCTGCCCATCTTCGTGTGGTTGGTTTTCCTAAGGAGCATAGAGAGCTCTGAGACCTGAAGGGCCTGATTCAGCTGAGCAAAACCCTGCGAATCACAAGTTTTGATACATCCACCTCAGTGCAGGGTGGCTGTGACTGCAGAGCAGGAGAGCCACACTCAGATTCCTCCAGGCTGGTGGACAGCTTCTCCTCCCTCTGTTTTCTTTTCCCTTGTTGCTCTTTCCATGAGCACTGACAGCAGATCAGCTGAAGGGACGATTTTACAACCTAATCCCAATAAAAGACAGCAGCTGTCAGTGCAGAAACCGTGAGCAAGAGAATACCTGGATGATCCAGAGTAATACGTTTTGGTATTGGTTGCAAACTCTTCTTGCATCTGCCATTTTCAAAGCGATCTTAAAAAAAAAAAAATTAAAAAAGTAAAAAAGGAATTGCAAATATGCCAAAAACGATTATTTATACACGTTCAGCGCTATTTGATCTCAGCCAATTACTGCTATGTTCCAAATAAGAAGCTGGAAAAGCAAATCTTCCCCCTCCTTTTTTTTTTTTTTTTTCCAAGCAGATCGAGACTAACATTTTCCTGTCGTCAGAAACGATGACGCCTCACTCCGTTAGCCAGGGGATTTAAGCAGAAAACACTGATTTGAGAGGAAAGCTGAGGTAGTGGCCGCAGGCTGCTGGGAAAGGACGGGAAAAGAAGGAACCAGTCCGTCCGGGAACGGGACGCGGGGCGGGCTCTGCAGATTCCGGCACCAAGTGGAGCTCCGGACTTTGCTGTCCCATAAATAAGATAATAAGTGATCAGGAATGGCCTCTTGGAAGGCAGAGCCCTCATCTCTCCTTTCCCCAGACAAAAGGAACAAGATCTCTTTTTTTATCTTTTCTCTCCTTTCTTTTCTTCTTCCTTTTATTTATTTTTTTTTTAACATAGCTTTTCCCTCTCTAAGAGGTGTACGTTTAATTATAAAAGGGCCTTTTTTTCTGTTGTAATCTGTTTCCAGCTCGATTCCTTTGCTGGATAAATCCCTTAAACGTGTTGTCATTCCTTATTTATTGATTGCAGGTATTTGGGGTTTAATTGAGCAAGTCGGTCGTGGCCCAGGGCAGGAGTGGCGCTACATGAGCAATTAAATCTGATTAGCCCGAGCCCTTTAAGCCCCAGCTGGGTGATTGATAACCGAGACCAACATTCTTCAATTGACTCGCTACATCAAAAAGGAGAAAGGCTTAGCGGAGAAACGCATGGGTCCAACATGAAAAATAGCAAAGGAGCCGAGCAGATTAGATTTGCAAAGGAGCTGAGCTAACGGCGAAGGGAGCAGGGAGAATAGTCCTGGTCAGCCCATAAAATAAATCCATAAGTGTCTCCTCCTTTAAAGCTCAGTCAAGGCGCCTTTTTTTTTTTTTTTTTTTTTTTTTAATGGCTGAAGTGACCCGAGCTGGAGTGAGAATGGGCGAAGCGGTGGAGTTCGGATTTTAACACCCCTCAGACCTCGGAGCTGAGCTCCATCCATAAACCTGTCGTCTGTTTGTTAGTGTGTTTGTCTGCTCCGTCATTACACTTTTTGCCCGGTAGTTTAAGAAAATAAACTAGCAGGGAGAACAGGAGTGAGTAACCCCCATTTATCAAGCTGATGGATGTCCCGTGTCTCCCTTTGGAGAGGACAGGAACGGGGCAGTGACCAGCGCGGGGAGAGGGGTCTCCCTACCCGCAGCATCCTCCCGCAGCCGCGGGAGGTGAGTACCGGTCGGGCACTCTGGGACAGGGGCACACCGGAGATTTAGGGGACAGGGATGCTCCCAGGCTCAAGTCAGCGCCTCGGGAGAGGCGGCAGCGCTGCGCTGCTGAGCCGGCTGATGCTCCAGGAAGATCTCACGGATCAACCCTGCTGAGCTCTCAGGAGCAGCACCCCCACAAGACACACATTCTCCCCCAAAACCTCCCCAGAGCAGCCTTGTTTCCTCCTCCACTCCAGCAGAGAGAGAGGGAGAGCGAGGGGCTTCAGGCGCTCCCGGCTCCGCGGAGCCCCCGCCGTGCCAGACCCCGGGGGTCCCGCCGTGAGCGCGGAGCCACCGCGGCGGCACCGCCCGCCTCGTCCCGAATTACAGCGAGGGCGACTCGACGGGGGAAAATCAAAGCGAGGGGACGGGGGGGAACCCGGGGGGAAGGGGGGGCAGCGCGGCCCCGCGGCAGCGCCCCGGGCCGGTGCGGGCGCCGGGCTGGGCTCGGCGGGGCGGGGGTGCCACCCCCGCCGGGGCACCGCGGGGCCGGGGCGGCTCCGAGGGCGCTCCCCTCCTGCTGCCGACTTTTCCCTCGGATCAAAACAGCTTGAAAGCAACAGAAATCACTGGGGAGGGGAGGAGGACGTCAGCAGGAGCTGGACTTCTAAAAACCGTTCCGCCCCATAGGCTTTAATATTAAAAACCCCCTAGGAGCCTCAGACACTGTATTAATTAGTGCAACCACCCATGAAAAGTTGGGTTTGGAACAGCATTCTTTGCCCTGTGTGAAACAGCAACCCTAATAAACAATTGTTAACTTGGCCTATTGCCTCTGGTAAATTACACAGCATTAAAAAATAATGCTTTTCATATTAGGCAGTAATTAAAGGTTGGGACAGCTTTAAAACAAGAGGGGGAGGGGGGGAATCAAAGAAAATATAAAAATGTTCTTTCAAGAGTTATGGGAGGCTAATAAAGTATGTCTGTTATAGTGCACCACTTTGCCCCCAGCTACAGCCAAACTGGAGCCACTGCAATTGCCTCTCAATAAGATAATGATATTCCTTTCTCTGCTATTAAAAGGCTCCCAGTGCAAACTTAAAATGATTTATTTAATTTAAGAAATTATGAGGTGTAACTTCAAAGCGTAAGCCGTTAGTAATGGAAAACACCAGGTTGTTTAAAATTATAATAATAATTGTTTGGAATACAGTGACATCAAAGTGCTTTCATCACCAAATAAAATATAGCACAGACCCCCAAATCCAGTGGAGTTTATTGAGTAGACATTTTTTGGTGTGTTTTTATTATTTCCTTATCAAGAGACATTATTTTAGCAGCTCCTTTTCTCAGCTTTGATGTTTTGACAGTCTTAAATTAATTTTATTGCATTTTTTTGGCTCGGAGATGGGAGATTATTCTGACTGCTTATTTTTCATTATGACTTTTTTGTTTTCAGGAACCGGTTTGTTATTTAACACAGCACCTTGATAAGCGCAGTTGAAATGAATTGGCCATTACAGGTCATTAAAAAGCAAAGAATTTTGTTTTCAAGCAATCCATTACACGTCTGGGAAAATATTCCTACTTAAAACAAACTTTTGAGTTAAACGCTAGCATAATCAGTTTAATAAAACGGGTAGCGCATACTTTTAAGGAACGTGGTTTTTTTTCTTTACGAGATTCTTGCTTATTCAAAACACAGCAATCTAAGAAATACATATACAAAACATTATGCCAAAAAAGACCTGCCTTTACAGTAAGAATATCACAGAATGTTTTTAATTTCCTTGAACAGTGTTATAAAATGTTAATCACACAAACGTTGCTTGAGACTTTTTCTTCCCAAGCAAAGCAGAATTATTCCAGTCCCCTTTAAAAATGGTAGCGTTTTAAAATATACTGCAGTTGCAGCTTTATAGACCGGTATTTCCACTAAAACAGCAGGGACAGAATTGCTCTGGTGTTAAAAGACTGAAATATAATGGATGGAAAGATTTTTATTCCTTGCGTGCAACTAGTTGGGAACTGCTGGTAGCACCCGCCAAATGCCTTATGGATTACGGTGGGAAACACACATCGAGGGCTAAGGTAGTCAAACACAAACTAAAACAAAAAAGCTCAACGACAACAACAACAAAAAAAACCCAAAAAATCCCCTTCTCTTTCCCTGCGGCGGGGTCCGGCAGCGAAAAGGAGCGTGAACCGTGTAGCGGCTCGCTCCTGGGTTTCCCAATGCTGGGATGAGCTATGCAGTTTCCCTGAGATCCCTAATGCTTTTCACTGGAAAAATATGCCCCCTGCTCTACAATGGAAAAAAAAAATCGGAATAACCTCTTTGTTTTTATTTTGCGAGAGAGACTTCCTGCGCCAAGAATGTGGGCGCTGCCGAAAGTAGGTTAACTTCCAAAGTGACCCCCGGAAAAGGCATTTTGAAGTCTCCGTGGCTGATAGTGATAGTAGGAACGGGAGAAACACAGTCACACTGGAAGAATGCTGGGTTTTATTTGTTTGAGGGTTTTTTTTGTCCCGTTTAATGATTTTTTTTTTTTTTAATAGAGAGACCTACGTTAATCTTCGGGAATACGAAACGGGGGATGAATAGAGAGGGTAAATATACTCTGAAGAAAGCGAAATGCTCATTTCCCTCTCTGACCCACCGGCGGGGGCGGTGGGAGCTGGATCCACCATGGCTGCTCCGCGGACCCTCTCGCTCCTTGTGCACCCGCGGAAGAGTGCATGGCTTGGAGCCCCTTCCTCAAGGACGAAGGGCCGGAGATGCTGGCATTTGCTGGCCGGATGGGTCGTTCTGTGTCATCCACCCTCTCCGCGAGCTTCTCTCCTCCTGCAGTGCATGTCCAGCACTGACCCCAAAAATCCTGCAAAGCCCCAGGTGTGCGCAAATGGGGCGTTCGGGTGCCTGCGGTTACCTGTGTGACGAGACGCACAGGCACTGTGTGGAGATATGGGGCGTACAGCTCACCGCTATGGAGATGTGTGCGCGCACAGACACGCGGGTCCCCGCACGGTGTGCGAATGCGTGTAAAAATGTGCATATAAATCCCCGGTGCGGTGGTGGCCGCGCCAGAGAGCCCGCACAGGGGCCAGGAGTCGGGATGCTCCAAGGCTCCGCTCGCCGCCCAGCGCTGCCTGCTCTGGGGGGTACCTGAGTCCCCGCACCCCCGCGCTGGGGCTGCGGGTCAGGTGTCCCCTCCTGCGCGAAGCCCCCGGAGACGGTCCCGGGAGCCGGTGCCCAGCCGGGAGCGGCCCCATCACCGCCGGTACGGCCCGCGGGGCCCGGGGTGCCCTGGGGTTTCTGTCCCCAGAGCTGGGTGCCCGCTGACCCCGGCCCCGCAGCGAGGGTCCGGTGGAGAGAGAGAAACCCCCGAGCTCCTGGGAGCGCCGCTCGCAGCCAGCCCGTTTTTCCCCTTCCCCATAAAATGCAGGAATTCCGGGGTTGGACAAGGCAGCGTGACAACATGAAATGCAGGCTCGGAGCAACCGTGGCTTTAGGTAATGAACGCTTGGCCGTAGCGAGCCAGAAAGCCCAATCTCAAATATTTATGTCAACAAATCCATCCCTGGTGATGAAGGTCCCGGGAGAGCCGCTCTGTGACCGGCTGGCCTGAGCTGCCGCTCAGCAAGTCCGGATTTTAAGGATCGGGATAATTTATCGCGTTGTTTTTAATGTTTATTATTTATTGCTCTAATTATTTTTCACTTTCTATTGGGAATTTAAAATATATAGATGTACCTGGAACAGATGCCAACTCCTTTCAGTCTCACTCAACTTCTAATCATCGCATCTGCTTTGTGTCAGAAAATACTTTGGGAACAATTTAACTTTGCATTAAAATAACTAATTAAAGCCACACCTCCACAGCCTCTTGCGAAAGTGGGGGGAGGAATTTCAGTAAGTGCATCGCTTTTAATGATAGCATTCTGATTTCCCTGCCTTGCTGTAATTTATTCAGTTACAGATCTGCCTGCGGGGCAGCTCCCATTAGGCCGATGATGAAGTCTCATGAGTAAAGCTTGACACCTCCCTCCTAATAAAATATAATACTCAATTAACTCGGCCTTTCTGAAGGCTTTAATTGGAACAAGTTAATAATGGGCGCAGGGTGAATTGTCATGCCATCCGCAAGCTCAGAGAAGGTGTCACGGATCTGCCTTTCCCATAGCAGAGGTTGTAACCGAGATTTGGAAGCTTTTCCTTCAACACCCTTGTGTGCTGCAATAAATCTGTATCCATTTAAGGATCTATCATAACACACACAAAGCTCCTGCGCTCAAAGAATTTCCAGCGAAAAGATTTAGCTGTAATCCCTGACACAGCTGATTTATACTGAAGGTTAGAAAATACCGCTGGTTTATTTATAGCCCGGCCCAGCTAAGGAAGCACTCGGGACAAGCGGTCGGGGAAGGACAAGGGAGAGGGGCTTTGCCTTGCCCTGTATTTAGGGGGATGATGCTTCAGGGAAAAGGAATCCAAGAAAGAAGCAGTTGTCTCCGATTTTTAGGCGGCAGTAAATGTTAATTTGAGGAGTCTTCGTGGATATTAGGTTCCCCCATCAGTTGCGAAGCGGGAAGGTTAACAGGGGTTTTTCTTGGAGTCGGGAGCGGGGTGAGCAGGGCGAGCTCCGCGATGCTCTGCGCTCCCCGAGCCGCTCCCCCGGCCCGCAGCCCCCTTCCCAGAGCCCAGATCGGGGGGTGTTTCCCTGCCTCGAGGTTTCCTTCTCGCCCAGCATCGTCCCGATCCAGCGGGATGCTGAGCTCGGGAGCGCGATGCCCTCGGGAGCTACTGGAGCAGGGAAAGCGCACCTGGGTCCCAGTAAGGGCAAACACACCTTGTCCCCACAGCGGGAACGCCAAGGGTTACTTACGTTGGGCCAGCATAGGATTTGGGTGTAACAGGGCCCCCCTGACCTCTCGGATACTCCTCTTATCTGAGCAGACCTGAGATCCCCTCGCCAGAAAGGTTCAGCACCTGCTCTCCGAGCCTGGCCCGAAAACTATGGGTCAGTGCCGACAGCACATGAGCACCCTGAAATGCAACTGAACTGAAGTACTGCAGGGCTCTTGGCAGGGTTTAGCTGCTCCAAATTACCTCCTAGCTACTGTGGGGGCCAAGACTATTCTCCCACTAGAGCCCAGAGATGAGGTCAATGGAAAGGTGAGCCGGAGAAAGAGTCCCAAGCCAAAGAGGAAGGCACACGAGCTAAGAGAAGTGATGGAGACATCACCGGAGTATGATGTTGTAAAGAACAGAGGCGCCTAAAAGTGGTTGTTAAAAAGAAGGAAACCTCATAAAAGGTTTGGCTTTCGACTTCAAATTGTTGACGTGCAATTCACCTTCATGTGCTGCAAATTTGGCTTTAATTCAGATTCAGAAACGGGAAATAATCATAAAGGCAACCCAAACATTCCTTTGAACTTGACCCAGCGGTGCAAAACACACACGGAGAGAAGTTACCTTTTAAAGGACTCCAAACACTAAAAGACCCACACGCGATTAAACATGTTTTTTCTTTTTTAATTTAATTTGAAATAAGAGATAAGAAATAATAAATCTTCAATAAAATATATAAAATTGTACAAGGCAT
>NW_020955215.1:401857-509793 GCF_003031625.1 Empidonax traillii
TTTTTGTTTTGTTTTGTTTCTTCCACAACAGCATGCTAAGAAAATAAATCCAGGAGAAGTTCCAACTTCAGTGCTGAACAGCCTTTGGAGTAACTTCCTCATAAAGTTTAGCAAGAGTAATACACATAATACAATAGTTATAAGGAGAAGCCTGGGGAAGTTACTGCCAGCACTCAGGAGCTCCCACGGGGACAGACAGGTTACGCAGTCTCTTGGCACCCCATCGTCCTACTCGCAGGGTTGATTGTTTGTGATACCTGGATCTCTCTTTAGAAGGGCTTGAAGCATGAGTCACTTATATTGGCATCCTTAGCAAGGGAAGAAGAGGAAGACTCAGGGGGGTTCTTCTATGTAATACAGGTTGTGGCAAATAATAATAAAAACCCCAGACATCTCCCAGAAGTGTTCAACAATCCTTTGCTCTCCACCACCGTGGAAACAACCCATGTCTTCTTTCCCCAGAAAGCTTCCTTCCCTCTCTCCTGGTTTTCAAAGCACATTGCAGAGCCAAGATTACCTGGCTGTAGCCAAACATTTCTAAGCCTGCCAATAGGAAGAGATAAAGACCAGACTGCCTAATAACCCTTCCTTGCACTTCACCTCCCCTCACAGTGCTTTACAAATGCTGAAGCTATTTATACAAATAAAGGCGTTACAGGAGCCATGGTGCATAAAGCTGGGCTCTACATTTAGGTGCCCTGATGCTCATCTTGTTGCACTCATCTGCCGAGGTTTGGGATGCAAAAATTTTCCCTACCCCTAGAAATGCAGGAATTTGCTGGCTCTGAACTTCACTGAGACTCTACTGGGTCTAGCTTCTATTTACACAGTGTCTCTAGCTACAGGCTCTGCTTTCTTTAAAAAAACAACCAAACAACAAAACGTTGATTATACCTTTTTATTTCCCTCCCCACTGCCCCCATACTAAGTGATGGCAACTTAGAGGGTGGTGTGAGGGCATGCACCCCTCTTTCTTTAAACCTGTGTTGGGCCCCATCAGGAAGGTGTCAGGAAATCTCTGCCTCCATAAGATAAAATTGCTTTCTCACCCGTTCTTTTTTAGTCGTTTTACGTGCACTGTATAAAACCCCTACATTTGCTCAAATATTTTTCTCTTTTTTTTTTGTTTGTTTGTTTTTACATATTTTTTTTTCTTTGAGGATCAGACTCTGAGTGCTCAGAACACTCTCAGAAGATGCCCACCCTGTAGCATACAGGATGCCTTGCTTTGCTAGCACAAACTCCCATACACTCAGGATGGCAGAGAGAAGCGTGCAGAAGGAATGGCCAGTACTGCTTGGGGTACTGCTTTCCCAGGGCTGGACATGATCCACCAGGAAGTCTGTCTTACTGTCACTTTTTCTTTCTGATCTTCTTAGGATAAGTGGTACATGCTATATCCAACGGGAGTAGCATAGAGTCCAACAGGAGGGATAGGAAGCACAGGTCTGTGAAAAGGGTAGGATGTTCCATACAGTGAGGCAGCCTGGATGGGAGAGTTGATGGGGAAAGGGAGGCTGAACCCCGATGGCAACATGGGCTTCGCTGCCATTTTGAGCTTCTCCAGCTCAGCCTCCTGCAGTCTCTTGGCCTTGGCCCTCCGATTCTGGAACCAGATTTTGACCTGGGTCTCTGTGAGGTTGAGGGAGCTGGAGAACTCTGCTCTCTCGGCGATGGACAGATACTGCTTCTGGCGGAACTTGCGCTCCAGAGCCAGCAGCTGGGAAGTGGTGAACGGAGTTCGGGGTTTCCTATTCGTCTTGTGCTTCCTCAGGGTGCAGGCAGTGGGGCTCAGGTGTCCTGCAAGGAAGGGAAAGGCCAGTTATCACAAAAGCAAGGAGACCTGAGTGCTCTGCAGAGATGCTGTGCTTGATGGCCCTCCAAGTGAGACCCTGAAAACAGAGGATCCTTTTGCAAGTGGCTCTGGAAATCTTTTTCTGGTAAATGCAGCAGATGTCCTGTGAAGTGAAATTTTGGCTCAGTGATTTCAAAAGGGTCGGTAGGGCACAAAGGATTCCCAGATCACTTTAGGAGTCACATCATAGGGGTCTAGAGCACACAAACCAGCTGTTTTGGTAGCTGCAGAACTGGAGGTGTAACTCCAGCAAAGCACAGCACAAACATCACAAAGGCAGGAGATTGACAAAAGGACAGTGGAGCAAGAGAAGAGCCCAGCCCAGCTTCATGATTTCTCCACTAAGCACCGTATCTTTTTTTCTGGAAGCTGAAGAACCGGGTCTGACAATTTTTGTGATTTCACTAACTAGGCATTTTTATTGATATTTCTTCTTCAAGAGGGAGTTTTCCCTCTGCTTATTAGCTTTTCAGTGAGTATTTTCTGATTTTCAACAAGTATCAAAAAAGCCAAGAAAGCAGTGCACTTTCATTCAACATTTTTCTTTTTTTATTATATTTGCTAATTAAAAGTAAAACAAAACAAAAAGCCTCATAACTGCAGCATTTGTAGCCAATACAAGTCAGGAAATCTGCCACCTTTTCTTGCCTTAAACCCCAACCATGTCAAGCACATGTACCCGGAATGGCACACGGCTGACGCTAGATCAGTTTAGGTCTTTAGGTACATTTTGCATTTCACAAATAATTTTACAATCTAAAGAATGAATAAAAAGCATGCAGCTGACTTCAAAAGCTTAGCAATTTGGCTGTGTTTCGCATAATTCCCGGGGCAAGCCACCCTGGCTCCCCAGCTTGATCCAGCAAACGACACACAGACTGCTCTAATGAGACTGCTAAATTTTGTACAGACTGTAGTGTCTGGTTCAAATGCTTGTCAGTATTTGCACGTTATTTTTCCTGGACTCCTTTCACTTTCCTCTTCTACTTTTTAAAATAGGCTAGACCAAGAAGCTGTTTAAGTACATATCATGCAATTTAAAAAATCCCACAACGAAAATGTTCAAAAGTTCAGAAAGGTGAGGGAGAAAACAAATACAGTGGAAAAAATTAAACTTCTCTTATTACCCTTCCTTTAGATACTGAAAGCAAAAAACAAAGCCCCCTTAGAACACAACTTGTCAGATATCGTCTTGTGATCACACCAGGGCCTTCTAATAATTAAGGTGCTTACCGTGACAGTCAGTTCACTTCTAAAACTACGCTAAATCAAAACTACACTAAATCGACCCTTAATTCACTGCCGGTAACCCCGTTGTTCTACTCTATTTTAAAATACAACCTATTTCTTTTCCCTAAGTGAAATTCTCCCAAGACCAAACTACCGGGCTGCTTCCAGCAGGGACAGGGCTTAGAGGAAGGACCGTCAAACCCCATCCCAGTGCCTTCCCCGGCTTTCGAGTCAGCTCGACCCGTCCCGACTTCTGCTACACACAGAGGAAACCACAAAAGCATGCTTTTAAATCAAATCCCGGATAAATATTTCCCCCAGGATACACCCAAGCGTTCCGGGGCTTCTTCCCTCACCATCCCCCATGTGACTGCCGAACTCTGATAAGCAGGAGGGACAGTCCCCATCGCAGACTCTGCAATTGCGTTTATCCCATTCCAGTCTTCAAGCCCTCGCTGCACTGTTTGATTTATTTCGCTGGTTTTGGGGTTTTTTTCCCCCTATTTATCCTCCTTTTTCTGGGCAATGTCGGACAAAAATAATAATTTGGAGAGGGCTCCCTCTCCGTGTTTCTCAAAACTCTAACTTTTACAACTTTTTCCCAACTGGTCGTTGCCTCCTGCCGAGAGGCCGGGCACCAGGAGGTGGGAAATGAGGGAGATAGTCGAGGCCGAAGGACCTTCCCTTACCTGATCATCGTTTTTCACCCTAAATGCCACTGAAATTACCAGAACTCCGAGCTACTGAAGTCCTTTATGAAACTATTTTGCAGATCTCGAGAACAGCTGATTTAAAAGAGAAAGGAGAAGAATTTCGAGGCGGGGGGGAAATGTAGAGGGAGAATATTAGGCCTTGTCTAAGACTGGGTTTTCAGATTTAGAGAAGGGGCTCCGAGTAGAAGCACATACTTCTTTTCATGCTGTTTCAGCATACTTGAGGGTACACGAAAATTGGAGCTACACAGGGAATGCCACGGGCCGGATGCTTTCCTCCTGCCCTCTCCCGGGCCCTCTCCCAGCATGACAGAAATCAAATTAATTCGGGGGCAGTAAACGAAAGGAAGTGGATGAAAGCCAAATGGAAATGATTGTTAAATTTAACAAAAACAAACCCAAAACAAAACAAAAACCCCCCAAACAAACAACAAAAAAAGAGAGGAGCTGTAATTGCACTAAACTTTCTTTTTGCAGTATTAGATTGTGAAACAAATTCTGTGAGACTATCCGGCTCAACAGTTTGTTTCTGTAGAGTCTCTAACTTAAAGAAGGCAGAATACTTAATTTCCATCAGGCAAGTTAGGGATGCGCGGAGGAGAACGGATCGATCCACTGATACAGGTGTACGGCCACCACGGCTCCTGGCCGTGGGAAGGCAGAAAGCCCAGAACCGCCGGGATGCTGCTTCTCCTTCTCCGGGAGGTACTTTGGGGGTTTTGAATTCTTAAAAGCAATTTCCCCCCCGTTTTTTTTAAGGGATCTCACCGAAGCGAAATGCGAGGCAGCGCAGGCACAACAGTGCGGCTCGAAGTGCAAAAGGGTTTAAGGAGTGACCTGTCACCTCTGGATCGCGTGTCCCTAAGGCGGTGGGGACAGGGTCGGGAGAGATCACAGGGGCTAAAGAGGTCAGGTCCAGATCGGGGAACTTTGACAGGCTGCAGGGAATCAGGGAGAGAGGAACAATCCCGTGTCGGGAGCCACGGCGGCGGGAGCCAGGGCGGAGAGAGCGCACAAGGCTGGAATGGACAATTGCCGGGCTTAAGAGATTGCTGTGCACCATGTAAGGCAGAAGGTAACAGCGAGAAAATCCAGTTGTTGTTACAATGGGATAGTCTAAATGGACGAACCGGCAGCCGGAGAGCAGCGTGTCAGGACAGGGAGTTGGACCATGGTATTTTCTGATCTTTCCATGGTTTTGAAAGCAGTATATATTTATATATATACACATACAGTCATATATATAAATATATAAATGTGTAAATATATAACTATAAAAATATATAAGCCTAACATATATATGAAGAAATATGTAACATACACCTAAAAATTACACACGTGTGGCTAAGAATACATATCTAAAATATCATGGAATCGCAGGATGGTTTGGGTTGGAAAGGACCCTAAAGATCATCTCCTTCCAACCCCCTGCCGTGGAAGGGACACCTTTCACTACACCAGGTTGCTCAGGGCCCTATCCAAGCCGGTCTTGACCACTTCCAGGGATGGGAATATAATATTTACTATGAAATATAAGACCTACACGTCTCTATCTCGCGTGCTCCGGGGCATCTCGGCGCTCGGAGCCCGCGGCCGGAGCGGTGTCCGCCCGCCCGCCCTCGATCCCCATGCAACCCCCGCCGCGCCCCCGGGCACTCACTTGGCGGCGGGGAATATCTCCCGGCCTCCTGGATCCAGGACGTGCCGTCCTCCGAGTTCTCCGACTTGACCGAGGCGGTGTCGAAGGTTTTTGTAAGCGCCCCGGGCGGGCTGTGCGCGTCCCGGGACCCGTGGCCCGACAGCAGCAGGTTCCTGGAGGTGCCCACGGCCGCTCCGTCGGCGCTGCCGCCCGGCGCGGGCAGCGGCGGCTCCTTGGGGGGCTTCTTGTCGGACATGAGCGCTTCCACGCTGAACGGCAGGCTGGACACCTTCACTTTGTGGTGCTCCTCGGCGCCGCCGGCCGCCGGGCCCTCCTCGTCGGAGGAGAAGACCTCCTTCGCCTTGGAAGGAGAAGCCATGGCGGTGCGCAGGGAGCTCTGGAGCTGCGCGGCGCCTCTGCCCGGCGAGTGAGGCGCTGCGGGCCCGGCCGCCCCCCTTTTCCCCCTCTGGGGCTCCCCGGCGCTGTCCTCCTTTGGGAAGCCGAGGGAACGCCCCGCGGGCCAATCAGCGCCCGCCCTGGCCCCTGACGTGGCTGAGTGAATCACGCCATTGGCTCGCGGCGCCCGGGGGGCGGGACCAAAGCGCCTCTCCGTCTCTGCCTCTGGGTTTTTTGGGTGATGCTGTTTGGGGTGTTCCCTCCTCCCCCCTCACCCCCCCCAGGATTGAATTAAGAGTTAATGACACGGGCAGCCCGCGGAGCGCTGCTATTAAGGAGCCGTCCAAGGGCTGTAATCATAGCAAAGCAAGGGGGAAAAAAAAAACACCACCACACAAACCCGCCGCGGTAATTAAGGCTGATGATGAGGCGAAGAGGAAACTTCAGAGGATCGCGGCTCTGCCCCCTCTGCCGCCGGCCCGGCTCCTCCCAGCCTCCCGCCAGTTACTCCCGGGCTCCCCTGCCTCCTCACGGCCCCCCTTCAGCTACTCCCCACCCCTCCATCTCTTTCCGGTCACCCAGTCCCTCCTGCTTCCCCATCCTGCTCCTCCCGGGGCCCCCCATCTCCTCCCGGTCCCGTCCGCCTCCTCCCGGACCCCCGGCGGCCACCTCGGGCACCGCCGCTCCCCTGCCCCGCCACCCGCCCCGGGGGGGGGGGGTCTGCCCGCCTCCCCCCACCGGCTCCCAGAGAAACGCGTCGCTTTCCCGAGGCCGCGGGGTTGGGGAACTGCGGGATGAGCGATGCGGGATGGAAGATGCGGGACGGGGAATGCAGGTTAAGCGATGCGGACCCCAGCGCAGACAAACGCCCCCGCGGTGAAACGCTGGAGCCTGTCTGAGCCGCTCGTTTTTCACCCAAATAGGATGGTTTTTTGTTGTTTGCGTTTCCACGGCAGCAGGACCCGAGTCGGGCAAAACCACTCTGCAGAGGTTAGATCTGTAATTATTATTTTTTTTCCAGCGTCAATTACACACGTGATGAGTAGATGAGCTTTAATAAATTAGGGACACGCAGTACTTAATTAAAAGTCATATCAAACCAGTACTATGAAAGCGATTCTCTCACTTTTTGACTTCCTACCAGTGGTATGAATAAAGAGTATCCTTTAAAAAGCGTTTATAATTACAGCGCGGATAAAAGCGAATACATATTGTTCTTTTCATAATTATTTTAATCTTACACCGGGCATTATTTCATGCTGTGCCCGCAACTTTCTCAGGTGTTTTTTTTTCCCTTTTGTTTTTTTAACGTCCAGGAAACGCGGTGTTTTGGGAGCCGTTTCAGTGTTATAAATTATAACTGAGGCTCTAAAAAACAAAACACTCTGGGAAGGCGGCGGTGCATCTGCCCAGGTCTGTGCGGCACAACTTCTCTCCCCAAGCCCTGACTTCAGGGGCAGCTTTGACAAAGCTGCGGGCTCGGTTCTGGGGCAGTTGCAGAGCTCTGCTTCATGACCGATTTTGGATGTATCGCTTCCGTAAAACAGGTAGGATTTAATTAGCTCATCTTATGCTCTATTTGGACTCCTGACTTCCCTGCAGCAATCTTGGAAGTCCCCAGTCCTGCAAACACAAATCACGACTTCCCACCTAGAGGATGGAGCTGTACTGAGTGCACTGTGCTGGGCCCAGGGGTCCTCCCGACAGCTTAAAGCCCTGATCACCCATGCCCCGGTTCGGACAACAAGTATCTGAGCCGCCCCAGCTCTGATAGCATCTCGCCTGGTGCCATGGATAGCAAATTGGGACCGGGGCATGAGATTGCGGTGTGGGAAGGAGTGTGGGAGGACGTGTAAGAGAAGCCGTGTTACAAAACCCCACTCATCAGAGGGACTAATAGCAGGGTTTGCACACTCATTACTTGTTCCCAGCAGTGTTACTGCAGACCTCGATGGGTTAAGGATTAAAGCCAAGCAAGATCTGCAAAGAGAAGTGATGCCTCTCACTGTCTCAGTCCAACTAACCTGACTGCAACATTTCAGTCATCAGAGCACTGATTTGGGCTTTTCTCCAAGGGTGAAAATAATAGTCAGTGCCACAAGCTAATACCTCTCCAGATGCTCTTTCTACCCCCACAGAGCTCATCTCTTTGCCTGGAGATGCTCTTAGAGAGATGCAAGACAGCAGCCTGGCAGCCCCGGCCTTGCAAGCTCTGCTACTGCAGTGAGGTTCAGTTTGTCCCTCTCCCCCGCCCTCCCCTTCCTTTCCCTTCTCCATGCTTCCTGCACCGTGACAAGTAAATGAGAATTGATGGACATGCAGGAACAATGTATGTGTGTCAAGAACAATGCACCGCCCGTGGAAAGCCATTGTGGGGCTGCCGAAAATGCTGCAGATAATTATACCGCGCTCCCAAAGTCAATGCCCGCTGGAAGGGCGCCTGGGGAAGGAGAGCTCGGGGGAGGGTAGGTCATGGTGACACCGATCACGTCCCTTGGGTGCAGGTTCTCTCCCCAGGTGTCCGGCTGTGGCCTGGGTGTGCAAGGTCCCACACCGATCCCGTGGGCTTGGAGAGGCTTCTCTGTGCTGTCATCCTTTGGGAGGTCGGAGGAAGGAGTGGGACCAAGGGACAAGCTGCTCTCAGTGCTGTGAAGCACGGAGCAGAAATTGGCTCATCCAGCCTACTCTGGTGTCGGAGGTGGGACCAGCAGAAGCCTGCAGAGAATGGAGAAGAATGCAGAAAGAACTGCAAGAAAGGCTCAGAGTAAGTCCTCTAGCAACAACAGCTGCCCAGAACTGCCTGAGACCCAGCTACAAGGAGCAGCCTCACAGACCTCTGCAGGATTCCCCTCTCCTGTGCCCCCCAGACCACACCTTCCCTTCCTCCCTAGCTATCCCTTCCCCCTAAGTGAACAGACATATCCCTACAGCCTATCTCTCCAAGTTCCCTTATCAGAACCCCTCGGGATTCGATGTTCCTACTGGGGGTCCCACCTCGGTTCGAGACCCTTCTATAGTCCCCTCTATATAAGCTGTCTTCTTGTTGTAATAAAGGAATTCGCCATTTTGCGAGTCATATATGCTCTTGTGTGTATGTATGTCTCATCTCCCCATGCAAGATGGAAGCTGGGTCCATTGCGAGGACCACCCCCCCCTCGCGATACTCTGGGTGCCTGGGATAGCAAAGCATGGCAGGGTTTGCTCGTGGCTTTTGCCCTCTTCAGCTTTAGTCCATTGTGAGGTTGGAGCATTTTCTGTCGAAAGTCTGAATGTGGAGGTTTCTCTCCTCTCTCCTCCTCTCCTTCATCCTCCTCCTGTCAGTTAAATATCAGAGAATGGAGCCCCACACGGCACTGAATGTCCAGACGGAAACCTCGCCACGATGGGATTTGGAGAAATTTCTAGGAATAAAGGCTTTTCCCCCTATCCAGGATCTCAGAGCGGCCGCCCAGTCTCAGACCAGCAAGGGATTCTCCTAACCGGGGGAAACGACATGAGTTCGGGGGCTTTCCCCTGCGCCGGGCTCCCCCCTCGTGTGCCCAGTGAGATCCCGCTCCCGGGCTGGGCGGTCGCCGGGGCTCGGCCGTCGGGACTCGGTGGACTCGGCCGGCTCCCGGGGCGGCCCCTGGCCCCTGTACCCCCAACCCCAAGCCACCGTCAGAAACCGCCTCACGGAGCACGGTCGGGTCCCATGGATGCCCAGAAACCCGCTGTGTCCCTCTGCCTCTCCCCCGCCCCCCTACAGCACCAGCCCCCGTGAGCCGGGGAGGGCTGTGGGCACCCCGGTCCTCGGGCTCTCAGCTGGAGCGGGACGGGGAGGGAGGGAGTACAGGGGGAAGAGAGACGCTGCAGACAAACTGAGGCTGTTTTGCAGGCGCCAGGAGCGGGGAGATGAAAGGGAAGCTCCTGGGGGAAGCGGCTGTGCAGTTTGACCGGCTCCAGCAGCAGCAGCAGCGACGGCCTGTCCTGGCCAGCTCCGCCTCCCCCTCTGCCTCCCCCGGGCTCCAGGCTGCCCCCCGACCCACCTCCGCTTTTCCCAGCCTGGAGGCGGAGGGAGGTGTCGGGCAGGCACTGCCGCAGCATCCTCGCTCCTGTATCCATCAGGCCGTGAGCAGCATCCCCACCACGAAATTCCACAACCTCAATAGTCAGTGATAGCTGGTGATGGTTAATTTGGGGGAGGGGGTTGTCCAGCACCCCCACCCCCCTTGTCGATGTAAATCAGGAGGGAGTGCATTCGGATCTTTACACGAATGATGTCCTGTATATCCAGACCACGTAAAGCACCAGCCCGTGTCCTTTACAGACATCTCGGGGGACAAAACGCCCTCGGGCAGCGAGGAGGGCGTTTATTCTCCATCAGGGAAAATCTCACAAGCATTCTCCTCTTCTTTAATGATCGATTTGGTTAATAACCCGTTTTCTAAAAGAGATGAGGGTTTTTTTGTGTGTGTGTGGTGTTTGGTTTTTGTTGTTGTTTTTTTTTTTTTTTTTTTACGAACCACCTTGAGGCTTGCGTGTGGAAGTCGTTCAAGGAAGGCTTCCGATTTGACTAGAAAGAAAGGCAGGAAAATAGAATCAGTGTGCATCCAGCCTAAGTTTTGCCCCGAAACGAGGTGTACACCGAGGGAATGTTTGATGTGTCAGATGTTGAGAGATTACTGTTTCATCGTATTGCCCCAGATGAGACCCGGAGCCAAGAGAAAGGCGTTGTATTAATAGTAATATGCGTTTATCTCCAGACGCTAGAAAGGAATTAAAACGAGCTGAACATCAGAGCTTCCGAGGGATCAGGGCTGGCTACCGACGCCTCGATCTCGATCCTCTCTTGAGTCCTTTGGACTCCGTTTCCAAAGCCGTTTTGGCTGTCAGCTGTTGGCTGCGGAACCAGCTCCCGGTAGTTTGCGAGAGGGACCCTTCCAGGAGCATCCTTTGGGTACCCCTGGGGGGGACGCGTCCCGCAGTCCTGGGCAGGGGGCGGCCGGTGGGGAGGGGTTCTGTCCGTCCGGGGTCGTGGGACGCGCAGCCCGGGGAGCGCCCGTCTCCCGGTGCGCGGGGAAGGTGGATGCGCTGGAGCGAAGTTACACTATGCTGTTTGTGAGAAATGGGCAGTAAGTGCAATCACGCGTTATAATTGTCCCCTGTGTCACCCGGCAATCGTCCCTATTGATCGCACCTGTGTCATCCACTCGTTAAGACAGTGAGAGCACAATGAACCGTGGTTGTTGCATAATACGAGCGTCTCCTTTCCCACCCGCCGAGGGTTGTTCTCGCCGTCTCTCTGCGCAGGCATTTAATTTGCCATCAGATTCTCGTTGGCAATAGGCAGGGTATAGCTGTGAGAGATCAGATGTTTTCCTGCTCAAAGCAATTAAGTCTTGCCCTTAAGGATTTAAAACGATTTTTTTTTCCAAGGTAATAACTTTTTAAATAAACACAAGCTAAAAGTTCGAGGGAGGAGAGCGCTGGTAGAAAGGTTAGATTTACATGCAGAAACTCGCGATCGAAGGAATCGAATGGAGACCGGGTTTTTGGTGGTGATGCACGGCCCCTCGCTGCGAAGAAGAGCGGGACTCTGGGGTTGTCGTGTGACTGCCACCCCCGTGCGATCCCCGACCCTAGAGGGTCCCACTCTGTCTTGGAGGCCAGGGCCAGACCCTGCTACTCCCAGTGCTGGTGCTCCCGGCTCTGTCTCCGCAAACGCGGGATCGGGCCCCGCGGAGGGCACACCTGGGCACCTGCTGGAACCGCTCGGCGCCGGGACCGTCCCGAGCCTCCACAGGACACCACAAATCCACCAACGAAAAATACTTGGGCAAAATAATTTTTGGGTTGACCCTAGCTAAATGTGGGGACGGGCCCCCATCTAGTTCCACGCTCCCGTGCCATCGGGGATCTCCGTGGGTCTTCCTCTGTGCCCCGAGGGCAGCGGCACGAACCCCCGAGACTACCTAGATCTCTGTGTGCTCTGTTTATGTATTTATTTATTTTTAAGAGGCAGAGAAAGGGGAAAAATATCATCTATGACCTCAAAGCATTTTTTTTTCCCCGGGCTCTGTCTTCCCGTTTGCAAACGGTTTCCACCGAACTTGCTGCAATGAATCTTAATGATCGCACACACCTTCCTGCTTGTCTGCGTGATGAATACATCAAAATGATTCACCTCAGCCCGGGAAATAATGTGTCGAGAGTGATCACCTAAAAGTTCCTGCATTGTCTTGGATTGGAGAACACGATTATTCCTAGAGACTGACTACACACACCCACCTTGCTCAAAAACAAGCAGCCGAGGTTATTTTCGCAGACGCATTTTACTTTTATTTGTCTTTTTCTAGATACATTCGTTTTCAATGTTTTGTCTGCTTCCCTCCACCAATCTAGGATATGCAGAGAGAATGGGAGATGTGAAATGCACTGAACTGTCCGATGCCCAAACGGAGCTCCTATAAAAATCCTGTTATTTACGCAGTACATTTGCAGTGTGGAGATGTATTCCACGCTTGATGCAATTCTAGGATTACAATCATCTCCTGTCATTTGTTTTTTCTCCTATTCAACTTGCCGTCTTTATTTTCCAAAATTATCCAGAGCAACTTCGCGACACGCCGTTTGTCTCCTGTAATTTCACATCTCTTTTTGATTATCCTGGACGATATAATAAACTGATCAATAAACAGCTTTTGAGTTATGGACTCAGATTTGGCACAAATTGACTGTGAGAGTGCCAGATACTGTGAGATCATCTGTCTGATTTCTTTCCTTCTCAAACACCATTTCTTCAAAGAAAACTTAATTTTTCGTATTTTTATTTTCAGAAAAAAAACACAGCTGTTGAAATGAGATTTAGGACCTCTCTTATTTTTACTCTGTAGAACGGAGACAGAGACTGACTCATGCAGCAGTCTAGTAAAGCTGTTTTGGGGCTCGGTTTAGCTCTGCCCGCTGGCTGAGGTGAGAGATGCTCTCGATGGCATCCCGTGCCTCGCAGCTCAGGCTGTCCCGGTGCCCACGCAGGGACACGCTCTGCTCCCTCCCGCGCGCGTGTCGCGTCCTTGGCCAGCCGTGCTGGGTGTGAGCTCACAGCTGGATGCTGCCAAACCCAAGGGCTTCCCCGCAGGAATCTGGAGCGAGCTAAAATCCTCAGCCCAAACTTGCTTTCCCATCCAACCTTGTCCGGCTCGTTCTCGGCACTTTCTCACCCGGAGCGCGGAGGCTCGAGTGGGGTGGGCAGTGAGCACATTCCACTCCGGATTCCAGCCAGCCCTTCGAGGTTACAGGGATTTCCACCCCCCCACCCCCCTTTATTTAATTACATTCTGGGTTCTTCCAAGGGGGTCACAATTATTCTGATTGCATTTCGAGATGATATTAGCTCTGAAGTGAATGCCATCCAGGTCCCGGCGATGGTCTGCAGGGGTGGGGAATTTATTTGGATGCTCCTAATTCCTCTGTAGATTGTATCGGCTCCAAGCCTTTTTAAGAAGGGCAACAATTTTTATTTGTGTATATATACGTGCTTGCACGGAAAGTTGTAATAAGCAAAATAAATCATGCTTTAGATTATAACAGATGTTGGAAGGATGCTCATTTAGAAAATTATGACATTAAATCTATCGAACGTTTTTTGCATATTTATTTAGCACAGAATCTCAGGAATAAGAGACAAGAAGAATCTCTAAACCCTCCAATTCGCAGTCCTTCCATCCCTGTTGGCACAGCTTTCCCTGTTTTTACAAATGAATTACAGCTCATATAAGGTAGTTAGAAATATCCCACACTGTCTTGCTTCCATAATTTCCCTCTGGAAAATAATCTTCCTTACAATATAAGCATTATATTTGCCTATGCACTTACAAAATACATTTGAAACAACTTCATGTATAGTCTCTAATATAAAAAAAAAATTAAAAATCTGCAAGTCTAACTTGAGGTGGCTGCTTGAAGAGATTTTGGGGAGGGAGCACTTTATGGGAGGATTTGCCGTCAAGATACTGTTGTCTGTTATATGGGTTTTTGCTTCATGTGACAGGCAGACTCAGGCTTTGTGTGCTTTTTATTAAAAATCTGCATTTTCTTCTGACTGCACAATCTCAATTCGTTCCAATGAAATGTTCTTTGAACAGTAGCTCCCCACAGTTCCTCATCTGCAAAAATCTTGGCTATTCTATAGACAAATCAAATTGTTTTTTCACCACTTTAAAGTGGTGCTAACAAGACCATTATGCTCAGAGATGCTCTGGGTATTTAAGGGTTTGGTTTGTAGCTGGACCCTGATGCTGTCAGTGGCTTGGCTTTACTCAGCTTCCACAATTGTGCTACAGCAAAATGTGGTTCAACATATTTCAGGATGCATGCAACCAGCTCAGTCTCGATTTCCCGAGCACCAGTGACAACGGTGAAGAAACGTGGGAAACAGAGATTTGTACCAAGCAAAGACATTTCTGCAATGTCAGAGTGTTTGACCGTGATAATGGCAAGCTCTGGATATTTAAGGTTCAGTTAATAGAGGTTTTATTTCATTTGATTTACTCCAGATGGTTCTCAGCCACAACACAGACTTAGACAGCAACCAGAGCTCCAGCGTGCAGGAGTATTTGAGTAATGAATTTTCGTTTGGCCCACAGCAGATAACAGCCCAGGCAACACTTGGATCTGCGGCAGTTTGGATTCCAGAGCCTTACACTGCACAGGGGGAGGAGGAGAGGGCAAAGGGGGTTCTGCTGCTCTTTACAGCACAGTGAAAGTCAGATCTATGTACGCCAAGAAAATAATCTTAAAATTATGCTAACAGTTTTCTGAGTTGTAGAGGAATAAATCTCAAACTAACAGCAATCAGGAAAGTTTAGTCAGCCTTGGTCTGCAGTGATAACACTGACTCTGCTTCTCCATCATTATTGGTGTAGGTGCAACAAAGCCAACTTTTAAAAGTTACAACTTTAAAAGTTAGTCATGACCTAACTCCATTTCAATTACAACTGGCCTAATCAGCCCAAAGTCTAATACACTAACAAAGGCTTTGCATGATCCAAAATTCCCAGCAGTTCTACTGGAGCATGACCAGTACCAGTTAAAGTTGCAAAATGTCTCTATGCTAGTGTAAACAAAACCAAAAATGTAAAGTACCCTTTGCCTCTTCTGCACTTCCATTTGTGCTTTACATAATAATTTTGTTCTATATATAAATACATCATTCACACAAGTATAAATTCTTAGTTTATTCAGTCAGATTTTGATTTCTTTGGTCATGTTTCAAATAGGTCAAGATTAAATTTATCCATGATTGCTGGAAGAGAGAGAAAATTCCTTGCCATGAACATCTACCAGTCAGTAATAAAGGAGAAACTGGCAGGAAATCTTGGAGGTAATTGCTAATGGTATGATTAGAGGAGTTACTGGTGTGGTAGAATTCAAAATGGATAATGCAAAAGGCAGATTATACCCAATAAATATGAAAATTAGTGGAGATTTCTGGGAAACTAGCAACTGTTTCTTGCAAGTGTAACATTACTGTTAGTGATTATCCATTTGCTTTTCATTCCTAGCAAAAAAAAAAAAAAAAGCTAGCATGTAAAATCACATTATTATGTGTGTGTGTTTTTCTTCTTCAGATCAGTTCACAGCAAAATGCAAAGTGTTCTCTTTCAAGGTGGTGAATGCCAAGAAAAGCAGCTTCTGCAGGCTACAAACAGCACAGAGCAAATCACGGGGCATAGGTGTCCTCGATTTACCTTCACCATTCCCACTGGTGCTTGGCTTCAAATGCAGAACACCACTGCAGGCAGAGCTTGTGCTGCAAAGGGTCCTAAAGAAATCAAAGGGCTCGTTGTTGGTTTTGCATTGGCCTGGGCATGGGAAGAAAAGCAGATTGGCATGAGATGGTGAATGCCCACATGGGTGATGCTGGTCTAAAGTGCTGTCTGCAGCCCCTTCCCTCGGTCGCTGTCGCTGACCCCAGCAGGTTACTGAGATGGTCTGTGACTGTCACACGTTCTGCAGGGGGGTCCTTTCCTCAACCTAGCTGCTTACCCACAAGATGGGCAAGGGAGAAGGAGGAATGGGATTGAACAAGGAGCAGCCATCATACCTGGAAGAAGGGCAGTTCCACCTTTTCCCTAACGCTCAGGATCTCTTCCAAGCAGCCCATGGCCAGGGAGCAGGCTGTCTCCCCACTCACCTCTGTTGCCCCCACAACGGCTTTTAACTCTGCCTCCAGCCCTAGGCTTGATTCAGCAGATGCTGGAGCTCTGCCCAGGTGTGAGGGGAGAGGTTGTGAGCTCCCTTCTCATCCTCAGTGCCTTCCCTCCTGCTCCCAAGAGAAGCATCTGCCCTGTTTGTCTCCTCCTGTCCTGTTGCATCCTGGTTTTGTAGCTTGTGCTACGTTGCTGCAATTTCCACTGAAGGACTGGTTTCACAACATGGGGAGCAGAAATGTTTCCAACATGATTCCACTTCTTTCCCATCCAAGAGTTTTCCTTCAGCCTTCTATGGAGCTACAGGTTGGCTCCTGTGTTGGGTATGAGTGGTACAGGTTGTCACTGTGGAGGCAGAGGGGTGACACCAGCACAGAACCCACAGACATGAGGGAAGAACTGAGTTTTCTAACCACCACAGATTACATGTTTCTGTTGGAAAGGCAAATCAACTCTTGTCTCTTCTTTCATTTATTTCTGGTGGGGGTTTTTTTTGGGTAAAGCTTTCCAACAACAATATAAAAAGGCAGGAGAAACATGAGATCATCCAGTGCTGGATTTGAGAGAGACAGACACTCCTTCATGTGTGTATTCTCCTGCTAGCTCTGTGCAATCTTTAGGGAGAAGCATAAATACTGAGTAATTTTATCAACTGTCTTTTCTATGGACTTGTTCAGACCAAATTTGAGTTTTATAAAACAAACAAACAGCTTTTTTTTTTTTTAAATCAAGAATGCAAGAAAGTATAAACAGAGAGATATTAAATTTTTCAATTAAAAGAACTATCTTATATAATTAAAATCCCTACCACCACCTCCCAAATTCTGTGGTGTCAGGAATGAAGAAAGTATAAATGCAAACGACAGTAAGTTTTTCACTTCCACAATCCAACTGAAATGAATGCCTTGGTACAACAAAAAAATCTGAAAAAGAAAATAAAAAGTGATGATTGAAATTCTGTTTTATTGAGTGCAGGTGTTATTAATAGTGTGAGAGAAAATGTTTATAGTTTTTAGGCTGTTGTTGTTCCACTGAAGTTTCTGTGCTGTTAAAACTGAGTTCTGAAAACAATCTGATCACCAATTAAATAGGAAAAACACAATTGTGTTTAAAGTGGAGCACCAGAAGCTGATAACAACTTTTTCATGCCTAAAGTTTTCTCTGGATATCCAGAGTATCGTGTGTTCGAAGCGATGCCTATAAAATAATTTGCTGCTCTCTGAAAATATTTGTTTTATTACCTATCTTCAAGATAGCTGATGATTTAAAAGATGAATAGTGCCAGAGTTTCTTTGGTTACCTCCAAACAATCTCTCTTTATGCTCTCCAAATTATATCTTCATCAAACAATAGCACAAGAACCTTTGAGATGTGATCCCAAATATTTTTTTAAGTGTGTGTATGTGTACATCTCTCTGTGTACATGTATTTATAGCAACTGCTGCTGAGATCTCAAATCATTCCTAGAATGATACAGCCTTAAATTAAAAGCTGTTTTACACAATGACAAGAGCATAAAAAGATTATTGTCTAACCTTAGTTTTATAAATCAGTGGTTGAAACAGAAACTGAGCCGTGGAGCTCTGACTTTCATTTGATTGAATGACTTTTGAATCACATTTCCCACATCCAAAGCTAGATCTGTCCAAGTTATTTGTAATTTGCATTTTAAGTCAAAGGAAATGCAATATCCAGTCAAATATACATTTCAATTGAAGTTAGTTGATTCAGTCTTGCCACTTGTAAGCGCTTTGAGCCAGCAGAATTCTCCCCGGAGTTCGCAGGAGTGGTATTTAACTTGCATCATATGTGGCAAATTGCTCAGTGCAATTTAAGCAATATTAACCTAAAGGGAAAAGAAAGGTCTGTCACTTAAATCCGGGCCGACTCCTCCGTACAACGGCGTAATTGGGAACTTTGCTTTCATCCTCCTCTCGCTTGTTTTGTCATGTTTGACAACGTACACATTTGAAAATTAATGGGTTAATCACCTGCATAATGGCTTTATACCCAACGCCAGAAGGATCTTCCCGGATTTTGTTTGCAAGTTTGAATAAACATCTTCATTTGCACTGCTGGGAGAGCAGAGTGTCCATGTGAAGCCGGCTGGGCTCGGGAGAGAGAGCTGCTGCTTTCTTTTTCAAATTCTGGAAATGCTGAAAACAAGTTTTCATTTTGGAGTTTGCATTTCTTTTAACAGCAGAATGAGTCACTACCCCTGTGTCTATTCACTTCATCGAGTCTGTTCTGCTTTAAAAATAAGAGTTTTTCATCAGTTTCTATTTACTTTTACCAGTTCTTATGTATATTTATTAGAGATGGATTTAAATGTACAATTTAACTAGCACTGTGCTTCTCCTACCTTTTTAAAGTACTGAACTTTCAAACACATTTCTAAACATATTTTTATTAAAAACTGAGATTAAAACATCAAAAAACTTTTGAAAAAAAAAAAAAAACAAACCCAAGGCAACTAAACACAAAATCTGGTATTTTGATGCTGGGAAAAAGGGCATTATTTTAACAAATATTTGATTTTGAAAATTCCCAAACGTCTTAATGCAGCATTTTCACAAAATCTGTTGCACCTTGTGCTGACTGACAGGTCACAAGCTTCTGGAAACATCTAATTGTAGCTCTTCAGGCTCGGTAGCTTATCACAACCATTTGAATAGTCACTCTTATACAAATACAGGAGTAATATGATCCCCAGCCTTACACCCTCAAACCATAAAGTAAACTTGTTTTTCCATGAAGCAATTAGAAGGATACATTTAGACATAGCCTTAAAATAAACAACATAAGCATATCTGAAAACATTATTTAATGTTGTAACTTGTGTGGGTTCACAGAATGACGTTTTATAGTTACTGAAATACCAGAGAAAATATTGATCAAGATGTGGGGGGAACATACATGGGAAAGTCAGGGTCACAACCAGATGGATGAAAGAATTTCTATTTTAACCCCGATTTTGCACAATGATTCCCCTTCTCTGGTTTACAAGCCAGGAGGGGCTAAGTGTCAGAGCACAGGAAAACCCCAGGAAAACTCCCCAGTATCTCCCCTGCTTCAGGCACTGGCACATTTATTTGCTTTTCTACAGACCATCTTAAACTATTATTTCTGTTAATTAATTCATTAAAAGAAAAAAACCTCCTGACGCCATACATATGTTATAAAGAAGACCACATTATGATGTTATAGTGTTTAATTCTGAGTTTTGCTTAATTTGCAGCAGGAATCCATCACTGTCTTTACAGCCACATTAAGTCCCCCCTCACAACACTGAGGGTAGAAGAGGCAGTATCTGAGTTTATGTCTGAGTCATTTCTGCTTTGCTAAAAGTCCTGTGCCAACTGCTGCTGGATGTCACATCAGCCAGCACACTGTGCCAATAAGGAAACCCATCCCAGACACCTCTGGAGTTAAGGAAGCACAAGCCACTTGCATTTTCCCAGTGGCCTCATAGCCAGAATTAATTTGGGTTCCAGTTCTCCAGTGGTCAGTGTGTTCTGTTCTGTAGGAGGTATCAGGTGTACACATTGCAGGCTTGGGAATTGGGTGTAGATCCCAACCTGAGCACAGGAACAGGAATAAACTGCTGCCATGTACAGAGCTGTTGCCCAGGGTCTGCAAACCTCAAGGCAGGACCCTTTCTGATTCTATGGCATCTCCTGCTCTGGCTCCTTCTATCCCTTTGGTGAAGGTCATGTTTGCTGTTCAAAGAAACAAACACAAAGGGGGTAAAATCTGCCTCAAAATTGAAAGATAAGCTTCAAACAGCCAAAGAATTTCAGCCCATTTTTTATACCTCTTCAGCCAGTGATGCAGCATTTCCACCCCCTGAAACCACTATTTTTTTCTTTCTTATTTGTCTTTTTTTTCAAGAATTTTCAGATGCCAGTGTAACCACAGCTTTCCTGTCAGAACTGCTACACTGAAACATCTTTCAGTGGATCCAGTGTGCTCTGTATTTTCTGGAGTTTAGAACACAGCCATAAAAAATTGCTCAAGGCTGAATCTTGGCATATTAAGTGTCATCACAGAGGTAATTGCTTTTCTTTAAACACCTAGAAAAACAAAAACCCAACATCTGAAGTTGCCAAAAGGCTATCATGTCCAAACACCTACACTTCCACAGAGGAGTTTCTTGGCTTTTCTTCCAGTCTTTCTTTCCATTTTTTTTTTCCTCTCAGTTGCTTTTGCAATTGAATGTAAGCATCAGAAAACAAGCAAGATTATTAACCCACAAAAATGTGTCCAGTTAACAAAATGTTAGGAAACACAATGTCTAGGACAACATGTCCTTATTACACCCTTTTCTAACACAACAGTCTCTGGGCTATTAGAAGAATGAGTAACGCATGGGACTGAGGTTTGAAAATAGCCCTTTTAATAACCCATTGTCAGCTCTGACAGCAGAAATACTCTAATTCAGTTTATTTATTTGTCCTTCAAACCTTGTTACATGTCAGTAAATTCAGATTTACACACATTAAGTCCTGACATAAAATAAGGATGGGACCATGCTGGATTTTCAGGAGTAGATTGTTGCCTCTCTTTCAGAAATCTGCAAAAATTATAGTATGGTTCACTTCTGAAAACTGCTCTGGGTTCCTAATTCTGAAAAAGCTTTCTCTATCACAGTCAGTTTATTCTGAGAGATCTTAACATTTTATTTGCAAGTGGTACAAAAATATGACTATTTGGATCTTTGCAAGCTGAAACTGGAGGACTGGGAGTGAATAAAATAATCTAAAGTAAAAGAAAATCTTGACAAACAAAGTAGCAAATAAGCAGTATCCAAGCCAACTATTTTCTAGTCTGTATTTCTGTGTGAATTTCACAATTTCTCATATCTTTTTGGTTATGGTTTTAGATTTTTTTTTTCCCCCTAGGAATTAGCCAGTCATTTCACAAACTGTTGTTGTGGAGAGTTTTGAGCAGCTGAATGACTCCACTGTACTCTGCAGCCTGCATTAATCCATCATGTTCTGGTTAATTTTGCGTGGCTGTCACTTTTCAAGTATGTTTGGGGAACGCTACTGTGCAGCCGATCTTTCATTTAATAACATCTCAAGCTTGTCCTGTTTCTCCCATCCAAGCTGGAGCTCTGACTGTCCCAGTTGAGCCATTGCACTGCAATTGCTGAGAGTGTTATGTCAGTATTTCATCCCATCCTACTGACAGATATACTGTTATTTTTAATTAATTTTATTTCAGTATGTAAGAGTTTCTGAGCTGAGTGATGTGATGGTAGGAAATAATGTGGATCTCCATCTGTAGCTTTTAGCCTGTGATTTTGGGCATGAAATTTGGGTGCTTTATGCAAAGAGGAGCTTGACAGCTGTCAGCTCCTTCTGCTGAGGGGCTCGGCACAGTGCTCCTGCTCCTGGTGGCACTTGCTTTGCCCTTGTTTTTCCTAGGACCTCCTACAAGCGTGAGAGATCCCTTTAGACCCCTCTTAATCCAGCCTGGGCCTCTCTAGCATTGGTCTTGCCACATTCACCATGGTTGTTTGTCTTTTCCAATCCTTCAGAGACGGAGTCGTGGCTCAGGAATGAACACCACATCAAAAAGGTGCACATGAAACCAATACAGTTCTTTCCAAGAACGCTGCACGCTTGAATACAGCCCTAAACAGTCATAGCAATTAACATGCATATTCCAGCATTTCCCATAACTAAGTAAGAACGTCTTAGTCTGTCAGCACTTCAGGAAATTTCATCACCTCACTGTCCACTTCTTTCTGCAACTCATTAAAAAACCCCAACACATTAAATCTCACTGCTCTGCAACTCTGACATGAGAACAATCCCTGGGTTTGTCTTTCCTTTCCTCTGGGGGTTACAATGTCCTGCCTGCTCCTTGGCAGTTTAAGGCAAGAAGATACATTCCCCCTTGTCCCAAAATGGAGATTTGTTTTCTATAGCTACACCCCATGGAGAAGCCTTATGTAAAGTAATCTGAAAACCCACCAAATGCCTCTCTGCCCCCAAATAAATAATCTCCATTCAAATAAGTTTGTTTACCATGACCTACATTTGAATTGCTCGTGAAGAAATATTCATAGTTAATACACCCATCCGGCCCGGTGCCAAGATTACACCACATCGAAGTTATGCCCGTGGTTCAGATAAACCAATGGTGCAGATAGTGGAGCCTGGATGAGCTCTGCAGATGCCTCATATCTGCACCTCAAAGAGAAGGCTCTGAGGAAGGTTTTGATGGAGGGACAGGGACAAACAAGAAGGCCTGCTGCGTCTCAGGAAACAATCACGGATTTCACAACAGGCTGTGCATTCTCCAGCAGATAGGTGGGGGGAAAGCAAAGGTAATTTTGCGGTTAGTGCTGCTCACTCTCCTACAGGAAACATGGGTGAATTTTTAAGCCCTGGACATTGTCCTTTTCTTTAAGCAAGTCCTGTGACCTCTCTGGGCCTGGGGTTGCCATGTATGAAATGGGAACAATTGTATTTTCTTCCTTCTACTCTTTGTCTCCCGATCTCCCGCCTGTTTATTTTAGCCATTATATGTTTGTACAGTACTTAGCACAATGAGATCCTGTTCTTGTCCAAGACCTTGGAGAACTCTATAACACAAAGGCTGGGTTAATGAGAGAGATAATAAACCACACTGGGAAGGAAAAAAAAAAAGAAAAAGAATTCTTGTCATTTTTGTTGGAATTCCAATAGTGACCAGCTCTGAGAGACCAAACCCCAGGTGACTCATAGAGCAAGGAAAATATGCAGCAAGCTTTTCGCAGCCCGACTCCAAACATGTTGTGTTTGTTTGTTTTTTTTTTTTTTTTAAAACAGCAGCAGCCCACTTTCCAAAGATCACAAGTCTTCTGCTTTCTGAAAGGGGAAAAGAAAAAGACACCTTCTTCAGTGTAACCTGACACTTCCAATTCTTGGCTTTAAGCTTTTCTTCTTCTTGGGGTTATTTGACATTCTATTAGTGCTTCGGAGATGAATAATGCACGATAAGTGTTCTCACCTCACGACACAGAAGTCGGTGTTGCACCCTAGTAAAACATGACGTTTCTTGCAGGGACGAGTCTCTCACCTCACTGCAAGGTTTGGAATTGGGCAGCTGTCGGGATCCCCCTCCGGCAACTTTTCTCATCCTTTGTTGGGAGCAAGTTTTGACAACAGCAATGCTAATTGATTAAACGTTCTAATCAGAGATTACAGCTAAAAGAGAGATAACATTTTTATTTCATTGTGTCTCTGAGAACATCAGCCTGTAAGGATCTCGCCACTTTGGCTGTGGAACGGTATTAACCCATGTTAATCAACTGGCTTCCCCCTCCCCTCCTCCTTTTGTACTGAATCTCTGAGCTCAGGTGTTTAAAAAGATCATTTGGTATTTACAATGCATCTTTCACTAGGGTTCAGGTGGAGTTTTGCAGCTTTTATATTCCTTTTTCTTGAGTAGTTTTTACATCTAAAGCCAGCTGGCATTCATGGTTTGGAATCATAAACACTCTCATTGGAGAAAACGTCTCAGGTTAAGTTATGCTTAAGATATTGATGGTGAAAAGGGCTATGTCTGGAATGAACTTTTTCACAATTATTTAACTTATATATGTACAGATCTGTGGAATGCAAAAGTGAAATGAAAAAAATAGGCCTGTGGTGAGACAGAAAAGAATATTCTTACATAAGGTATGGCAGTTAATTTGTCAATTTTTTTCCTTTAAAGCCTTTCCAAGAACTATAAAAATCAGGTGCGTTATAGGCTTCCAGTAACATTTAAAGTATGAATAAGTGTTTTTGCAGATTGAATTAAATGGTGCAATGGGTGAGTGAGTGGATGAGTGCACAGTCTTTAGGAACTCTTGGAACCTCAATCTGTCACTGAAAACCCTGTGGACTCTGGGCATGTCACATCTATTGCTTGGGTATCATCTACACAAGGGGAGTAATATTTACCAATGGGTAGTTCCAGAATTTTGATTTTGGTTCCTTTTCTTATCTATGGACCGTATTTTTTGTTTGATAGCTTTCATATTTCAAGGAAAAATTATTGCAGAAAGGTTCCAAATCATGTTTCCTAACAGGGTACTTGGAGATTCAACAAGCTGATCTCTGCATCACCTTCAATAAAAACAAACAAACAAACAAACAAACACTAGTCCACACAAAAAACAAACCCCAAGCCAGCAACTATGAAGTATTTTTTTTATATATCAAGAACTGACCATTAAGATATTGGAATTTTATTAGTGTTTTGAAGGATAATGCCAAGTTCATCACACATACACGGATGCTACTGCTGGAAGTGCAGTTTACAGACACAACTGGTTTCCTCCCATCCTTTGAATAATTTACCCTTTTAGTTTTGCAGTGAAATATTTGAGTGAAGTGGAACTTTTGTAGGATTTCATTAATATAACTAGATGCTCAGCAGTGGCTGATGCTGACATTGGTGTTTAGATACTACTAGTCATAAAATGCTGTCATTTTTGTAATGGAAACCAGCCATTAGCTTTTCCTTCTCTTAAAGAGGGGCCAAGATTAGGTGATTAGAGAAAATCTTGTAGTCCAAGTATGTTAGCAGGAAAGCTCTTCAGGAATGTAGGAAGGCAGGAGATAACAGAAACATAAAAATATGCTTGTGAATAGGAAGGGTAATACTCAGGGCCTGATTTTGATCTTTATTAGACTCGCGTAAATCTGGAGTAGCTCCACAGACCTCAGTTCAGTTGCTTTGACCTTGCAGCAGATTAGAGATACAGAGCATAAATCACCAGAGATAGCTTTGTGTCTTCGGGAGAGGAGGTGGGTTATAAATACATACAGATATTTATGCAAACACATGTGGCATGAAAACATCCCAACGGTTGTTTTTATATGGATGCGTCCAACGTTGTTTAATGCAACCACCAACTCCGATGCCTCCACACCTATGTCTTCACCCTCCTGACCTCAGAGGCTGTATGATACTGCTATTATATTAACATTCATGTAATAGCAAAGAGATTTTGGGCGTATTTTTGTTTTCTATTATTTTTCTGTAACCATGCTAGGAGAGAACGCCTGTGAAGCATCAGGCAAACACCAGATGCATAAACTATATGTGAAGCCAAGATGCTGGTATCATTCCTAGTGATGAATTATTTTATCTTTCTTGTCTATCTTCTCATTTTTAGTTCTTTTTGTCCCTTTCTTCTTCTCTTTTTTTTTTCCCTGCCATGTGATCAAAAAGCAAACAAGCCTGGTGTTTGTACTCTGTGCTCTTATGTGTTGACTCTACTGATAATTCACAGTAATTTTTTGGTTTTTGACTAGATTTTTCCATTCAGTATTCTGACTATAGAGCTGTGTAAGAAATTCCAGTAAGTAAAGATTTCCCCTCCTGGTCACAGCCCCTCTCTTTCCTATAGGTATTTTGGGTGGCACAGAGCATGGGCATCCCAGTGGCTGCTGCCACTCCAGTGCATTTGAGTCTCAAAGAAGCAGATGAGCTATGAAAAAAACAATTTGAAACATGCATGGCAAGAGCCAAAAAGAAAAGAGGCTTTGGATACATATGACAGATTTAAAAGAAATTTTGTTGGCTCAGGTTTGAGATATTGGTGTTCCTGAAAGCTCTTCTGCATCTTGAACTGCTACTGTCTGTAAGGAATCCCAGAATGGCCTGGATTGGGAGGGACCTTAAAGATCATCTCCTTCCAACCCTCTGCCAGGGGAAGGGACACCTTCCACTAGACCAGGTTGCTCCAGGTCCCAATCCAGCCTGGCCTTGAACACTTACCAGGGAGGTCTCTGCTTTGGGTCAACCACTAATACAGGAAGCAGAAGTCATGCTGCAGAAATTAAAATGTGAATTGGGAAGCTGCTGTGAGAAGGCAGATGGGAATTTTATGGGAGAAAGTGCTTCATTCTCATATGATGTCTCTTGTCTAAAAACTTCAGCAAACCACACTACTTAAAAATAAATTAAGTCAGGATGAGTAATATCTGAAGTTCACAGTATAAAGCACAGAAAATCCATGAGTATCTTTTCTTCATGTGGCTGGGAGAAAATGAACATGGAACTCAGGGATTCTCTATTATTAGTAAAAAAAAATAATAATGATAATATAGACAAAAAAGAAGCAATGGGAACTTTTTTGTCTCTCTGGTAAAGGCAAATTGTGTGGAGGCAGCTATCTGCTGTGCAACCTATAGGCAAATTCTGGTAGAGTTGTTCTGTTCTCCTGTAAATTAATTTCTTTTTTCATCTTTGTTTTTTTTTTTTTTTTTTTCCCCCCAGGCAAGAGAAATCTTGCCTTTTTTTTTTTTTTTTTTTTTTTTTTTTAATGCCCTTTTAAGTCCACTCCCACCCTCTTTGAGTTTTTCATTTTAATGGCACACAGTTCAGATTTTCTTTTTCCTAGGGGAAATAAGACTGTTCTGGGAAGAGGTACCTCCACGCCATTTGTGCAGAGCATTTCCTAGGGTGAGTTAAGGGCAAAATCTCCACAACATTACTGCACCAGGTTTGTCATCTCACATTTCATAAATCCTTGAAAATAAGCTCCTGAAAAGCAGGGATAAAGTGACATTTGGGAATGGAGTAAAATCACAACCTAAACGTGAACTCCAGCAATGGTTGGGAGTTGGGTTACCAGCTCCTCCGTCTATTTGGAATGGCTTAGAGCTGGGCTGGAGCTGTTTGCTTAGCCCTGTTATGAACACAAGGGTTGAACTCCTGCCCCCCTCCCTCATAAATAAACTGATGTCCAGGCTAAAGTCAGATGCCCATCTTTTCTTGAAGTGACATCTACAGCTCACATCCGAAAAAATCTCTGGGGTGATGAGGGTTAAGAAACATAAATCTCGGAAAATAGTTTATTAATACTCCAATGCCTATGAAAGTCAGCAGGATGGATTAGGCTGCCTCTGTGTACAGTAAGGAGGTTTTTTTTCCCTTCCTTCCCTCCCACTCCTTTTTAATTAGAAGCAGATTTAGAAAGTGGGGCTTTCCTGAATAATCATCCACAGTAAACCTTTAATCTCAGTCACCTCCGTGAGAAAAGAATAGGAAATCAGTGAGCTGAAAGAGGGGAGACACAAATGAAGGGAATGACAAGGCAATTGAATTGACCTTTCTAAAACTGTTATTATTTTGCATATGTGTAGGTGCTGGTGGTTTGTGCAGTTCCAAAGGCTTTCTCTGAAGCAATCTCCATTGTAAAGTGTTAGGTAGCATAGCACAGGGGGACAGAGCCACAGATATGGAGATGGCTGAAACTCTTTTCTATAAAAGTCATCCACGTGTGGGGTGTTTTTTATTCCCAGGACATGAGGACTTTTTGGAGCACACAATTGGTGTTGTCTCTCAACCCCTGTTTTCAATATAAAAATATTACAGAAAAATAAGAGTACTACCAGGAAAAGAGGTATAAGCAGCTCTGAGGGATGGTCTGGGTCCAGAACAGCCCTGTTCTGGATCCTGCTGCTGGTCTGGGGGAAATCTGGACTGAGTAACATCCCCTCATGGGAGAAACCTCTTTGCAAAGTACCTGGAGATCTGGCAGCAAAAAAAAAAATTATAGAAAAGCTTGGCAGCATTATTACTCAATGTCTCTGGTCTGTGCACATGGATTCCTGGATGGGTGACTGGACGTCTTGTTTGTTTTTCCCAGCCTCAGCAGTGCTCCAGCAAGAGATCTGTGCCCTTCTTAACTCCATCTTTGAATTGCACCTCCAGTGCTTCACTGTCATTAAGACTGTGTTTGCTACAAGCCCTGACTTGCATCAATAAGCCAATGTGTTTTTAGTGTTGTACTCCATCCTAAAGCGTGGTCTCTGTAAGCCTGGCCTGCTTGATCCTACTACTCCACAAATTGCACCAAATCTGATTCTGGGAAGACTCAGAATAGTCCAAGGAAACCCAAGAGTCCACATTTTCAAATGGCTGGAAATTGTTTGAGCAGCAGAATATATTTGTCACAACAACTTTTGCTTTTTTTTTTTTTTTTTTTTTTTTTTTTTTTTTTTTTTTTTTTTTTTTTTTTTTTTTTTTTTTTTTTTTTTTTTTTTTTGCTAATACTCTGACCATTTAGTTTTTGCACTTGGGCAAAGCTGTGAGTCTTGTTTGGTGGGCAACCCTTTTAGGGTAACATTTCTCTTTTGCAGAGTGTTGATAACGTAGATGTTTGTGGTATGGACTTCTTCAGCCTTCAATGCCATCTCTTCTTCCCCTGGGACCTGCTGAATTTCTTGCTTCATTGCATGCAGCATTTCCTATATAACTCCTATATAAATATATATTCCTATATATTTCTGTGCATAACTTGCTTTTCAGCCTCCATGAATCCTGCAAGCTCCCCAGACTGCAGAAGATGAGCACCACTTTTTCTTTAATTGACTTATTAATTGCAATGTTTTGCAGAAATAAACTGATGACGAGCTGCTGATCTGGAAGTTCAGGCCCATTGACACAGACAGGAGAAGCCCAACTAGGCAGGCATTAGCCTCAGAACTGACAATGAAACAAAGCTGGTTTTGGACCTTACTTCAATCATTTCCACTTGGAAACCCCCCAAAGCCAGTGGAGCAAATACTTTAATATGATTCACTTGAAACAATCCAAGAAAATGGTTTGTGTATACATCTTGGCACAGTTATTGACAAGTACATAAGACAAATCAAATTAAATTTACTTTAGTGAGAGGGTGTGAAGTGTTCAATTTAGTTAGTTCTGGGGTTGTATCTGACTACAAGTGGGGAAAAATGGTTCCTGATCTGTACTACATGATTGAAAACTGGGAGAAGGTGGGAGAGGGATGGGGGGAAAGGTAATGTTCTACTCAGTTTATCCACAAGAAATACTCTTCATTTATTCACTTAGTACCATTTGACCTTATAAGTGTCTCGTTAAACAAACCCATAAAGAGACAAAAATTATTCATATGAAATTAAATTACTCATCATTAGTAGCCACTGATTCTTCCAGATTAGGACTAAACTGTGATTTCTTACCTCAAAACCGCTTTTCATCTCTAAACATCAAAGTCTGCAGTACTTTTGAATAAGTGCTGGTGGGGCTTTTGAAAAGAGGAGGCAGACACAGCACAGAAAAGAGGAGCTGCTTGTTTCTCTCAAGGTTATCTTCTGAGATACACAAAGAACCACCACTTGAACTCATCTGACTCCACTCCAGCCTTATGCTTAATTCCTAATGACTGTTTTTTCCCCCTTCTCCAAGTAGAGATGAGCCTGGGAAGAGGAAAAAAGTCAAGATATTTCCTACTCACCCCCCCCCCCATTTTTTCTCATGTTCCCCTCCCTGTCTGTTTTTGTGGGGCAAAAAATTATATGATGGGTGACTTTTGATATTCAATGTGCTTATTTTCTCATTTCTTTCAGTTTTCACCTGAAAACCAAACACTATTTGTCATCTGAGAGGTACCAGAAATTTTCTAGACAAAACTGTTTGTATGAGATTTCACAGTTAAGTTTTGAAGGTCTGAAGTGGATAAGCTTCTCAGCTCACAGAAATTTGACTCCAGTATTTGTAATACCAAATTTTTTGAAGTTTCTCAGCCTGTAAGTAGCTTTGAAATGAATAAGCTGTAGCTCTGTAAGGTGTCTTTTATTCAATTAGAGTATGCACCGTGTTAACATTCTTCCATGTTGTCATAATTCCTCTTTTTTTAAAAATTTTTTTTTCAGTAAGAATTATCTTGTCAACTGTGAAGAAGCTTAGAATTTGTTCATAAATCATTTTGCTGCAGGCTAAAATTTGACATGCTGTAAGTAAATACTTTTTCACTGGAAAAAAAATTACAAATAAATTATTATTGTTTTCCCCCTTTAGAACGGAGTCTTTTATGTCTCCAGTTTATGACTAAACCCAATTTTCTCCAAATTATACACTGTGTTATTACATTGTTAAGGTAAGTGATCACCATGAGGTTGAGAACTGCAGTCAGATCTATAGTGGGACCATTTGAAATTTGGTAAGGGATTACTTTTCAGTTCAGGTTTCTGCTTTGTGCTTGTATTGAGCTGTCTTTCCCTCTCACCCTTGTGCATGTGAAGCTACAGGATTTCCAGGATGATGACCTGATCTTGAAAACCCTCCACATGTCAGTAAGATCTATTCTTGGTAGATTCACCCTGGAAGATTCACTCACAACAATGCCATCTTGTATTTTTGAAGCCTCACTATGCCAGCACTGTTGATTTGCTATTGAGGCTGAAAATTTTTGACAAATGACTCATCACTGCTCCAGCAATATGTCACTCCATTTGATCACAGAGTCTTAGAGGGTTTTTAGGAAGCAATTAGGAGGTGGATGTGAAAATAATTTGTACGTTTGTCTGTTTGTTGTTTGTTTCCAGCTCTCCTATAATCAGTTACCTCCCTCCCTTCCGCTGTGGGCAGGAGGGGCCAAAGAAATGCAGCTCTGGTCCCTCTGGGCAGGCTGGGCTTGAGCTTGGAGGTGCCTGACCTGGGTTCTCTGTGTTTCTGGTGTTCAACCTGTGCTCCAGGAAGATGAGAGAGGTTTATTCTGAGCTGTCGTGCTGCTACTTGTTCTCCTCCCCAGTGAAAACGCTCTCCTCTAACAATTACCCCGCTGCTGCAAACAGACTGAAAAGAGACATGATGTAAAAATTAAATTACTTAAAGCATTTTTGGGCAAACACTTGGCTTTATATAAACTCAGAGACAATCCTATAAGGCACTCAGGGCAGATTATAGGTTTGGGCAAAGCTAGAAAATTGCTGCCATTATATTGTTATTATTAACACCTTGTAATTAGCCCTAAGGAATCCTGAAGTTCTCTCTCCTGATTTGGCTTTAATGAAGGAAAATTGCTACCTTTGCAAGTTGGATGGCGCCCGCTCTGATTAGTCTTAAGTATATAGGACTATTATTTTGAAAATGTTTGTTGTCATGTGAATATTAGTATTGCATGTGAAGGGGGGAGGGGAGCAGGGGGGACTCTCTTATTCCTCAGCTTTGGTGAGTCATATGTTCACTTTAGTTATGGTCATCCCCTTCAAAATCAAGAATAGAAACCTTGTCAAGGTATCCCGACCACAAGCTAATGAATTCAGGAGGATCCTGTGGCAAGGGCTGCCAGCTGCCCTACCTGCTGATTGCATTGGCTGATGGAGTAATTGTTGCATGGAGATAGTTTTATGATTGCTTTGAGAGCCTGAATGAGATCATGCATGAGTTAGCACACTAAGTGCAATAAAAATGATTTTATTTGCATGTCCCAGAGCCTTTCCTGATTCCTTTGCTGCTTTCACAGGCAATGTCTTCCCAGTGAAATCAAGCCAACATTAATAAAACATCCCTTCCATACATCTCCACTCCTCTCCTCCCACATACTCTACACTTTCATTACCATCTCTGGGAAAAAACTGACATTAAAGAAAATTCATCTGATCTTATCTGTAATTAATTTGTATTTTGATAATATAGAAGAAGAATTTTTGCATGTAATGACTTACCTGTTCATTATTTCTCTCCTTTGAACTCCTGTGACCGCTTAATAACTCATGCCAAAGCAGAACTGATTATGACATTTTCCCCACCCACCATCCAGGAAGGTTGAAGGTGTTGCCTCTCATACTTAGACAAATTGCTCCAAATAATGACTTTGTGCAAAATTAGTCATACATAATTGAGAAATTCTATAGATGAATAGGAAAGTAACTCGAGATGAAGTTATCATTTTAATGTTTTTTAAGTTAACGTGGGATTTGATGTACTGGTTCAGACCAGCAGTCCACCTATAACAAACAACTGCTTTTGTGGGAATGGGATCAGAGCCCACTCCTGCTGGAAACGGTGAAAACTTCTTGGTTGTCATCATGGAGGATGCAGAAAAGTCTGGAAAGTTCACTGGATGGCATCAAGGACCTTGTTGTAATACAGCAGGAGCTACACCAGCTGTAGCTGGTGTACCAGAACCCCAGAGGGTTCTCTCCTGGCTGCTTGGTCTTGGCTCTCAGGCTGCAGTCCCAGTTCTGCTGGTGACAATCTGGCTGTCCCAGCCTGGTGGCACTGATAAACTCTATAGTCAGTGATAATTTCTAACATAACTTGTATTCCATATAAAATGGTGATAAAGTGTCACATTTTCCACCCAACACATTGAGACGCTCTCAGCACAAATCAGAATTCATTATTTGGTTTAAAAATAATCCCTGAGCCCCCAGATAAACATAAATTATGGTTTAAAACTCCCTTTTGCCATATATATATATATTTTTTTTTAGAAATTCCTGTCCTTCTCTCTCATCCCTGGGACAAATCTAATCTTCTTTTTGCAACTGTCAGATCCAATCAGCAGGTCTGTTATGAAAGATAGATCACATTTCATGATAAAAGTACCACAGGCAGTACCAGAGAAATTAAACCTAAGAGAAATAAGAATCAAGTTCCAATTCTCCTACAACAAGTGCAAACAAAATGTACAAAATCCCATCAAACAGGAGACATACCTCCCACTTTCCTCAGGGAAATACCACATTACACCATGAAAGCTTTACCTTTATAACTGCCCAGGCCTGAATAGCAAGACAAGTGTTCAGTGATCATAAAATTATCCAGTCCTTCTTTTAAAGAGCTAAAGGAAAAAGGAAGAAAATCAAATCAAAGTCCCAGCAATGTAAATGGGCTTATTTATGGCTTTTCTATGTTAAAAATGGAGAACCATAAAGTCTAGGAAGGGGCTTGAGTTCCAGAAATGTACAGAGACAAAGCTCAGGTTCTAGGGTTTCTGTTCCAGCAACTTGTAAAGCCATGGGTCAGTTGAACAAGTCAACATCTGAAGGTGTTCAGATTTCAGTAGTCTGGCTCTGGTTCGCCTCTTTATCTTCCACTGGTGGATTGTCAGAATTGTGCTTCAAGTTTGCCACACTTCAAAAACACATTCACCCATTTTCAATATATTTATGACTCCTTCTATGCCTTGACTTCATTCATCAAAGGCCAATATATTAAACAAACCTTTTCTTTTAGCCTGGTTTACATATATTCTGTATTATCAAGGTTATTGCTTTTTTTCTCCTCTTCTTTGCTCACGTTGTTCAGTATTGCCTGCACCATAGTGTGATCCCTCTTCAGTGCATTGAAGCAAGAAAACTGGGAAAGGGCAACACATTAAAAAAAAAAAAATTGTATTTAAAACTGAAGAAGTTGTTTGTTCACCATGAGAAATCGTGATGGACATGATTGCAGGCTGTTTTTCAGTTCCCCCACTAAATTCCTGACCGTGATTCTGGGTGTAGGGAAAGGTAGTCATGACCTACCAGGAAAATAAATTATAAACATGGTAAAGACAGTGATGGACAGTTGGTGGACATGGCCATATATGATGCACTTTAAAGCTGACAAGAGTGATTTTAATTGGCTTGTGGGATATTAGTACAAGTGTCTATTGTGAATGCAAGGCATCAGAGAGAATTTATTGAACTGCATATGTTTATTGCAGTGTTACACGCAAAAGGTGCCTGCTTGCTGCCCACAGTGCCTTTGGTTTTATTTAATTAAAATAATGTAGTGAAGATCAAACTAGCATCCCCCCACCTGCCAATCTCTAATCCTAGAAGGGCTGCCCTCAGCAATTTTTTAAACAAATGCTTCACCATCAGGCTTCTATCAGGTATTATCATTACACCTACTTAGAGTGATTTAACAGGTTGTACACGGAGAATGGAATCAATGTGCATCATAAATCAAACCAGAATAAAACAGAGGACATATGAGCTTTTAATTCTTTGCCTCCATAGGATGCTTTTAAACACAGGATGAGCGAAACCATATGCAAACCCAAGCCTATGGTTAAAATCTTAATAAAACCTAAATAAACAAACCAGTCCTTATAATGATATTGAGACTTCTGGTTGGCTTTTATCAGTAATTGGCCCATGTTACCCATTTGCAGCCTGGTGTAGGGAAGAGAAGGGAATGGTACAGGGGGATTTGAGGAAAAGAAAACAACATCTTCACTGAAGCATGTTCTCACCATGTTGTCACCTGTGATCCCCTCTGTGGCTGCCAGGAGGGAACTGATTCATCCGGCTGAGTGGGTGGGTGGCCAGGCCTGGTGAGGAATTTAGAGATTCATTTCACTGCTGTTCAATCAGGCATGTTCTCTGAGAAAACAAGTGCTTACCATGCAATTTGTAGTACAAGTTCTGCTTCCCTGAGTGGAAATACTCCCTCTCAACAGTTTGAGCTGCCTCTGGGAGAGGCAATGCTGTGGCAGAGGAACGCATTGAGGGCTGCAGTGCATGTTCAGAGCCCAGTGGGAATCCAGACCTTTTTACAGTCTCCAGGAACTCAGGCCATGGAGCTTGGAGTCATCTTTGGGATTTGGGAAAGACTCCCTCTTTGCATCAGCCCCATATGTCCCAGAGGTGCAGTAAGCTGAATTCTTGAAATAGCTCCCCCTTTGAGACAGTAGAACAGTGGGAGTCTAACTATGAATGGTTGTCCCACAACTCCACTCATGGACGATTTTGGCACTCAGCTTTCACCATCAGGAGCAGCACATGTGCACAAGGGGTGAGAGAGTCCAGCAGAGGCAAAGATGTGATTAAGTGTTCTGTTAGAAAGGAGGAAAGGTCCTGTCTTGCTGCTGCACAACAAGTTCTGAATCACATAAATTCACTGTGCCAATGACACATCTCTGTTCCTTTAAAATCAGAGGATGATGGCAAATCTGTCACATTGAGACTTCTGCAGACAGGAATCTTCTTAGTGCATGGGCAAGAAATACATCTCAGATGATTTTACCATTTAGGCATCAGTTCAATCTGGAAGAGTCACATCAGCAAGTGAAGGAATGAAATCTGGGTGCTACTGTTCTGCGTGAGGGGACAGGGAGAAGATAGTGAAGAAGGCCAAACAATTAGGTAAATGCTTCTTTCCTGTGTGGTTGGGGAAAGTAGAGGAGGCCCATATTGATGCAATTAATAATTGGCCCCGTCATCATCTCTAGAGATCCAACCCTGGAATTAATTATTTGGGATCATTTCTGGGATTTGAAAGAAGAATGGCATGGATGGTAACCTTTTTGCAGTGTTGGCAACTATAAAATTTGATTGAAATGACCAAAGCCAAGACAATAAAAGGCCAGAAAAGACTAACTGGACGTTTTAGAGAAAGATCTCAGACATTTTGTAAACTCAAAAAGGCCTCCTGTAAACACAAAGAGCCTCTCTGTTCATTTTATCTTCCACTTGCTGTTGCTATTTGCTGGTTTCCAACCTCGGGAGTGGACATCCAGCCACTGCTCTGCACAGGGACAGAACAGCAGTTTCAGTGTCATGGTTTCAGCGAAACGAAACCAGCTCTGGGTGCTCAGCCCAAGCGCTCGGTGACGTCAGTTCCCGCAGCAATTTGCTGCTTCGTCTCCTCTTCCAGCCTCATGAGTCAGCTGCACAGATCAAGAAGGAGTGAAAAAAAAAAAAAAAGTGCCCACAAAAGACTTCTATAAAAATTTACAACAATTATTTTGCAATGACTAGAAGCTACCAGCGATGCTATAATTGTAACACGTTGCAGGGTGTGTAAGAGGGTGACCTTTATACGAGGTGCGTTGCACTGTGATCTTTCCAAGCACAGAGGAGAAACTGCGAACAAAGGACTGCTCAGACTTCTGAGACTTCTCCCTTTCTAACTTACAATTACCTCATCTATTTACTCCAGGTGAGGAGAGATTTTGTGTGCTTCAAGTACATGTACTGCTTAGTTCTTTGGCATAACCTTCTTTTTATAGCCTCTGCATCCTTTAATCCTGGCTCAGTCCCTACCTTTGCCTATCTGGCTGCCTGCTGGAGGGCACTGGTTCTCTACTATCCATGTTGCATTGAAAATATGTGTTTGAAGGGATCCACCTTCATTTCCATCAACAATTGGAGGATGGCCATGATGCCCTGATGAGTATCTGTGCTCCAAGATTCCTTCCCAGATGACAGGTATTAAGCACTAAGCTTTGCACTTCCTTGAGTATAACAGTCATTAAAAGTACATATAATAAACTGCATTCCAAATTAGACCATACTCCTAATTGGAGATTTGAAGAAATATAGTCAAAGTTTCCTGTAAAATAATTAGCTTTGAATTCTATATTCCATAGAATGGAAATTCTTCCAGGTATGCCTGATCACCTTCACTCCAGACTCAAAGGCATCCATGATGTTTTTGATGCAAACTGAAAAAAAAAAAAAAAACAACAAACAACACAAATATTAGCAGAAAGAGAGAAAGGGCCAAGGTTATATTTTACACAGGTAGGAGGGCAATGGGGGAATTTTTTTTTCTGAATTATCCAGCACCTTTTTAAATTTTTTTTTTTTATTATTTTTTCTAAACAAATTTTTGCATTGTTTGATGATTAGGAACATATGCTTACAGGAAACGTCATCCTGGATCAATCAGAAGTCCAGCAGACCCAGGGAGTGGGATTTCAGAAGTGCATAAGTGAGCTAAAACATAAATCCCAGAGAATTTCCACTGGACAAAGTTTACTCCAAACACTCATTAGTCAGAAGTTCACATAAACCCTGAAGAATGTAGGTTTATAGCTCTCTCAAAAGCCCTATTTATTTTTTTAATCTTGATTATTATACCTGGCTATTCTTGTTCCTGATACAAATATCTAATTCCTTGTTGAATCCTGTTAAGCTTCTGGCCTCTGCAAGACCTTATGGCAATAAGTTCCCCCAGGCTAATGGTGCATTTGCTTTGTACAGCAGTGGATCATGGTGGGATTTCACTTCTGGAGCCAGATGACTGTGATGGACAAAAAGATGTTAAGAAATCCAAAGAAATGGGTGCAGCTGGGCAGTCTGGACTCAGCCAGTGAGAGAAAAAAAGGATTAAAGAGATGAATGGCAGAACGTCAACAGGCCTAAATTCCCTCTGGAGGTATCTTCATCTCTCTCTTGACTATAAGAGAAGCCAAGAGCAACTGGGCTTCTGATTTAAGTGTCTAAATTTAGGTAAGAGAATTCAGCCCAAGAATTTTCTTCTACCTTTAGAGCCTCTGAAGTGTCAGAACAGTGTTTTCTGCGTTCAGATAGAGGAATGAATAAACAAGAAGCAGCTCTCCAAAGCTTTAAAAGCTTGGTGGGGTTCTTCAAGAAACATTAGAGGTACCTTAAAGCTTGATGGGCACCGTGGTGCCCTCCCTGGTCACTGCTGTTCCTCAAGAGGTTCTCCAGGAAGACCTCTTCCCCACATCTTCTGCCACCATCCCTGCAATAGCCCAGGGTTCGCCTTTAAACTGAGATTTTATTCCTCCCTTAAAATAACCCTGCACTGATACTTTTACTTTCTGAGATTAAAGCTGAACCTGAGTGACATGGGGATTAGGAGTAAAGGTTAAACCCATGTCAGACTGAAGATAAAGATGCAAAAGAAACAAATGACTTGACCAAACTTCCTTCTTTAAAGTGTTTCGCGTCAGCAATTAAGCTGACTGTTCATTTAGTGCGAGCTGAGGAGCTTCTGCAGTTCAAATGAGATGTAAAGAAGAGGTTTTCACCTGCTGGCAACTAAAAGAACCCAGGAAAATGATTATTCTGTTTCTGACCATTTAACTGTGCTTTGCCTTGCACGAGGCTTTTTCTTTTTTCTTTTTTTTTTTTTTTTGCATTGGGAATGTGAGTCCTTGAGATCCAAGCAACTGGCCTCAAGGTACAAAAAACAATTTATAACAGAAAGAAAGAAAACTTTTGAATATCCAAAACCTCTTTAATTCCTCATTTTCCCTAATGTTACTAAACCAAAATAATTATACATTTTTAATTTGAATTTTGCCCCCACCCTAACGATCAGAGAGGAAAACCAAACCAAAAATACATTACTAAGAAAATAAGAGATCTGAAACAATTTAGCTTGAAAACAGAAAGAAATAGAATGACTGCCTTGGGAACAATGGATCAAAGATAAGTAAATAATGCACAGAACTCCCCTAAGCTTCAGCAGCAGTGAAAATAACCTTGAAAATAAACGAAACTGGAATACACAAGCTAAAGTTTCCTTTAGGGTTGGGGAGGGCTGGGTTTTGAATCCAGTTGGCATGAGAAGAACCTTGCCTAGTGAGGTGTTTTTTGAGGTCGAGGCTCTCAAATTTGGTGTTTGGAGAAAAAAAATCCAGTAAAGGGAAGGATGGGAGACCTCAAGGAATATGGCAGTTTTTCCTATGTTTGAAGTATCTGACTGCTGGCAGGATCCTTTTAAGTTGAACTGACACTGAAAACATGTTGAGATTTGACCACCATTAGCCCTAAAAAAGGATCCCTTTGGCTGTATATTAAAGCTTTGATATAATATCTGATTGGAAAAGAGAGGGAATTTCTGCTGATCTTCTCTTCTTCAGTCCTGCACCCCCAGAAAGCTGAGAGCAAAGATGACATTGTCCCCCTTGATTCATCCCTCCCTCATTCCAGTCCAGTTTGGAGGACCCGTTCCTTTTATCACCCAGTAAGGGGTAACGGCTCGAAGTTGTTGTATTTGGCTCTGTATGAGCCAGAGCTACAGCCAAGGACTAATTTTCTTTACAAGAAAGAACTTTTTACTTTGAGGAGTCCCCCCCCCTCCCCGCCCTGCCATTCTGACCAAACACAATTTCAGGTCTTCAAACTACTTAAAGAAGCTTAACACATTTCCCATCCTTTATTAATGTGAATTCCCATCTTCTTTTTCATCTCTCTCCTGTTTTTGTATGCTGTAACCCACATTTTCCAAATGATGGAGAGTTTCCCCCTTCAACTATCTGTCCACTGTTTCTCTGCAGTGATTCTGTAAGGTGACAGCAGGTTGGGGAAACCTTCCCACAGAAGAAAATTCTTGGGTTGAATTCTCTTACCTAAATTACAGAGCACTAGGTATCTAATTATCATCTATCCATCCATCTATGCCTTCAGAGAGCTGAAATTACATTTCATTCTGCTTTAGAGAATTCCTCCAGTTTGTCACAAATATCTGAGCATTTTACATCCTGGCTTTGGGATATCTTCACATCAAGCTACCCATGATACTCTACAGATCAAGGAGTACATTCCATTTCTGCAGAATCTCTTGTTGATTTGAAATAGTTGTAACTAGGGTTCATTCATGTGTGCAGGCTGTACAAAGGGATAATTTTTCTTTTTCTGGAATACAATCAGTTCTGGGGTGCAGCATCTCTGTTATTTATAGAATCATAGAAGAGTTTGGGTTAGAAGGGACCTTAAAGATCATCCAGTTCCACACCCTACCATGGGAAGGGACATCTTCCACTAGCCCAGGTTGCTCAGAGCCCTGTCCAACCCGGCCTCGAACACTCCCAGGGATGGGGCATCCACAGCTCCTCTGAGCAACCTGTGCCAGTGTCTCACTGCCCTCACAGGGTCAAAAATTTAACGTATGACCATGTAAGTAAAGAATAGCAGAATCATACCCAGTTGAAACTGTGAGGGGGACCAGGACAGGCAGAATGCAATTTAGTTCAGATAAAAATGTCAATAGCTTTTCTTCCTCCTCCTTGTCCTCCTCCTCCTCCATAGCTCCTATTATTAATCTTGAGAAAATTGTCATTAGAGTTTAAACAACCAGAAATGGTCAAGCCTTGGTCTTCTAACTCACTCAAATAAGAGTGCCTTCAGCTTTACCATGCTTTAACATACAAAGACAGCTAATCAGGACTGAATTGCTCCCAAGAGAAGTCCATTAGGGAAGAGCAATCCAAACTCCAAACTTAGTTGTAATCAATTAAAACAACCAACCAAACAAAAGCTTCTATGGGCTTTGTACCCAACTGGGTGAACATTTACTAATGAAAAGGACCAATAACAGATGCTGTGTTTATTGCTGTATGTGCCAACCTGACTCTGCCCATCTCCCCCTTTTGTTCTTCTGCAGAAGGTGAAGAACTGAGTTACAAGGAAAGAATTACCACCCTTCATCTGGCTTGTGGTTAGCAGACACTTTGGAGACAATACTATATATTTACTTTTAGGCTGTTTTATTTAGGTCTGATTACTGAGGAAGTGCAACTCCTTCACCACACCCCTGTCCCCCCTCCAGGGTGATGCATCTTCTTAGTAGGCATCCTGTCAAGATGTGACATTCACAACCATGGGCTGTATCACAAGATAATGTATCTGCCTGGGAAATCTGAAAAACTACACTGACACTGCCTCAGGAAAAAGAGAGAGAGAGGTAAACCTTATTATATAGAGGGAGAGGGGAGAGAGAGAAGAGAATACTTGCAATAGGAGTTTTGTTCCTAGAGCCCTGACTTGTTGACTAAATAACTACATCAAATGCTGTCTAATGTACAAAATTATTTTTAGCTGTCTGCCATGTGGAACAAAACAACCCTTGTTTACTAACTATTTATTGGCATTTACGACTTCTATTGCATTCAGCATTTAAAAAACAAATCTAGAAAATGAACTTCATGGCATATCTGTCTTATGGTCTTACAACATCTTTACATTGGATACAGCCCTTCACGGCTATAAATAGACACAGTCCCAACATAATGAATGAACTTACTCTCTTCTTGACTTACAGTGAGGGAGAAACTAGCCCAGCATGTTTGACCAAGCAATTGGGGCCAGCCCTATCAAAACAAACCTGCTTCAAAGCAAACGTATTCCAGGACTCTCCATCCCACATACTTTCTCCTCTCCTGTGTCACTGCCATGCCCAGTGTTGTCCCCTTGCTTTCCCTTGTTTTTCTCATAGGCAAGAGAGTTATTACATATTTCATCACTCTTTACCCAGATTCAAGACCTTCAGCAAAAGATAAATTCTTCCTCCACTGTATTTTAACCTATTCTGACTTATACAGGTTAGATAGAAGTCTAAATGATATAAACTAACCCTCTGTCCTTTAGATAATTTGGATCCATTAAGAAGCCTTAGTGTGTTATTTTTAAGCAATAGAGGAGGTTCTAACAATAGTGTAACTTAATAAAAAGGGTTTATTCAAAGGAACGGGAACTGAAACACATCATGTTTCAGTTCAATCTTCAAGTGCAAATATAAACACCTTGAGTAACTCTAGTGTTTTCACTTGCTTTTTTTCTTTACCATTCCCTTCAAAGTGTTACTCTTTCAAAACCTATTAGAGAGATGAAGATGATATCTTGTCATGACAAACAAATTCAGGACTACATATCCAGGCAGAAGATCAATGGAAATGTGCAGGCAGAGCTGCTCCAAGTAGCCCAGCTGGCCTGGGATTTGTCAGCATGATGGGACAAACAGGCTTGAGCATCTTCAGAAAATTGTCCTAACCCCAAGGGACACCTCTGGGCACTGCCCTGCCCTCAGTGTGATGTGGAGATTGCACTTCAAACCAGCATGGGGGGGGATTAGTCAGCCTTCGCTGTCCTCCCAAGGGCATCAAGACCCACCTCACTTCAAAGGGACATATCTTGGTCTGAAAACAGAGATGAGAGGGGGAAAAAATAACTCTTGTATTCAAAATTAACATTTGGCTAATAATTTGTAGTGGATTGTTCTGCTTCCTATGTGGTTATCCAGACCCCAGTATGGGGGAAGGAGTACCTGTGAAAGTTTGCTTTCTCACCTTTCCACACAAACAAGTAATTAACTGCCTTTGCTTTTCCTGTTTTGACTTGATTTTTTTATAAACTGCATTTGGTCTCACATGTACAAATATGCAGCTGCCGATTATAGGATTACAGAATTTATTAGTCAGTGAAGTTGTTACAGTGCCTTCACGCCTGTAGCAAAAAGTTGTGGCCTGCCTGCCCCCACCCCCAGTTCATAAGACCCTTTACGTTTTGTTTTGACTCCCTCTTAGGCAAACCTAAGAGCTTCACTTCTGACTTCACTTCGTATTCTTGGGTGCAATTTTTCACATAAGACTTCTCACAACTCTACTCAACCCAGACAAGACACTGATTTTGCTGTCAAATACACCGGTGGGAAAGAAGTAGAATTTTTCATAACACAGGTTTGAAATTTTTGTTCTTTTTTTTTTTTGTCTGTAGTAGCACAGGAACTGGCCCCACTGGCTGCCTTAGTCCCATGGCGGGTCACAGAGAACAGCTTATATCAGGGTGCTGTTGTGGTGGGAAGGCTTTCTCCAGGTACATTTGTCTTATGGGGCAAATGGTTACGTCTGTCTCAGGAGCAGAAGGATGAGCCACGGGGAACCCTGTTCTGCTGGAGGAGACTTGACTGTGAACATAAGGATCTCCTCTCAACAATTTTTGAGTCTCAGAACCTGAGACTCATGAGCTTTGGAAATCCTGCCAGCTTTGTGTAATCTAGAACTGGATGAATACACTTCGAATACCCCAGAAGTAAACTAAGTATTGTAGTGTGTAGTTCCAACTCCAAAACCCATTTGTCCTTTATCCAGTTGTAGAATTATTTGCCTGTTGCTCCCATTTGAAAGACCCAGAAAGTACACGGATGAAGGAAAAGCCCTGGAATTTTATAAGATAATAAGGTATCCATCAGGCCTTTATAAAAACAGAGCACATTTAATATTTGTAGCTGCATCTGGTCCACTGAGGAACACGGTCTTCTTAGCTCCTGTAATTTTGGAAAACAGCCTTTTGGGACCTAATGTTACTCACGCTACTTCCACTTGCTGGAAGAGCTGCTGTTTGCAGCAAGCCAGCAGAGTTCAAGGAGAGAAAGGCATCATGGCTTGAAACAGTGGAAATTAGTCAAATTTGTCCGTAAAAAAGGCTGGATTATTCCTGCCCTTGCAACAGATGATTGTTTCTAAGCACGTAAACAGAACAACAGCTCCAGGCAGTCGTTATTTCCTCATTAATTGCATTTTAGGGATCACTGAGTTTTTCTGTGCTGCAGAACACTCCCAGTCCCTTGAAATGCTAATCGAAACATTTGAATATGTTGTTATCCTGACAGCACACTTGAGGAGGTTTTAAAACTGACCAGCTGTCTAACTACTGCCTATAAATCACTTGCCTTGACCTAGCGGTACATTTTTCTTCTCTTTCGTGTCTATTTGCTGTTTGACACAGGAGCCTGTGCTGTAACTGCTCATTTAATACCAGACAGTGTAATGCCCTTGCAGCCTGCCATGATTGTCAGGTTGATTTCATTAGCACGATAAGATGCATAGACTCCTTTTTATCTCTTGTATTCTCCTTCTCTCTCTCCCTTTCTCTGTAATTTGGGTCTTTAAAGTCCCTGCTGTCTCCTGATCTACAGATAATTGTTTACTGTAATACTAGCCAGGAAAAGAGCTGATAAACTCCAGATGTAGCTAGGTCTTCAAATTCACTTTCCTTGCTCCATGCCCATGGCTATGGACCCCAGATAATATTTTGCTGCTGTCTGGGGTCCTTTAAACCTGCTAATAAAAAGAGGTTATTATGGATAGACAATGACTGTACCATATATGATCTCATTAGGGCTTCTTTTTTGTTTGGGGGTGTTGTTTTGTTTTTGGGTTTTTTTGGGTTTTTTTTTGGTTTTTTTATGAGCTTCTTACTAGCCCTAATTCTTGTTGCCTGCCTGTATCTGCCCTGCACTGTACTCTTTGAAGTCTTATCATGCTTCTTAGTGACAGGAGCCAGGATGCTGCATGTTAACCCCCGAAGAGCAAAGCGATGAGACTTATTTTCCCTCTTAAAAAAAAAAAAGAAAAAAAAAAAAGGAAAAGGAAAAAATACAATCACTCTTTTCTGCTGTGCTGGAGCTTGTGGTTCATTTAATCCTTTGCACAGCAAAATTTAGAGAAGGTGGATGGTCAAGTGTTCATAAACAAGAACCAAATTATTGCCTCCAGCTTCAACAGCTCATGAAACAATACCTCTCACAGGTTTGATAGCAGTTCCCTTGTTTATTTTTTAATTACTCTTCCTTGGTTTTACATACCTCTGAACTTCTCCCTTCCACCCTGCACTGAAAGGCAATGTGCTATCAAAGAGGCAGAGCTCCTATCTCCAGCCTCATTCTAAGGACCAAAAATAGCCCCAAAGGCCCTGCCTACATTTCCACTGTGAACCAAGTTTATAACCAGTTCATGAGAAGGTTGACTATAAATATTTGTTGTGCCCACACATAACGTGGTTAATACGCCTGGTAGTTGTGACATCCTCGCCTGGCACACGGAGATCTTCCTATAAACTGGTTTGGCACATTATTTTTTGCAATGAATTCAAGACCACCTAACCAAGCCTGTGTAACCAGTTTGTCTGGCTCCTCTGTGCTGCAGACCTGGGTGTGGTAGGATATCCTCGGATGCCTTGCTGCCAGGCCAAGCCAAGGTGTAAGTTTTTTGAGTGTTCGGGTGTGTGTTCAGGGACTGTGGGATTTCTGCCTGACCTGGGTGCAAGCCTCAGGTCATATCCCTGTGGACACCACCGTGCAGCCCATGCACTCTGCAAACACCACACGGTCTCTTTCTGAACACAGTACTGTGTGGACACAGGCACATGTGTGCTTGTGTCACAGGAGAGGATGGAACACTAAAAAACAAGTAAAAATCCCACCCCCAACACAAAACAACCCGAACAAAAAACCCAACATGATCAGACTTGCCCTTAGTCAGAACTTGGCCTTTTCTGACCTGAGATTTCTGTCTTCGTTAAAAAAAAAATAATAAAAAATTTAAAAAAAGGAATTTATATCTGCTTATTTTTGAAAAATCCCAAACCTGAATTCATACCTCTCCATTCCAGTTTGTGGGAGAAGACTGAAAACCTGAAGTTGGATATAAATTTTATGAACGTGTCTTAATATAATTCATTGATTTAAGCCAATTTATGCACATCAGAATTCCTGTGTGTGACCTCCCCATAGCCTGAGGTTTTGGAAAGCTCTAATATTCAAGGCTAGATAAGGAGGCTGAGCACCTTCCACAGGATGCCCCTTGCTCCTCTGCCCTAGAGCAAGAGAGATCTGCAGCCAGTTGCCCTCCCCTGCCGTGCCATAGCTGTGGAAAGGGCATCTTTCAGGAACTGGGAGTGAGCGTTCATCTGCTGATCTAATCTGGGAGGTACTTTATTTCTCCCCACTCTTCAGGCCTTCACTGTTTTGTATTCCCCCAAACTCCTCCTTCTTGCAGGCAGCATTGTCAGACTCCACATCCCAATTACATTCCCGGAATTCTTAGACAAATATTTTGTTTTCGCTTGGTCACAAAGGTGATCAGCCCACGTCATCTGAACTAGGCTTTGACTTTCTCTGTGGAAAGTTCCCTCTCTTTTTTTGGTTGTTCCATTTCACTGCAGACTTTCTCAAGGCAATGAGGTCCTGCTGGGGTGGGTACCTGGGCACTTCCAATAGGAAATGAATGACGAGGCTTTTATTGCTGAAGAGAGGAAATGATGGGCACAACCTTCTCCTCAGAGACCAGACTGGCTGCCACCACAGATGTCAGCAGAGATTTGCAAGACCCACCTTATCTATCCAATAACACTGAAACCCCTGTATTAGCCATCAAATTAAAAAGAAATGGATTGGTGTAACTCTTCCCTCATAACAATGCTGTTTCATTGCCTTGTAATCCACTTTTAATTGGGATTTGCTTCCTGGCAACTGCATGTAAACAAGGAGATGGTCAAAGGCAGCAGGGGGAGGGGAGGGGATAATGCAGCTTCCCCTCTATAAAATTCCACAGTCTGAGTTGCTTCCACAGTCATTTTGGAAAATGCCTTTGCTTTCCCCTCTCTTCCCTCAGATTTAAAAAGGGTCTATTCGCCTCCCCTCTTCATGTAAACATCACTTATCTTGTTCTATAGGCAGCATAACTAGCAAGAGCAAGTACTCACAAAGTGCAAATTAGCTAGTGACAATAAATTGTCAGATTGCCTCTGAGGCAGAAACAAATGAATAGCTTAGTTTATTAATCACATGGCACCTTCACCTTTGATGTCTTGATGTTCCAGTTTTGGTGCTCCATTAAGCAACCCTGAGTGACTGCTGCAGCAGCCTGCACTAAACCAGAAATTTTGTTGGCAGCACATTTCAGGACTTCAAAGGCGGTAAATTACCTTGAGATTGTTTCATTAAAGAGCCCTTCCCAGTGTGAACAGCAATAACAGGAGAATCGAGATCAAAGAGCATCCATCTTTCTAGATTTGTTACATAGAAAATTACATGCTGAGGGTGTCTTTTTCACAAATCATGTCGCCTCCCATTTCAGCAAGAATGGTTCTAATTAGAGCAGAAGCCTCCCTGGCTGTGCAGAGAGTTATGATTGTCATTAATACAGCTCTGGAAGTTTTTTCCTCTTTGCACTCCCCAGACCCCTACCCAACTCTCTGCAAAGCCTGCAGTGTTTGTGATGGGCCTCTGGAACCTAATTAGAAACAATTATGCTGATTAACTGATTACAGGCAGTTCTCTACAGATTCTTGGGAAGAGCTTTTCTTGGGGTGTATATTTGTTTATTTTAAATATTCTTTCATTTCCCTTCCCCCTCCACCCCCACGGGCTGCCTGACTTCACATAATCCTGTGCTTTGCTTTCTTCTGTCTAACCATCAGGGATGCACCCTAAGGAATCTGTGCTGGAGACAGACCAGAGAGAAGTGACTGCTGGAGGTCTTCCTGGTACATCTCCTGGCACATCTCCTGGCACAAGTCAACCAGACAAGGATCTATAACCCTAATCCTTGTATGGTTTAGTTTCATTTTCAAGCACTCAACAGCTGGTTTCAGCCTTGAAGGCACAAGAACCTTCTGTAACAGTTTAAATCCCAGCAGTACCAGCTATACAGCCTACAAAGCCCAGATACCACCTGCTGACCTGTCTCTCAGGGCTTGTACCTCCTCAGAACAAACTTGGACAAGCCATGAGCAGCAGGCAGTGATCCCATGCTGTAACTGTCTCTCCCTCGCTGGGCAGAGGTTTGGAGTGAGACAGCTGGGAGGGCATCACTACACAAAGGGCAATTCCTGTGAATCCTGAATCATCGCTTCCCGAGAAATCCCTTTATCAGCAGGCTGTGGAACTTGTCCTCACAGCTTCCCTTCCTTCCACCCACTCATCGCTGCTTTTTGTGTCTCTTTTTGAACACAAAGGCACAGCTGATGTCTAACATGGCATGTCCTTCATGATTTCATAGAAATAATACCAGTACACAGAAAATCTAACTACTCATTGCCTTGGCAACTCAGTCTGCTTTGAGGGAAAGTAGGAGAAACCCGGGAGAAGAGGCACTCACAGAGAAATCATCCACAGAAAGGCTCTTCCACAGAAAAGTTCATCCACCCCCAGACATTTGGAGGCTGATGTCTGCACTCAGACACAGCACATTTGTCCACTTTGATTCCCAGGTCTCCCTCACTTAAATCTGGTGTTTTTGCCACCTAGATAGACATCCATCACAACACATGGACTGTAGGCAAAAGCTTTAAAGCTGCCCAACTAAAGTTCTCCTGGAAAAGGTTCCTTTTTTAATGATATTGCACTTGTGGACTACCTGAGATTTTTCTGGAGTACTGTAAGTAGTGTAGGCATCAAACTGGTCAGACAGAGTATTTTAGGAAACTGTCTTGTACATCTCTTAGTAATCTCTCCTCTCACTGAGCAACTAAAAAAAAAGGCCAATACATCCATTATATCCATTTTCCTACAGATTAAGGACTTCTTGAAAGTGGAAGGTGGTATCAAAATGCAGAGCTTGAGAGATACGGTAATTTCATTTTACTCTTGTGTTTTATGAGACCTTCTTTGTCAAACACCACAAGAGAAGCAAAACATGAGGAGCACAGAACCGTGGGAAAAGCAGCAGTGAAGATTTTTGTGTGAAATCTAGTGGAATCTTTCACCAGCTCTGCATTGCTCTGAATCTAATCTGCTGGATCCTGTTCCACAGAGAGGAGATTGAGAAGAATAAGCAGCATGCAATGATTTGTTGGACTCTGGTGAAGACATACCACGCCTAATTTCATTGTAAAAGGAACCTACACAGCCACTGATCAAAATGTCTCTGTCATTGCTGGAATTATGCCAGAACTATCCTGGTATTTCAAGAAAGATTCGTGTTGCTTTTTGTGATATGAGGTCAGAATAAATTAAGTAGGGCTTCTGACAGCTGATTTTCAATGATAATCTTTATGTTAGGATTGACCTGTTTATTCAACCCAGTCAATCTCTCATCAAAATGACAGCTCGAGAGCACCGTAGGTTATTATCCCCAAGGATGCATAAAGATCCTGTCACTTGAGACAATAAAAGCTGATTAGCACAAAATTAGAAAATAAGAGTGATTGAGAAGAAAGCCAAAAAAGATCAGACTCTCTATCTCTGCCACAACTTAGAACATGTTGAAATCTTAACTGCAGATGTCTTGTGTTGTAAAAGGCTTTTTAATTGGTTTGCAAATTCCTGATGCAGGAGAATGACTATCCTCACACTGAGTGAGTCTCCATCGTAGGGCTCTGGTTGTTCTCTGTTCTCAAAACTCAGTAAATGGATAGTGGCTCCATCCGAAGATGACAGAATTGCATCATAAACCATATATATACATACATAAAATGACTTTAAAAACAGGCTCAGAACTGATGCCTGGGAGATTGTGGTGTGGAACAAGGTTGCAAGGCAGCACATGATCTGTGTGGTGTGTAGGGTTAGAACAGCTGGCAACTTATATCCTGTGGTGGTAGAAGTATTTCAGTACAGCTGTCAGTAGTAAAATCTGAATTGTACTTGTCTGAACAGCTCCTGTAGAGATTGATTTTTGTTTATCACTCTCCTAAGTACAAATTTACACATGAAATTAAAAGAAAAAGTGGTAGTATTTCTAATTGTGGTTGAATAGTCGTACTGCTAATAAGTGCACAATATAATTGTAAACAGATCACAAATCTGGAAACATATTCATTTATGTTACCTTTGTTCTCATTCCAGGAAATACAAGGATTTGATAAGTTGACATTGATTTAATAGTCTAAAAACTGGAATCAATCTTTCTTTTCAGCCTTTTATTTTTCCTCCTGTTGCAAATTACAAACACATTGCTGCTTCCTGAAAGCTGTGCATGTATTTCCATGGCTGCCTCGAAGACCTCTCCCCCTCCCACCCCCTCTCTTGCCTAAGCAAGAAATGTCTTGTTAATTGAGGTTGCAATTCAAAGTTTAGTGAAGAAAACGAGCACAATACAGTTAAGGAAATTCAGCTTCACTGTGTGTTTGTTCTGCAGTGGCTGATTACTGGTGTGATGATGATGATGAAGATGATGATGATGATGATGATGATGATCAGATGTTGTTTGAGAACTCAGATACAGTGATTGGTTTTGATAACCTGAAATTATCAACTGGATTTATAGCTTGTAAATATTCCTTGTGGTGAATTCTCGCATTGCCAGCATAATCCCCTCTTCCTGTACAGACCTCATTTATGAATCCCAAACCAGTGACATTATCCCCAGGATGTAAGACAAGACTCTCTCCTGTAATGCACACTGCCTTTACTGAGTAGTCAATAAAGTGGCATTCTCAGAGTTTTTATGTGGACTGATTAAATTGTACGCAACTGTGACAGTTAAATTTACATGCACTGACCTACTGCTCTGTTATAAAACTGCAGGCTCTCACTTGCACGACTTTTCTACTGCGATATTTCTCTTTCATTTTCCCATTTGTGGTAAGGAAAGTTATTTTTCTCAAAATGTTTTTCCTATCACTAAAGAAGCTACACTTGGGGTTTCATTTCAAAATATCAGCGTAAGTGGCAACTTATTGATGATCCTGACCCTTTTATGCTGCTGAGATTTCCAACTCTTCTTCCTGGGGGCATCACCAGAGTTCAAGGATGGTCGGTATCAGCTTTGGGCCAGGCCATAATGTTGTGCCAGAGAGACCATGGTCTACATGTAACTACTGTTAAGTGAGAGGCAGGAGTCTGGAAAATGCCTCCTCAGCATGCTAGAAAAGGGGTAGTCCCTGTGGATAGCCAGGGACCTGCTGAGGGCTTCCACTAAATACTTCTGATGTGCTCTAAAAATTCTGGGAGCAATGATTTTGACATGCTAAAAGATGCTGGTGTCAAGAGGCTGAACAATAGAGAATTGTTTCAGGGAGGGGTGGTCCTTGCTGAGCAGCATCCCCAACACTTGTTATCACATCTAATAATGTGCCTATGCTAAATAAAAAAACAACATCAGAATAAACTTGACCTTTATTTTAACCAGGCTAGAAACACAGTTTTTGTTAGAGATGGGACTGGGTATCATAGAAGAAAGGAAATACAAACATTTTCATGTATATTTATGAGATATTCTGTCCAAGATGAAGACAAACTTTCATAAAAATATTCCTCCTAAAGAACACAAAGTAAAAGTGAACTGGATAGTGTTTAAATTATTATAATTTGTGGGTACTTGTTTTACATGTTGAATATTTTGCAAAGGTTATGTGCAAGCCACTAAAAATTCAGGGAAGTATTCTTTAATTAAACCATGTTTATTCAGGAAGGTGTAAGTATGATTCTGATTTAATAATTCAGTGAATTTTGGACTGTTGTGGGTCTCAAAGGCCTGATTCTGTTTTTAACACAGAGCCAAAGCAAGTTAGTGGAAGCTCTTCCCAGGTAGGTAGGATGGAGTGAAGCCTGTTCTGCTCCCTCTGTCCTCAAAGATATTGTCTTGGTTTCTAAAAATGCAATGGATTACTATTTTGCTTAATTACCTATGGCTGTTAATACCCAAATTGACTTGTCATTGTCCCCATCAGAAAATGATGTAGCAGAAGTGTATTTTGATAGGATAGAGGAGCCCACAAGTCTGATACACTCAGTGGACCTGCAAATTAGCATGATAATAGAATTTATAATCTATTGAGGTAAATAGAAACCAAAGCCCACAGAGACATCCACATGTGGTAAGACTGGTTTGCAAGCCAAAACAAATTCTACTTGTGCTGCTCACATTCTTGAAGAATTTGAATATTAGAAGATGTCTAGGACACAATGAGGTGGATTTCCAGACAAGATAAATACAGACAGAAATATAAGCTCAGAGTGAAGAATAGGGCTACTGTAGGAATTTTAGCTCTAAAAAATTGAGTGAGCTGTGGGAGGCACGCCCAGTTGGGATTCTGGTTTTCACAGGCTCTTCGCTTGTCAAACTTAATATCGAGTAAAATAACCTAATTTGACTTGGCAATGACATATGGTATATAGCCTTGATATCTGTGACAGAGGCTTTTGAAGTTTCTTATAAACAGTGTTTTCCTTGCTTTGGAAGAGATCGTTGAATAATAAACAACTTTCCCAATTCTGACTCCTACTACTGAAAAGAACAAATTGTAAGTAGCTCATTGGCAAAGGAAATCCCTCTGCTCAGCCTGTCTGCCAAAAAAAGACTTAGCAATGTGCTCAGTATTGGGCATGTGCCTAAAGAAGGACTGAGTTAGGGTGTGTCCCATTTTGGGGGTTTCTGTTCCTGTTTTTTTCTGAACTATGACTTCATGGAAGCATGCTGCAGGACTCTCTTCCCGGCAAAATAGTTGCTTTGCTCCTCTGGATATTTTTCTTAATCTCTCTTGTGGATTGATATGAAATTCGAATGGGAAAAGAGAATTAATTTACCCATTAAATTATTATTATTATCATTATTGTTATTGTTATTATTACTAACATCATGATTCTTATAAGGAAACAAACAGAAATAGATTGCAGAAAGGAAAAGAAATCCAATTTGGAGAAGAACTTAGACTTAAGACAGAAATGTATTAATGTGTTTGAGATGCATTATGTGATTTTTGGAAAGAAAGCATATTTAGCCACTGGTAAAAACCACGTTATCTGGAGAATGATGATGGGGAATCAGTCAAAGGAAATCCCCAGAAGACTGTGGTTCTATCTTCTTCCATGATGAACCACTTGCTTATATTCAGATTCAGCACTGAAATAAGGAGATACAGTTCTCACCAGAGCTAATAAAAGATACATACCATTGCTTTTGAATTTTCATTTATTGGTGATCAGAGCAAAATAGGAGCGGAATCACCTTGCACTAAAACAATGATGCAAACAAATAGCCCAAGAATTGTTGCTCACAAAAAAATGGGGTTTTTTACATATTATGAAAGGTGGAACATCTCCATGTCTCACACTTAGGAATAAATCACCCCTTTCTTCTTTCTTCCAAGAATGTGCTTTCTCTTGCCATTACTCTCCCTGTCTTTGGCCTTCTTTTTCTCTTCTGCAGCTGTTTTATTACCAGATTTATGCTTAGTATGTCTGAAGGAGCTCGGAGTTTCCTTTTGAATCCCAACTTTTAAATACTTGGCTTGCGTACTTTAATTTGCCCAATTCCTGCAACTTTTATCCTATTGATAATTGATAGACTGTTCCTTCCTTCCCAATTTCCTTTATTAGTTACATCAGGAAGTTTATTGGTGCTCCTTGCATGTAACTCAAGACGACGGCGAGCGCCACGCTTGTTTTCAGGCCTATGTAAATTAATACTGTCCAGAAGTCTAAAGGCAAAGATCAGCGAGCCTTAAAACACAGTAGATATCTGGTTACACGCCAGAGGCCTCCTCTTCAAATGAAATGACAGGAATCTGGGGCTGGAGGACTTCCGTTTGCTCTTAATGAACTGGAGTGGCTCTTGCCCATAACCAGGAATGATCCGCAGACAAACAGCTCCCAACACACACATGTCATTCCTGGAGCTTGCAGTCTGTTATTACCCTTATTCTTCCCAGCGTCCCCTTGTTACACTGCAAGCTAAAGACCAATCATGTAAAGCATGAATAATAAAGAGCCCAAGAATGCTGCCACTGATGACAGAGATGTGTTTTTACCAGAGTGGAAACACAAAGTCTGATCCCTCGAACCTGGTGCATGTCTTTGGACAGCTTCAGCGGATTCACATTTCTGAACAAAACTCAGGAAGATTCCTGGGCTGGCACAGCTGGATTTGAGAGGTTTTCCTTGATCACCAAATCCAAACATTTTCTCTGGTCATTCCTGCTTCACATGAGCCAAGATTCTGATATAGCTGTATGTGCCTTTGGATAGATAACAAATAACTGTAAGAGTTGGTGACGATTTACTTACTATCTGTGGCCGTCCACCAATACACATGTGAATGTAAATACTGAGGTGTAATAAAGGGAATTTAAAGCCATGCTGTAAAAAGCAGTGTATGAGAAGTATGTGGGGGCGTGGAAGTCTTTCAGATGTGACAATTAAATACTAACATGGTGTAATACAATAATATGGGCACACAACGTCTCATTCCAGTGGCAATCCTAATTATAACACTACTTAGTACAGGAAATTGCCTGTTGAACTGCTTTGCCTGAAAAACTTAACAGAAAACTGTGTGTATGTTTTCTTACATAGCAAAATATAATGCAGTGCCAACTCCAAACATTAAACCTCAAGATCTCCTTCTTTCCTTTAAACCTTCTCCTTTAAACCAAAGCTGCACACGACAGAGAGCAACACTGTCATTTATTGGCACCGTGAGAGTGAGGCAAGAACCTGGTTACAAAAGCCAGTGGCATATGATAAAATAATGGCTCAATCAAATGGTCATGATGTGCTCAAAAGCAGACTGGAAGGGCTGTGTTCCAGAAGCAATAAGGAAAAGAGCCTGTCAACACTGTGTGAGCATCTGTCCATGTGAATATCAGTGTCTGTGAGCTGTAAGTGAACTGTGCTACCTGGAGTAGTTATAAACTCAGAGCTCCCCTTCCCCTCTGGATTCTCAGGAAGCTTTTGAAGAGAAACAAGGAAGATATTTACAAATTAAAATGCTCTCAATTCCATGTCTCCCAAGAGGGAGATAAGTATCATTTTGATGTTCTTCTGTGCTAAAGAAAAAAGGATTCTTTGCTTTTTTTTTTTGTTCCCTGAGAATGAACTGAAGCAGCCTTCTCTTCTAAAACTTTGCTTTTAATCTCTAATATAACAAATTAGTTTACCCTTCAAAGCATGCAGTTTTCCAGTTAGTAAAATATCTGGAGGCATCCAGCTTGGACTTGGCACAATGGGATGAACGATTCTGGTCTCTGTCTTTCTTAGTCCCTTACCTTCCATGACTCTTGATTACAAGCTGGAGAAGATCTTGATAACAAAAAACTCAGCTGCATAATAGCACATCAAGGCACCAGTTCAGGACAGTCCTTAAACATGTGCTTAAACTTGTTGCTTAATCACAGCCAAAAGAGCAGACAAAGAACACAAATAGAACAATACACAGACTTGAGAAAGTCTCTGCTGGGGGCTTTGGTTTCTTAACTGTGTGTGTACTCCTGTCGTTCTATTGACCTTCAACATCTACAGAAAGGCAGCTTGATTTACTGGAGCAAAGCTGGTTTATGAGGCTCAATTGAGACTTGAAGTTCTTCCCAACAACAAACTAGTGCTGAGTCAGCAGCTGGACTCTCCTGCAGGAGGGGAGAGTGTGACTGTGGGACTGACAGCTTTATACTCCTAATACATCTAATCAAAAAAGAACTAACTGTATTTTACCCCAGAGTAAACACTATTTACTGAATAGGACTGGACAGACCATATTCTTCATACTGTAATGTCTTCCCAAAATTCCTGCTTTTATTGTCTGTGGCACCACTCTTAGCAGTTTCATTATCCTTTCTTACCATTCTTGTTATAAACCTTCTAGCAACAAGTTACTGACATTTGATTGTAATTTAAGCACCCCAATCTCCTGAAACACTCTGTTGTGGAAAGAAAAGTTACTGGCACTGGTTTAGCATATCAAATCTTGAGGTTTACTTCTTTGCCTTTACAGCTCTACTGACTTCTTTCTGTTGATCTGATTGTGCCAAAGGCTAATATTGCCCAGTAATAGACCATATCCATTTAATTGGGCATATTAGCCCAGGAAAACTCTCGCTTGTGGTGCCACAGGAGGAGAATCATCATCCTTCAGTGTGGCAACACCACGCATTGTCCTTTTCAGTGGTGACGTGGAAGCTGGAAAATCTGGAGGACTATAAAATAGTGCAAGACATACTTCAACTCATCCAAAATCAGTAAAAAAAAAAGGGTGTTAAGGAATGTCATGAATAGGTGCAGAAACCTTAAAGGAAATATTATATTGCCTTGTGATTTCAGTGTTGTCAGTGCAGATCTTGGTTAGTCCACTTAAAATTTCATTCCTTAGCTCTGAACCTCCCGGACAGATTATCATCTTGATGCTGTGACCAGTTTTCATAACTGAGTTACCAAAAAAGGAGTGGAAGATGATGATTTTCCCTGTTATTCCTTAGGACAGTTTTATGCCTTTCTGACTTCTTTGTATGACTGTGAAAGAAATGGAAGTTGAAGACATAGTTACACTTGAATGACTGTGTGTGAATCCCATTTTTAATGGGAACAAATGAAATGAAATATCCTGGCATGTGATACAGCAGCCTGGATATGCACATTCTATCCTATGCCTAATTACACTTTTATGTACACAAGTATTTCTCTTTAATCATCTCTGTCTCCTCCTTGCCTCTGTTCTCAGTTGTCACAATTCTACTTCTTTAGCCTGCATCAGCCGCGCTAAATATGTGCCATGGCTTTGTTTATGGATATATTTTACTAATTCTTATTTATTAAAATAATTGCCTTAATTAATCCTAATTGTTCATTGTTAATCACTTGGTAACACGCTTCCATTTGCTTGTACATATATTTTCATATTAGTCATTATAAAAGCAAGACGTAAAGCAAATGGTATAATTACTCACAGAAGACTGGGAGCTCAACCAATAAAAATCAAAGGGGAGAAAATAAAATGCTTTCAACATTCCTATATAGTAACTGGGACATCCTGTGTCACAAATGACTTTATGAGCTGTCTGGAGGTGGTATTCCCTCCTAAAGCCCCAGGAGGCTAAGAAATTAAATGAGAAACCATCTTACAGTTGGGATGATATATCCAAATTTACCTGTTGCTGTTTGTCAGCAAGACCAGGACAGAAGTTAAAAGATGTCAGTACCCTACTGAACTCTGATAGACTCCCTGGGACAGCCTTAGAGGGAATGAAATCAGAATAAAAACATAAAAAAACCTCAGAGTTTTGTATTTTCTTTTTTTTTTTGTTCTCTTTTGGACAGGAAGGGAAAAAACAACCACCTACTACTGTCAGGCAAAAGCTCAGAAATGTTTTAATGTCGGTGGTTATCAAAAATCGCAAATAACTTGATCTGTTCACACTGGCACCGAGTCAGTTCATGATCAGACACGTGCATGGGGGCGAGGGAAGAGGAAGCCTGGCTGGGAGCAATGGCAGTGCCACCGCCCAGGTGGGTGGTTGTCTCTTCTGTAACTCTGGCCTTTCCCTAAAGCCAAATGTAAAAACAGATGGAGAGAGGAGGGAGCACGTGAAGGCTCTGCACAGCTACTGAGAGAGAAGCTCTGAAGAAATGTGTCTCCAGGGCAGTCCTGGGCTGGCAGAAACATTCTGCCAGAACAAATACAGACTCCCTTGGGCACGACTATCAGGTCATATGATAATATGTCCTCTGTGCACATGGCCTCTTTCTCCTATGGGAAAACTCTTGTTTTTCCCATTAGCTAGAAAGTAGCTTTCAAATCCTACAGAAATGTCCTGCTCCACTAAATAACTTTAAAGCAGTTAATGGGTTTTGCAATATGAGCCAAAAACAGAGAATAAACTCCCCAAGTGCTTATTCTACTTCACTGGCCCAAAGTGACTGAGGTATGTGTTCTCCAGGGAAGCCATGCCACTGCCATCAGCTGAGAGCCTGGTCTGTGTTTATCTGTAACATACTGATCCGTCTATTGCTTTGGGATATTATAATTGTCCTTAGTGAAATGATATTCATAAATGATTTATTCAACAGTTGCAGTTCCCACAGTTCTAAAGCTTGTTGACTTCATATTCTCTGGGTAAATTATTTGTGGCTTAAGCTGCTGGCAAAGTCCCAATGGTTTTGAGGAAGTTCTATTTTGTCCTGAATAAGAACATTTTCCTCTCTAGCTGGCAAGGTTTAAACATCTACTAACAGAAGTGAAATCTCTTTTCTGTAGGGAAGAAGGTATTTTAAAGTCAGAGAAGCATTTCTCAACTCACCTTCCTTCTCCAAACATGGTCTTTCCATAGCCAGGGCAAGTCTGACTGCAAGTGTGAGCTTATTCTCCCATACCTCTACTAATTCTTGGCTGTGATTCTATTAGGTCTTCCAACAAAGGCCTGATAGTGACAATTTTTAGTGGTTTCTGTGATGGGAATCTGACCTGCTACAAGTGTTGAACAAATCCACTTCTGACGCATCTACAGTCTGGAGTCAAACAACAGAAAGGTTTTCCACGCTATATCTTTTCTTTCCCTTTTGGCCATTGTTTTCCATGCACTCAGGGGCTCATGTTGCCTGTCAAAATTGGTGGATGCAGTAGGAGAGTCACAGCTTGTTTGAACAGCCACTACAGGTTGGTGAAATGCCGATTGTCTGGTCACAGAACAGGGACGACCTATGGCATAAATGTGCCTGCATGTGAAGGGTGGGTGATCCTGTAACACCAATCTGCAGCTCAGAATGTGTCTCCTGAGGGCACCTTTCCATGGCACCATCCCACAGATACACCAACCCAGCAAGGTCTCCAGTGAAGGAACTGCAACTCTGCAGAAGGCAGCCCAGGCCTGGGCAAACCCACAGGCTGGACCCAAGAGTGGAGGGTCGTGACGCGCCCTTTGTCACACATTCACAAGGCACAGCTCTCATTCAAGTCTGTAATTTTCAACTCCCATTCTTTATGGATCCTGAGTGATGGAAACCACGTCTCTGCAGCCTAATGTAAAACCTGTAGCCCAGCTACTGCTAAACGTGTCAGATGAAGTAAAAGACAGAAAGGGGAAATTTCAAAGGAGTGAATTAATGGTTAAATTAATGTTACAGCTCCTCCTACAAATGCTCACTTACCAGCTCAGCTGGTTTTTCTTGTTTATCCACCCAGCCTGTCTTGGAAAGGGACCTCCTACCTCCTTCTTCTCTATTGCTGTTGCTATTAAGAGAGATTTTTGTAGTATACAAAAGCTCTGATTGTCCTCTCACTTACACTAATTTTGCAATTGTGTAAATCCATTGACCTGAGCAGAGTTATTTTTGATTGACACTAATACATGCTGGAGGAGAAACAAGTTTTAAATATCTTTGAAGGCAGACAAGCTTGGAGAAAACAGTCTTATTTTTAAGCTCCATAATCATGATGATGTCCTTTTGTGACATGCTGTTCATTTGTTATTTGTATTATATTCGTGATGCATTCATTCAGGTCGGTTATTTGTGTGTCCATTGTGTATTACACTGTGAATTTAACTTAATTTGTTTGCTTTTTTTTTCTTTTAATATAAATAACCTCATTTCAAAGTTATTTTAGAGGTTTTAAAGAGCATGAAGCCAAAGTGAATGCATATGAATGGCTCAAGTTCCTAAAGCTTCAATATCTTCCAGGATTTCTCTTACCATGAAATTAAATGAGTCATTTATATCTTGCTATGTGATGTGATCATTCTGTTACCATGATGTAGTTAGACAAGAACTCTGCCAATGATTTACAGCCATATGGTCACCCCATAAATCAGTGTAATACACAGTTTCATAGGGATAGTCTTCAGTTTAGTCTCTTTTATGAAGTATTCAGTTCAGTTGAGCTGTGTAAGTATTTTGTCTAACCACCAAGATGAGTCATTACAGTTCTATAATTGCTCTTTTCTATTTATTTCTATTTTGTTGTTGCCATTAGTTGAACTGCTTACCTTGAGGCTTTTATAACAATAGAGAGACCCTTCCCCTCTGAAACCCTTGACTTTCTACTCCCCAATGTAACACTGGGCAAAGCTAAACACTCAGCTGATTTCATCTTGAACTACCAAGGCAGCTTCCTGAAAATTATTCAGTAACATAAGTTTTGTGGACAAACATTTTGGCCCCATGACTGGCTTGGCTTTGGGCAGGGTAACAGCAGAAATTGCAACACTCCTTTTTTAATGTGTTTTGTGTGACAAGTAAGGATTTACAAGCCTGTCCAAAGCAGTGGCCTTTTGCACACTTCAGAGGCTGTGGTCTCTGAAGGAACTTGCCAGAGCCCTTGCTATGCAGCGTGGTGAGCCAATGTATACGTACCTATGTGCATTCTATATATGAATTTCCCTGTTCTGCAGTGAATCAGCTTGAAAATCCAAATGAAAAATAAGCAGTTGTGCTGCTACTGTGACCTACCCTTTAATAGGAGCAGCTCAGTCACTCAGTGCTGTTAAATTTTTGTCTGACCAGCGCGCATTACTGCCAAACTACAAAGTCAGAAGATTTCTCCTATAAAACATCTACTGAGAATAATGGACGTTCTCACCTTGAAAAATAATGTGGCTTGTATTTGGTGTGAAACTATTAGTAGAGTTGACTTACTGTTCACTGTAGTTAGAAGAGATTATGTTAAATGTGGCATCATCCTCTGGAAAAATACACCAGGGAACATTTGGTGCAGTTCCAGCCCTGCATTAGCCCAGTTGAACTTGCAGTTAGCCAGTATTATACATAAGTCTAAAATAACTGTGCAAATTAGGTGCATAATTGCATCCATAAATTGTTGGAAAATCTGGCTTTTAAATTACACATCATAAACAATAATAACCCACTGAGATGATTGCTGTCAGTTTACCTTACCTAAACTGCATTTCTCGTTGTCCAGCACAAGACTCAAGGGACGTTCTCTAAACTTAGTAGGGAGCAAACTTCAAATCAGCAATAAACGTGTTTGCTCACAAAACATGTCAGCAAGCTCTGGGTGTCACTGCTGTGAGGAGAGCAGGGCCCAAATCATAAAAGACAGTTACATTTTCAGTAGCCTGAGTCTGTCAACTGCTCTGAATAACTCAGTTGAGTTTTCTGGATCAGAAGGTCCCCGTATCTTCTTGTCCTGGAAGCTGTGAGGGTGTACAATGAGAAGGAGGTTTCTGTACCTTTGTTCGCCTCATACAAACATAGGATTTGGGATGGATGAACTTTGGTTGGGCAGTTACAGACCGTTTTCTGACCTAACATTTCTCTACATTACTTGGCATAACATTGATGTTTCAAGCTGACCTGGAAGTCATAAAAGTAATTCTAATAACACTCAAATCACAATTATTATTTTGGATTTTTGAATATCCATAGATAGAAATGTGATTTTTTAATTATACTTCTGTTTTTGTTGTTGTTGTTGTTGTTATTTTTATTATTATTATCTCACAAACTTCAGAACCTGAATCTGACATAATGAGCAATAATCTCTCTGGGATCCTCACTTCAACTCAATGAACAGTGTCAATGAAATACAAAGAAATAATTTAAAACAACAATACTATCAGAATACAGCTGATAGTGGTCCAAGATAGACAGTAATTAACCTAGCCATTCACTTAAAAGCCACTTTGCAGGAAATTTGTCAGTGTGGGACAAGAACAGATGGCTCTGACCACCAAAAGGAGCGATAGAGCATAGAAACAGCACTTAAAGTACACACCTTCAATTACTATGATATTGTCTATCTTTTAATAATGAGAACAACACAACAGGGAGGTATACGAGCTTTTAATAACACTTAGCAAATGAGCTGGCTTGCAAAACAGCTGCACGTCCTTTTGTACTTATAATGGCCTGACAACATTTCTTCTACAGGGCTGTGAAATTTTCCTTGCCTGGCCCGTTAATCTTAAAAGCAAACGTTGCTTTTCAGCGAGAAAGCTGCACAAACAGAGTGTCCCTGCTTGTGCACTGCCATGGCGTGAGACACGAGCTGAGCAGTGTTTGTCAGAGCCCTGAAGCAACAGAGTCATCCATTAAAATTCATGAATCCCAGCAGCTTCTGAAGCCAGTCACGCTTCTGAAAAACACATCCTTGGTCAGGTGTGGGGGTTACTGTTAAAAAGCTTGTGGACCCTCTGTGAAGTACCATCTAATACTTAATTAAGGTTTAATTGGGGTTTCAAGGCACTGTTCCACTTGCAGGATTGTGCAGTAACTTCCTTTCAACCCTCATTCACAGGTAACACTGGCTCTAGAGCACATTTATTAGAGTAAGGAAAAGAAAAGATGCCCCTATTTGCAGAGGATGTTTCAGTTCTAGATAGGCTTTTAGAGGTTTAAACACATGCATTGTTTGATCGGGGCTCTGAGTCCAAATAATGATTCATATGTATTAATGGGAAAGCCCATAATAGCATTGCCCTGGGTGTGTACAGAGTGATAGAAATTCTAATGTATTTTAAAATTAAACTTGACCTACAATCTTGCTTCAATCTCAGATCTGTACAAAGGCATTAATTGGACTTATTCAACTAATTACTTGTTATTAAACTAGTGTAGAGACTGTAAAGACTTGGACAAGCAATTATTTTATATAGACGACAGCCTGAGTTTTGGCAATATTATCTGAACTGGGATAAAAGTTCTTAAACCTTCAGAAGCTGAGCCTGCGGCAGCCAAGCCTATGGAGCCAAAAGATTTTGCCAGTGTTCTCATGGGTTTTATTTTGTTTTGTAGAGTGAAATTATGCCAAATTGTTATGGTGTTGTATCAGGAGTTGTGTGCATCTTCTGTGTAGAGAACCATGCAGCAGTGGGCAGACATGCCCACACCTCAGTAACCCAAAGGCTGAGAGAGATGATAACTGTAACAGCTCAAGAAGCAAAAGATTCAATTTGTCCAGGGAATGGAAAAATTTAAAAAACACCCAGTGTTTCCAGCTCATGACCAATTCAGAAATGTTAATTTCTAATTTTAATGTGTTCACTGTGAGTTGCTGACAGCACTCCCAGAGCATGAAATAAAGTTAATGATTTGAGTTCGTGTAAAGATAGTGCTCCTGCACATCTTTGGGTGGCTATGACCACTAAGAGGGGTGAGGACTAAACCTTTGTTCTGTTTTGGAAATTAGTGATGATCCTTTTGTTAAGGACAGGATGAAATAAGGTTTTCTTTTCAAGTGAAACAGTATTTTAAAAATTAACTTTTAGAAACATTAAGGAACATACTCTGGTCTCCACAAGGTTTAAAAGTTGAAGGACTCGGCTCTGATGAGATCAGCACTGTCTGACGGCTGTATAACTGGTAAATAATATAGTTAACTGTAAAGATACAATCTTTAAATGTCTAAAGCAAAATCTTTAGCTAATTTTTCATTATAAGAACAACAAAATTATTTCTTTTCCATCAAACATTTTGGTTCCATAGAACCATCATTTTCCAGTGGAAGCCTCCTCACCTGAAAATTGTTTGGCTACAGTGAAACATACCAGTTCCAGTTGCATCTCCTGGTGATAAAACCATGTATTTCTGTAGCTCCATCCCTTAAGGTACTCAACTGTTTCTCAAAAACACTCCCTGTGTGGTCAGAAAATGCTATTCTCATTTGGCAGCAAGGAAACTGAGTCACAAAGGTGCTCAGTGATTTTCCTAAGGGGAACAGGAAGTGTATGAAAGGGTCGGGAACCGAATCCCTGCTTCCCAAGCTCATTAACCTGGCTCTTCAGATGTAATGACTTCTTACTAAGTTGACTGAAAACAATTTCTGCCTCTCTAAGCTGTACCTTCACGATATATGTGGACCTTTCTGCTTTGAACAGCTTCAGAGCTTTGTGACAGGAGCTTTGGATTATTAAGAATTAAAAATGAGGACATTTAGAAGGTGAAAAGCTTTTTTTTTAATTTTGCAGTCTTCCTTTTCTCTTTTTCCTTCTGGAGTCTAACAAGTTCCAAATGTTCTGGAGTGTCTATTTCTGTTGAGTTTTGGATTGAAAGTGTTGTTCTTGTACATTGCTACAGTAAAGTGTTTACACAGAAAACAGTCTAGTCTGGAAAAGTAACAATTTGTTCACAGGATCATATAACATATTTTCCCAAATGGGCTCTTGGGAATGAGAGCAACCAATCCGTCTTCTCTCTGCAATGAATTTGCAATCTCTGATTTCTCTTTTCACCCATGAAATCTTCATCCTGCTCCCAGTGCCAACTATAGTCTGTCCTGCTATTAACAGCAACAGCAATAAAGGAAAAATAAACTCCTTTTAGTGTGCAAGGCTCTTGGAGAGCAGTGCAGAGCAAACAGCTCATTATACTTGCGAGTCAGCATCTTAAGAAAAACACTGGCAGCCCAGGGAAAGAAGGAAGAATAAAAATCCCGTCAGAAAAATATTCTTTTCTCTGTGTAATCCCTCTTTGCAACTCATGAATTTAGACTCCTTTATTAAAGGGAATGAGCAGTGTACATGCAAAGCTGTACGTGGTTTCCCTGTTTGTGCATCCAAGGTATGACACAATAAGGACAAATATCCGGAGGCAGGTTCAGAGACATTGAGTCTAGATCTTTAATTAATAGTTGGAGATCAATTACATAATACCTGAGCAAATAGACACGTGCATTTATTATCTGAAAACAAGAACTCTGCAATTATGGTCATAAAGAAAATGTCAGAAAACAAGAAGCAACAAATACCCATTGTGGAATTAATAAGAACAGTAGTTCCCCTCCAGTGGTCACTGAGTAAGCAAACATTCTGGTTAAATAAACTGAAATGGAGCATATCTGGGCAACACACTTATGTGCTGGGTCAAAGCAGAGGTTAAATAAAAATTTGTTTTAAAAAGACCCAAAAGAACACAATATGACTCCCACCCCGGGCACCACATGTTGTTAAAGGAGCGAAGAGGAGCGTTGGGCACTTTCATGAGCGCGCTGCGCGGCTTTGAAGTGGAGCTGCATGGAAAGCAGGGAGCATTCGTGTTTACCCCGGGCTCTTAGCAACTTCCCTGCTCACAGTTAATCTCTGGCACTGGGGATGTATCGGCACCAGGCAGCCAAACACAACTCACCCCTGCCAACACCATGGTGACGGGCTGACCCTTTCAGGGCACATCAGCGTTAGGATTTCAAAAAGGGCAGATTCTCAAGGTCGATGTTTATTTCATGTAAACCAGCCACCTGAGGTTTCTGAGGTGCTGATCCTTAATTGGTCATTATAATAAAAACACAGGAGTAATTTCATATTAAACTGATGCCTCAGCATGTAACCCCAATTTAGGTCACTTCATGACCAATGGATTTTTTCAACTTCAAATGCATACTTGCATGTCTACTACATAGTTAGATGCATTCAGCCACTTCTGAATAATTATTTTTTGCTACATTTTATTAAAAAACACAGACCAACTTCCAGGAGTTGAGTTGGAAAGATTTATAGCACATATTCTCACAGCTCTATGGTGATTAATACAGACAATGATTTGGGGGGCTATGCAAATAGCCCTGTGTACTCATGTGAGAAGGAACCACATATTGCCTCTAAGTTTCCTCAGCAGGAATGATTCACAGAGGTAAAAAGGGGGGTTTGTGACTGTAAAAAAGGCTCTGCCCAATCTAAGTGTGAGTGCCTACTGAGGCTGAAGGGAATCCAGCTGCACACAAAGTGTTGATACAAGTGACCAGCCCTGAAAAGAGATGTACTTTCTGCAGATTTCCCTTCGAATTATATGCACAGACATTCTGCACAGTTTAACAGGCACCAGTCTGAATCTCTCCTAACTTCACATCTCTTTGCATTTCCAATATACCTAACTAATCCAGTAATTAACCATAAAAATAAATGACTTGTATAGATTATGTAACAATAACAAGGCAGCATGAGTCATTTTTCTTTGTTCTCACTCACTAGCGAGCAACAACATAGGCTCATTAAGTAGGTACCAGAAGTTCAATATGGAGAAAAGTTAGATCTCAAGGCTAGATAATTTGGCCTCTATTTGTTTGCCTTTGTTCTCTTTTGTTTCCAGATTAAAAGGGCACCATGTACTTTTAGTTTCTTCAGGTAAAATAGACACTGGGGAGCTGTTCCTTCACTGACATCTGAACAAGAGATGGGTTAGAGCCTACACGATTGCTGCTCGCCTTGCATTTATAGTTCAATTTGGATGGCATAGCTAGAATTCAATTTGCCTCAGGAGCGTTAGGAAACCGACCCCACTGACACGCACACCATGAGAAACTAAGTCACCAATCCTTTGCCACAAACATCCAAAAGCTTTCATGAGCAATCAGAGACTTATTGTGGAAAGGGCACAATCTCAGGCTCTGTAACCACAAAATCCGGGTAATGACTACTCCCAGCTCCAAGATGCTCTGACCTGCTTGTGTCTACTTGGTAGCTTTGTGAATGACACAGACCATGAATGCCCCCATCCTCACACACAGTCCTGTACAAAAACTGATGGAAACAGCCACATGGACACTGACACAGCTGATCCTTCTGCTGAGTGGGAGAAGGATGATTTGATCTCTTGAAGTGCTTCCAAATCCTTGTGGGGAGCAACTATCCCGTTTACAGATGAGTACAAGAGTGCACAGCCTCAGGAAGACCCCAAACCACCCAAAGCCTGGGATATTTCTGGCCATGGCTGGATGGTGCTGGGGAGAACTGTTGGAGAACAGAGTATTCCCCCACCTCAGAGCAGGAGGGCATTTGGACCATGGGGCTCCAGGGTGACACTCTGAAGTTCAGCAACAGTAAGAGTTGAGGAATTTACTCCTATCCTACCTCTTTTATCCCATTCTTCTTCCCCATCCTGTACGTATCACCTTCCTCACTTGTGCCAGCACAGATATTTCAGGACTTAGTCATGGAACCAGAACAGGAGGTTCACTTGACTTAGGGAAAAACTGGGGGAAAAAAGTGCCTATGTACTTATTTCAGTCAAATATTTTTGGTTTCTTGAGAGACATAACTGAGGAAGCTGCAGGGCAAAGGGATGAGTGGCTAAAGGCAGGGAATGAGAAGAAAGGTGTCATGCCAGGACTTCATTCAACCCTTTTTTTGCAAATACATGGCCTGAGGAGCCCTAATGGAGGTTGAAGCTCTGAATATTCCCAGTAAACCTGGCTGATTTTTAATTTCAGATGCTATTACCTCAAGTGTTGCTGAGAACCAGCCTATTAAAGCATGAAACCTGTTTCACAAAGGAAATTCCCCAAAATAAGTAATCTGAGAAAGCTTTCCTCAGTTTCAGACTTAATTTAATGTTTGTTTGAAAAAAACCCACAAAACAAAACAAAACCACCATGGCAAATAGGGAAGTGCTACATTTTCACTTTCAACCAAAATGAGAATTTGATCACGGACCAACTTGATGATCTTCAGATTAAATATCTGGATCAATTTTCAGTAAAGTTTTCAAAGGTCACTTCATATTCACTGAAAATGCAATAAGCAGTTCTTAAAACATTTCATCATCATCAAGACAGCAAAAATATCATAGTTTATCCCATGGGTTTTCCACCACTAGGAGAGTCTGATTTCAGACTTGGTTTAATATCATCTAGCAAAATCAGGTAACTTGAAGACATCTTCATTTAATCATCTGAAAATGCTCAAAGTAATTAATTATAATGAAAATAATTGTGCCTTTAGATGATTTGGACTTGAGTTTAATTATAAAAGATTAGAGTTTAAATATCTAAACTCCAAACCTGAGACAGGTTATCAGAGAGACGTTGCTAAATCTGATTTCTTTTACCTTAATTCCATCTGTAATTCCAGTTCTGTGAAATCACAGTTCTCTGAATCAGAATTACTATATATTTTATGTAAATGAAATGACATTATGGTGCCAATTGGCTCTTGAGTCAAACCAACTAGCAAAGAATTTAATTATATCCATTATTAAATGTTTGTGCTCTGCTGATCCAACTTCTTAAAAACAACAATGATGAATTTACAGATTTCTATTACCATCTGTTGCACTCTCTCCAAGTCTGGCAGGGGGTGGAAACCTTGCCGAATTAAAAATATTGCTATTTAAAGTCTTCCATGTATTCATTTCCTTAGACATGTGAACTTGCTCAGTGGCAGAGCCAGCCTTATGGTTTCTGTAACTTTGCTGGCTGCTGAACTTGGAGCCATTTTAAACTATGCACTGGATTCTCACAAGATTTATTTTTATTTAAGCTATATCCCTCAACCACAGACCTAAGTGGACAATCTTTTATTTTCTTTTTTTTTTTTTCTTTTTTTTTTTTTTCCAGGGCTTGAAAAGCCGAATTGCAAGGAGTTAAGAGACGGGGAAGAGGTGATTTGCCAGAGTTTCTGGCTTCACTGCAGTGTAGAGTTGTTGCCCGGGCGATTGTGTTCATGGGAGGTCTTTAGCTGGCAAAGCTGCTGCTCAGTTTCACAGGCGCCACAGCTACTTCATTATTTCATCAAAGTTCATTATGTTGGGGAGGGTACCACCAATAAAATGAGATTACAAGTGTCTCCAACGAGCCCTTAAAGACATAATTCCCAGTTTTACCTTTTGCCACATCCCTGTCTGTGGTCCTATAATGCACAGAGAGATTTGCACCTTTGATATGGACTATCCCACAACTTAATTGAACCGAAAAACTCCCGGAGAATTTGATTCAATTTGTCTTGCGACAGAACCTTCTTTTGTTTTCAGTGGAGACAGAGTTCTTCATCTAAAAAAGAAATCAGAACAGTTTAATCACATGTTTTCAGGGAGATGGGAGTATTTGGGCTGAAAGAAATTAAGCCCAGCCTAGATCTGTATCAAGACTGATCTATATTAAATGTTGATCAACAGTATTTAATGCTCAGTGAACTTCAGGGAGGATTCTTTCCAGTTCAGGGGGAATCAATAGTCACTGACCATTTATGGCTCTGTTTGTGAATTGTACCTCCACACTTTGCTTTATGAACTGTCAAGATCCTGTTCTGACACTCCTAACATTTATCTCCTTTATGTTTGTCTGACCCAGGTTCATAATACATTTGGTCTTGAGGTAAAATCATGTATATCCAAAGAAAGAGAAAACCACATTCAGTGTGGGTCAGTACTTTTGTGCTTTTCCGTCCTGCCCATACAGGTGTAAAGAAGTTATTCCCAGCTAAACAGAGTTTGGAGAACCTGGTACTCTATTTCTGCTAAAAAGTGGAATGGAACAGAAGCACCATTAAAACCTCCATTTATTTCCACATCTTGCTGGGTTTTGCTTTGCTGTGGATATTTAGGGTCAGATTAATACTCCAAATTCCTCTCAATTATTAGAGACAAATAGTCCAAATATGAATACTGATTTTCTTCCCTGATACAACATGTACATGAGCTATTTTTCTTGGAAGTTGGGCACTACATAATTTATTTCAAGAAAAGAATTTTAGACAAACTTTAAACTGAAAACTCAAGTTTTAAAAGGTCACTGTTTTTCTAGCTCATGTTTTTAAGAGAAGTTGACAGATTTTACACTCCAAAATAATGACAAATAATAGACAACCCGACTGCTGGATTTGTTCTGCTCCAAAGTGTCTCTGTGTTTGTGCAGAATAGACTTGGCATCAGTAAATTTATTCCCAGGTTTCACTGGCAAGGCTAAGAGCATGATTATGCCTACTTTATGAGGTAGGTGAAAATTTTATCTAGACCAAGATGTGTAGGAAAAATCAGGTCACACCATCATAACAGCATTCTTTTACCCCAGCTTTCAACATGACCTCCTAGAATTGCACAGAAAAATACATAAGGGAAAACAAGTTAAAATGTCACTCTCTGAAACACCTCGCCAACAATTTGTTAATCCAAATTGTGTTGTGCTTTTAAATTGCACACCTACAATGAAATTTTAACCGAAATCCAGTTTATTAGAATAGGACTGTGCATCTGCTCTAGGCAGATACAATGGATTTTCTTTCTTCTTCCTTCTTCTTCTCCTTCTAGTGCCTCAGACTCTCCAGGACTTTTCGAGGACTCTAAACAGTTGAACAATATTGGACAATTTACACATCACAGAGAAAAATGTGATATATAAACACAGAGAAATCTCTGCCCTTGAGGGCTGGACATCTAAGTTTGTGATGTGCTCAAAGGAAGTCCAGATCTCATGAACACACTGGAAAATAAGGAGCATCAACAGTTCCAAGTAGGCACATTTGTTCTGAATGCAAAAGCACATGTTTTTCTCTGAATGACTGGGTTAACCACAGCTATTTCTGATTTCATTCTCACTATTTCAACTCTGAAATGCATGTCCAGACAATGAGACTGAGAAGTGACAGAGAGAGAGCTGCAGACTGCTCCAGTGAATCCACCAGCTACACGTATTGTTCAGGTGAAAATCAAAATTGGCATGAATTCCTGAGGCAATGAATCACTGTCCTTGTGGACTTCAGTGTCTGCTTTGAATCATTTGTTTACTAATATTTGAAGCATGGTGGTATTTTTACCTTATTGAAAGTGTTTACTACAGGAATGCTTCCAGTCCTGGAGTCTTAAAAACGCTGGATGCACTTTGTTCTAGTGGGCAACAAAATGCCACCATTATCCATCTGTCAGGGAGCTGAGATAGACCAAGATACAACATCTTAGAGGTCAACTGGAAATTCACTTTTGCCCTGCTTTACCCTGAAACACAGTCCTCCCAAGATGTGGTAAGACAGGTTTTCCCCCTAAATATCTTACAGATGCCTTTATCCCATACTCAGCTGCTACTGTTCTGTTGAAGGGAGTGCCCTGGGTGAAGTTCACTGGCTGGTCACAGCATCACAGTAATGCCTAGTATCGAACAATAAATCCCATTTTATGTGTACCAATAAGAGAGAGGTGGAAGTGCTGAATCATCTGTTTTGGAAGGGTAAGGTAGATTTCAGCCTGTTTTGTGCCTTCCCTATTCCCCTGTTTTCCTGTACCCCCTGAATGCAGGGAGCAGTGAATAGAGAAGCTGAGCTCTCAGATGCTGCACCACAGCACAAGATCTCAGCTATTAGTCTTCAGAAAACTGTGTAGAGAAGATGACACCCCCTGAACAGACACATACTAAAAACTATGTGTGTACCTTGAAATACAAGTACAGCACTGCCTAATTTCCCAAAGTGAGGGCTCTGTTTTCTAAATATCTTGGCACTGCTGTGCTGTACATTACTGTATGATCATTTCTCACTCTGTTTTCTCAATGTGTTGGGTTTTTTTTTTTTGCACAGGCTATAATTATTACAGCCCAGCTTCTTCTTTTTCATTTTGATCCTTTGTAAACCTAGTCATTATGCTGCCTCAGACTGGCTTCCCAAAATGTCAAGATTAAAATGGGGCATGAAAGCTTATGCAAGAGTGAGTCAGTGGAGCAATTTGAACCAATAAATATCAAAGCAGTCTCTGAGAAGTAAGCAATTCATTTGATACCACATCTTTCAACAAGTCTTTAGAGGATTTTCCTCTCCAGGGTTACACCCTGATATTTACGTCTTGATCTCTCCACTGTGCAAAAGTCGTAGTTTGCCTCATTAATGTGATGCTCTGTCAGGCAAAGCTTTTCTGTCTGCAAAACACATCAGATTACGTTCCATTCTTAGAGCTCAGCAGTGATTTGCAGTGCTATCTGCTATCAAAATAAATATTCCAGAGCCCTGACTTGTACTACACTCTCTGCAATTAGTGATATTTTATTAGTTAATTAATTAGTTAATGTTAGATACAGGCCCAGAAATAAGGAATGTGCCAATATTCATTTTTTATGTCACTGTAGGTAAATGAGTTGTCAAGACAAAAACTTTGATATAAAACTGCCAGTAAGACCTACTGAGTATAATAGGGTACAAAAACAATGAGCCTGTTTTCACAGATATGTCCTGCTGCTACTGCTTTTTTCCTCACTGCTTTCAATCTGATGAGTGTAACAACTCCTGCCTTTGATTTTTTGCCATGGACTCCTGCACCATTGTCTTTTTCTCTTACGTTATCCCCATTCCTTGCCAAGGCTATGTTTTACTTTTCTCCTACCCGAGAACCATTCAATAAAAGCAAAGACCCCCTGAAGCAAAATTGCAGTACTGGAAAATTCCAGCTCTTAAGAGTTACTCCAAATCTGAATTTCTCAAGCAGCATTTCTGTCTACAAAAGGCCCAATTAAAACCCTACTTAAATGCTACTTACTTGACTCAGGATGAGGATGAAAAAATATTGTTTTACATATACCAATCTCTAATAATAAAAACACTCATAGGTGTGTCCTGCGCTTCATTTTCACGTTACATTAATTCCCCTCATGTTTTATTCTGTGTCTTACAGGCTTTTACTGCCTTGTATGGTTTTGCATGTCCGTGTCTGTTCCTCTGTATCTTGAAGTTGTTTCAAAGAGATGACATTTTTGTGACCCCTCTTAAGTTCTCTCTGCTTTAATTAATGGACAATGTAAAATAGTATGAATTGTTTCCTGCTTACACTTGGATTCTATGTAAGCAAATTAGCCTAGACATACATGAGATATTTTATAATCAAAAGCAAGAAGCATTATCTATGAGAAAATCTATTTCCTCAAGTGGAAATGTTTGAGAACTCCTGATATAAGATCCCTTTTGCAATATGTAGGCTGTTATTTACCCCATCTGACAGTATCACACATTTCATTTCAATGAGTTTTGCACAAACGCTTATTTAAAGTAAAAAAAAATTCCTATTTCAGGAAGTGTTGCAGTGTTTTCCACACCAAATTTCATTTAATACTATTTTTATGTCTTGCTTTCTAGGGAAAGAAGTTTATAGTTTCTCTTCATATACACGTTTTTTCTCTGCATTTCTATTAACTGTAGAACATGTTAATTAATTTCAACTATATTTTCAGAAGAGTGGAAGGCTGAAAGATACTGACCTCCAGTAAGTATTGAGAAAATGGATAACTAGGAAAAGAATTCCTGTTAATGCTTCCACAGAGAGAAGGAAGGGCAATGTTTTCAGATTTTTCAGACCTTTCACATTTATTAGACCTAAAGTCCCCGTTCTTGGAAAATGAATTTTTTTCTTCATGCTTAGCGGACTTCTTGGTTAACAAATATTCTCACACCATGAGGGTTTAGGTTTCTTTTAGGATAAAAGAATAGTCAATATCCAGTTCAAGATTAAAGGCTGGCAAAGCTTTACAACTTGGCTAACACTGAATAACCCCTGGAAGCTGAACATGCCAGAGCTTCAAGGAGAAGTGTCCTATAGACACCTATGAAGTGCAGCCATTGGAACTCTGAATGCTTTTTCTCATTCTTTGTTCATTGTGTACCTCACATCCCACCCAATAATTATTACTGGCAGCTTCATATTGGTGCTTTTGTTTTCCCTCTTTGTTTACCTACGATGGTATCGCAAAAAGCATATACATTTCATTCTCTCTCCTTCACTTTTATTGCTTGGCTCTGGGCCTGCAGGTACTAACACAAAATCAGTAATTGTATAGTAGCAAGCCAAGTGCTTGGAAATGCACTTTGCAAAAAAAAAAAAAAAGAATATTACTTTTTTTAAAAATCATGCAAGCAGAAAGAAATAGGAGAAACTGATGTGAATTTCTTTAGGCAGACACAATTCCGTAATTCTGATAATAGTTGCCTGACTTTGCAGAAAACTGCAGGGGCAGAAATAATGCTGCATTTCAGGAAAATTAATCACTTCCAGTGAAGTTTAATGAAATCACACCTGAGCTATTCTGAGTATAGAACAAGTATCATAGAATCCCAGAATAGTGTGGGTTGGAAGGGGCCTTAAAGACCATCTTGTTTCATCTCCCTGTCATGGGCAGGGACACCTTCCACTAGACCAGGTTGCTCCAAGCCCTGTCCAGCGTGGCCTTGAACACTTCCAGGGATGGGGCAGCCACAGCTTCTCTGGGCAACCTGTACCAGGGCCTCCCCACCCTCACAGTAAAGAATTTTTTCCAGTCTAAACCTACTCTCTGTCCGTTTGAAGCCATTCCCCCTTGTCCTGTCACTCCAGGTCCTTGTGAATTGTCCCTCTCCATTTTTCCTGTAGCTCCTTTCAGGTACCAGAAGGCCACAGTTTGGTCACCACAAAGCCTTCTCTTTTCCAGGCTGGACAATCCCAATTGTCTCAGCCTTTCCTTGTAGCACAGGTGCCCCATCCCCCTAATCAACCTGATGGCCTCCTATGGACTTGCTCCAACAGGTCCATGTCCTTCCTGTGCATCGACCTGCTGGAGCGAGTCCAGACGTTTCCTGTGCTCAGAAACCTTGTTGTTTTGTGATGAACTGAAATCAGGTGGTTTCACCAAGGCAGTTTCTAACACGGAAAACTTGAAGGTAAGAGATAGTCTTACCACTGCCAAATCTGGGACAACCCACTGCCCCAAAGATGGCCATATTTCACAGAGCTCAGTGATTTACCCTGTTTCACGTAGTTGTGTGGAATGACACAGAGTCACGTGACTCATGGATATTTGTGCACCACAAATCACAGAGTTGAAAGAAAAGCAACTGTCTGAGCTTCTCCTAATACATTTGTTCCTGTCACAAAAGTGCTTCAGGATATTTCCTAAACCTTTAAGAAAAAAAAAAAAAAAAAGTAATTCGTTGTAGCAAAGTTTGCAGAGAAAAAAACCTCACCTGTCTCTGCTTCAGGGTCTCCCGCTCATAAATGCCAGATGCACTTAAAAATCCGTGCCATGAAAATGTTTTTCACTGTAAAACGATTGAAGTTGGATGCTTCATACGAGTACAGGTTCATTCATTTTCTTGTGCTTGTTAAATCTTTCTCCCCGTAAATGCAGCACTTACTTTTTGATGGCAGAATTAATTTTCAAAAAACTTACAAGGAAAACAGTTAATCTTATGGAACTTAAAATAAAGAAGGAATAGATTCTTCAATAAATTTTGCCTTTCACATCTGACTTTCCTTGTTCAGAAACATTTACTAGAACATTACAGACATTCCCCATTAAATTAAAATTCAGAGAAATCTCACACAAGGGCTATATTTAAATTCATTTTATGGACCTAATGGTCATTTTTTCCCATGTTTTTCTTAGTAACTGAAAGTTCCTTCTGTGGTAGAAGCTGCCAAAACAGCAAATACAGAGAATTCCCTAGGGAATGCCACACGAATTCCACTTCTCAGACTGTATGCCATTTCATATTGATCTCAGTCATGATGAAGTATTAATTTGTACACAGCTGAATGCCCACTTTTTGTTTTGTTTTGTCTTTCTTTTAAGAAAACTTAATTCAAATAGCTATGAAGCCTTGGCAGCTTTTAACAAAGATGAATTTTTGCTTCGCTCTCCTGTAAACCAGCTGTGGGCATTAGTTATATTATGGACAAGGAAAAAGATCTCCCAGCTCATTTACCTCAGGTCAGCACTGTCACAGGAAACCCCTTAATATAATTCTTCTAGTGAATTTATCAACCTGTCCCTTCAGAGTTAAACTTGTAGCTTTCACTTTCCCAATATAAGCTTATTTTGGAACGTCAGTGCCCTGCTAGCCAGAATCCTCCTCACTCAGAGCGAAGTTCACTCTTGGATAATTTATTCCATTCTTTCTGGTGCTAACATTGTGCTTAAATGCAATAGTTACCCTTCCCTCTCTGTAAACTATAATGTTTATAAGGAACAATCATATCCTCTGCCCAAATACACCTTACTTGATTTACCCTGACTAAACAGGGAAAGTTTTTTCTTCCTTTTCTCGTATTAAAAGCTACTCTTCTCTCTGATTATGACAGCAGAGTGAAAGGTCTTCTAGTGACAGCAAATATTATCTTGAGAGAAAATGTTAATGACATTTGATGATGACTTATAAAAAGAGATATTTCACATGATTTTTTTTTTCCTGAACTGGGCAGAGCCAAGAATGTTTGCATGGAATTTCCATACCCATAATATATATTTTCTTTTTCTGTAATTTTAACCTTAATTTTGACCTTTTGGATTTTAACAGATTTGTTTTTGTGATACAGTGTTTGTAAGGGGACTGGTATTACCCTAAATTGCTGTTCTGTAAGGTCAGCCCTAACCCCAATTGAACATAGCTTTTTTGCCTTGTGAAAAGGAATAATAATAAGCTGACATTTTGCCAATTACACATTATAATCCTTTGAGATAAACCTCAAGACAGCCCCGTTGTCTCAGGCATGGCAGAATCAATTGCACAATTTGTGGATTTCTGTTTAAGAACTTCAGTAGATGAATTACCATTGTCTACAAATGATTTTCTAAATCAAACCTAAGAAGTGGAAGAAATTAGTAATGATGTCTTATTAGTAACATGAGCTCTATAGAGCTCCTACTCTGGTAAGAGAGGCCTTTCTGCTCCTGTTTGATGCAATGCATTGCAACACCCCATCAGATCAACTATTTTGCATTACAGAGCGCCACTTGGTTTGGCATCTTCTTCTTTCTTCAGTAACCAGCAGCTGAGAGAGGGAGAGGGTTATTTTTGTTCACAAACTCAGGTTTTGGACATTTGACAGGCAAGATATGACCTAGGATCTCTCTGCACCTGTGCCAGGATCACCTACCAAACCTCTTACCTGGTGGATATCTGACAACAATGTGTTGGGTACATATTCATGTGATGTTATTGTTGAGGTCCCTGACTTAGAAATAGGAGAAGTGGGTTCTTTTCTGAGATCTATTTCTTCGGCCACTTTTCTCAGTCTATTTAACTTTTTTTTTTTTGGTTGTTGCAGGGCAGTGAGGGAAACCTGTCTCTCATTATCTAGTTGTACACTGGCCACCACCGGGGCCTTGATCTCAGCTGGGGCCTCAGGCACCACAGCAGTACAAATACTAATAGCACAGGGGAGTCCTTTGGTGAATATTTTTTGTTATAGATTTTGTAAGATGCTTTAAGGACTCATTTTCTGATGGGACTATTCTACAAATTTAACACATAAATCAAATAAATATGGCAGTGGGGAACAGACTTCAGAAACTAAACTATTGCGGTAGAGAAGTCAGACAAGCATATGGCAAATATCCTGATGCTGCTCTGTTATAGAGTGTGTATTTATGTGAATACAATTAGAACAAAGCTTCTTTCTGAACTGCTTTGGTATGAGCTGCTTGTGAGTAATATGACCTCGGTGTGTGCAAGAACATTAGTACAGAATTAATCATCAATAAATCACTCAGCAAATAATTCTCCCTCTCTGACATCCTGATTCCTAATTACCTTGCTGTCTTTTGCTTACTAATGGCAGATAAATCCCCAATCGATTGCCTAGCAGGGAACTTGGTGAAGAAAAAGTGTGTCTGTGGAAAGAGGTTGTGCAAAGTGAGTAACGTGATAGCCAAAAGAAAGAGTTTGAGGAAGGCCAAGCTGGAGGAAGATTTTAAAGGTTTTTTTCCTTCCTTCACTTTTCTGGATTTCAGTGATTCTCTTCACTGATCTATTCTTTGTTGCAGTGTCTTGGGTATGAGAGTGGTGGAATTGTAGCGGCAGAAGATAAAAAGCACTTCACAGATCTTTACTTTCTTCTTAGCTCTCCTTGAATTTAGATAAGTAAATCTTTCTTGAAAAGATTGGACTGCCAGGGTAGAGAGGCGCTTGAACAAAAAGCGGGGGAAGAATTCTCAGGAGCAGTAATTTTATGAGTGATGCTTCCTGCATCCAACATCTTGTTTTTCTGACTTCATATCACATTGTACCCTGAGGCAGTATCACATCTGGCAGCTGCCTCTACCTTACTGCTGGAACAGTCTGAAGTCTTGAAGCAGGGCTAAAATGCTCTATTTGAAAAGTCTCACCAGAGAAGCAATGGTTTTACATGCCCTTTTCTGTTCAGTTTTGCAGACTCCAAAATCCTGGAGATGAGGTGTTGCTCAATTAAAGGAGCTGTACTAAAAGTGGAGTCACTTTGGTTTGGGTCAAGCAAATACTCAGTGTCATTACAGTAATTTAAAAACTGCCTGGAGGACTGAGGGGACCCCTTGGCTTTCAAAATATAAATGTACTGCTTTTGCTTCCTATCTGAATGGTAGGAAAGGAAAGGAGTCAAATCGATTTATTATAACAAAAAGCCCACTCCTTTCTTTCTCCGCAGAGAGCACAGGGCTGCACCTTACGCGTCTGTTCGTTTCATTTTCAAAACCCTTAGCATGGTTGCCCTGTTTCTGTTGGTTTCTAAGCACCTTTCCACCTCAATCTGCCTTGCCAAAACCATCAGATATCTCTGTCATGTGAACTAGGCAGAGAGCCAGCAGGTCAGAGCTTACACAATTTGTGGCGCCTACTTAAAGTGTCTGAGATTCTTACCAATCAGTCTGAACCTGGGGGCAAAGTGTAATTCTTTCCCTCTTGCCCTTATTTATAAAATCACACAAAGGTAAACTATGACACTGGTGGATTGCTCTGGCTTTTGATTTTTCTGTATTGGGGAACTCAGAAAAGTCCCGCATCTCTTTGATTACAGGTTAATCCCTCCTTTGCAGTAAAGGTGCAAAGCAGCTCATGTGACAACTGTCAAAAAAAGCAGGTTGAGTTAAAAGAAGTTGTCTCTAGAAACAGTGTGCTTAAAGCAGATTACAGTGTATGAGTGCCTTACCCAGGCTTTAATTACTTCTTTCTCAGGCAACATTTTCATTGAGCTGAATTTGAGAGTTCCCATCACTTAAGAATTTTTACACATAGTGCAATGCAGACTGGCTACCTAGGATTACACTGCAAAGATACACCTTTTTCCTAAGCACGAATGGCATTACAATGCTTTAATCAAGGTGGAAAAACTGAGTCAGTCAAAAAATGACCTGGGGAGAAAGAATTTTAAAAACAGCAATTCTTTCGGTTCCTACTGCATTTTTTCCTTCCTCTTTAGCTGCAAGCTGCTGTCTCTTCATGCATAGTTATACTTTGCTCCTCCTCAGAACATTGCCACAATATTTCTGGTATGACCCAAACACACCCACACCCTCTGCCTAGTTCTTGACCGTCTTCCCAGTCTGAATTTTTACACTTTCTCCTGTGCAATACCTATCAGCCCATTTATTCATGGATTGAAAACATAAGAAAGATGAAAGAATAACCCTCTGCATGCCTATCATTTTCTTCCTCCTTTGCTTGAGACCGCAGGGGGAGACTGAACGTAATGTGCTACTTGATTATTCTATAACCTCCCCATGGCAGGATCTGTATGGATCACACTGTTTGTGCAATGCACGAATTTAGCACTTGTGGTTTAATGAATGTTCTAGGCCCCAGGCACGCTCGAGCTGTTTTTTAGAGCAGGTGAAGCTGGGGTTTGCTGGGTCAGCAGGTTCCTGAGTGGCCCCAATTCCACTGCTCCCTGCAGATGCTGGGCTGCCCCTCCAAAGTGGGGCTGGAGCTGCACAGCAGCAAGGGAGAAACACCATCACTTGCCTTTTCTTCTTGCAAGAGCTGAAACATATGGCTCGACTTGGCAGGGATCTTTCCTTAGCTCCCCAACCCACCATCCCGTCCTCCAGGACAGAAGCTGTGAAACATCAGTCTGGTCCTTTTTCCCCATTCCAGGGGAAGCAAAATTCAGTACTGCTGCCAAGTTAGGGAGCCCCAAGATGCCCCTGGGTTCCCATTATTCATGTCTCTGCCTGGCTCCCTTTCCTTCTGTCCTCACCTAAAACACATTGAGTAAAAGTGAATTCCCATCTAGCAGCCACTTAATAATTGGAACTTCAGCTGCTGAATGTTGCCACACTCCTTTTACATATGCTCCATACATTTAATCATAAAAAGAGCTCATGTATGGAAAACACATGCCTACTGTGGGCAGGCCAGCGTGACAGCTCTGAGTCAAATAAACTACCGCAGATATACCCCGAAATTCCAGGAAATTTTTTCTTAGGATACACACAGAACATATAAACCAAGTTATAAAAATCAGCTGTGCTATTTTGCTTCGTTTAATGCTTCAGTTGTTTGGGTTTCTTTCACTCAGAAATGAGTATTTCCCCAGGCTCCTAACAGTGCCATTTATCCCTCAGTGACACTTTTTTTTTTCAGCAGCATTAATTTGTGCAGCAGAGCTGCATTAGCATTAGGACACTGGATGAAAGCCACAGCAGACTTGTAAATTGTTTTTTTCAGACATCTGCAGGAAAGGATCACACTTCTTCAGTTTTCTAAGAACATATAACAGCTTTTAGGACTGGAAAAAAACACAGACACACAGTGAAAGTCAGGCTTTTGTAAGCTCAACAGGGCCTAGATGAGGGTCAGGGTGTTGGAGAAGCTGCCAGGACGGTGTCAGAGGGGAAAAGGGATTTAGATGGATTCTGAGAAAATAAAATGAGAAATTAATCGGTTGATATTCAGCTCTGATGATCTATTTCATCTTCTCTTGGCAGTCTTGTTGCTGGTAATGGCACAGCAGCATTAACACCTCTTCTTGCCAGCCCTTCCTCTGTCAAGACTGTACCTGAATCCAGCCTCCTTCAGGTTTCCATTCCCCAATCTCATGACCAACTGGCTTGGAAAAGATTTTCTTGTCTTGTGCAAAGGTGTTGTACTGACACAGACACTCTGCCCTGAGGGATTTATGAGGGATTTACAGCCTAATTAATAAGGAGTAAAGGCTGACTGGTGAAATATCAACTTAATGGACATCCCCCGGGCCCTGGATGGGACAGAAAGCTGCAGTACACAAGGGCTGGATGGACACATCATTTCTGGGCTGCTCTGTCCCTCAAGCATGGCCAGAATAGGAGCACCAACTCTTACCAAAGCAGCTACAAGACTGTTTGGAGCCAGCAGTGCAGGACCAGAGTTACATCATCTACTCTCATGTTTTTCTTACTCATGCTCAGAAGTATGAGGAAATACTCTTCTTCAAAAGAATATTTTGCATCTCAATAAGCCACTTCATCCAAGCTCTCAAAGGGCTCTATATACAGTCATTAAGTGCAATTCCTCTCGAGCTGATGCTCATGGAGAAGTTGGTAACTGAACTCAGAAGAATACACCCAGGAGACCTGACCCCCTGCACTCTTTCTTAACCTGCAAATTACATTTTCCTTAAAAACAAATAAATGAACCTAAAAATCCCTAAGAAGCTTTAGTTACAGAAAGAACAGCAAGAAGCCCAGTCCTGGTTAGTGATATCACAAGCCCCCATACTTAGGCTGGAGCTGTGTATGGAAATAACTGTAACCATGTGGCTTTGGGAAGTCATCACATGCCCAGCCTATTACTTGCTTCAGTAGCCGGGTGCAACCAGTTCAGTGTTTATAAGAACAGAAAGCTGGCTGGGAAACAGCGATGCGTGAATTCCTGGGAGTACAACATTTCTCCAATGTCTGATATTTCCTCTTTGCTGATACGATGATATCTGAGGCTGGAAGCCTGGAAAGTCTGGCACGTTGTGCTGGCAAACTGGCAAAGTATGACAGTATTCTTTTGATTCTGAACGCAGATACCCTGAGAGTGTGCGAGTGATTTAATCTTGGGGCACATAATAATTCAGCGTGTGAGGATGGGAAACCAGAAGAGAGAAAGGAATTAACTGAAATCAGAAATCTTTCTCTTTTTGTTCCAGTTCTTCTGTGTTGATTAAAATTCCTTCATCACAGGGCTGGCACATTTGCCACACACAGCCTAGGAGAGGAGGGTGAATCCCAAGTAAAAAACCAAAATGTGTATATATGGCAGATGATCTCACCCCAGACCGAGATTCCCTGGGATAACACGTGCCCACCTGTCAGTGTTTCAACTACTGAAAATACAGAGTACTATGACATTAGTAGTGAGTAGTTTCCAAGGATTTAGGCTACAGTTTTGAGGCTGAAACTTCAAAATAAGGGTCTGCCTGTATTAGAGTGTACACATGAAAACTATTTAAGATGATGACCTTTCATTGCTAAAATTCCTGAAGAATGTAGGTAGGAAAACTTGTTTGTGTCTGAGGTGCCCAAGTTTGCAGTCAGCCATGTGTATGAGGGTTATGCTCCCAGATCTGTTATCTGTTTGTAAATCAGTATTTACAAACTGTTTGTCTCTTTGTATATTTCTAGATGGCTGCCTATAAAACAAAATTACCACATTTATGCAGATTACAATCCTGAGAACTTCCAGTTCTTTTGTTTCTGGATTATAGCGGTAAAAAAGTTGTACATTACACAGTGATGGAAGTACCTGACATAAACCAGATAAATAAATATATGTTTGAAACAAGTGGTCTGTCTCCATGCCTTCTTCAACCAGTAATACGATAAAGAATATGATTACATAGGTATTGCAGGAACTTCAAGAAGCTGGGAACCTAAGCCTTACTTTTCCATTCTCAAGGGGAAAACAGAAAGTTTGCAATAATTTCAGTGCCACAGCACAAACCCCCACCATTCTCAATTAAAAGGCTCACCTTGGGACCAAAGTATGAAAACCGTCTCCTGGGCCTGAAAACTCCAAACAAGATTTTGAAATACTTTTCCTAAAGAAAGAGTCCAGATTAATGTTATGACATCCCTGGCAGTGTCTGATTTTTCTGATAGGTGACACACCCTCAAAATGAGCATAGAGGGAAAGATAACTGAAGCAAACATCATGTTTAAATCCCAAATGAACAGTCCCACAACCTGCAAATTCAATTATTTATATAAAACTCGTATGATTCCAAAATAATTCTCTCATTGCCTGACCAGTGAATCGTAACACTAAGAAAAATGACAATTGTTGGGTCCCACTGTCCTTTCAGTGCCCTTGTTGTTTGCTGACCCTGAGGACTTTCTTTCATCTCTTTGGTGTTACACAGGTTTCAAGCTCATTCTTTCATCTTACAAAACAAGTCCTTATGATCACTATATATTCTAATACAGACCACTATAAAATACAGTTTTGCTCTTGTTTTTCCACTTTCTTGTTACTTTTAACTACAAAATTAAATCAAAGTTTGACAAATAAAAGTTTAAGCTTCTTGATTGATGCAAAATATGCTGATCCAGCATGACCTAGTGGCAGATCTTAAAATGAATATGCAATATTTCAAGCAATTTCCAAGGTTCAGGCTCACTCTTTTTTAACTCAGGAAACTAGAAAAGAAGCAAAGTGAAATGAAATGGTCCCTTCATAGAAAGACTCCCATCTGAAAATTGTTTTAATTCAGGGCAGCCATGGATATAGTTTACATAATAAAAAGCAGTTTTACTAAAGTGTCTGTGGTTACACTAACCCAGTGTAGAGGTCCTGATCAAAGCTGCCTTGCAGCCAAAGTCATCAGCAACCCGACAGCATGTTTTGTGAAAAGGACTTTCTTTCTCAGCTGGGATGGCTCAGACTCACTCCCAAGAAAACCAAAGCTAAGCAGAAAAGGGTGTAAAATCAAGACACCTTTTTTCATTGTGTCAATGCTCTGTATTAAAGATGAGGAGAGCTGGGATGGAGATGTGGACATTTAGGAAAATAACGGAGGCTCCATAACCAGCCGGAGTTAGGGCTTGGCAGACCTGGTGTGAGCAGCCATGAGACTGGGGACTGTCACTTGTCTGTTGAAAGCTCTGCTCCTGTATTTCCTCTGCTTCACTTATCAGCTGTAGGGAGAGATAATGCTCAGACGAAGGAGGCCTTGATCTCTGCCAAACAGATTGTCAGAGCTGAGGATAGAAAGGGAGAATGCATTCTCCTGGTCACAGAATTAATTCAGTTCACAAAATTTAAACAGCTCAGCTTATTTTCCCTTCCCTTATTTCCCCAGCCCCAGTTCCAATCTGAAGGCCTTGTGGAAAGGAAGGTGCAATAGCGCAAGATTATGTTACAGTTATATGAGAAAGAGAGACAAGGAGGGGCAGACTACTGAGTTTGCAAAGTGCTTCCCTTGGTGATCCAGGACTAAGCATATCTCACCCCACTAGGAGTCTTTTGGCTTGGAGTTGCCCCTTGGTTTTTTCATTTTTCCTCCCTCCCCTAGGTATGTCACTTCTAAGCATCAACCAAATACTTCTATGGGCAGAAAATGAAGCCGCTACGGGCCTTGTTCTTTTGAACTAGGATCCAATTTGATTGGCGTCTCCTGACTTTTAGTAAACTGTGTGTTCTGAAGTGTGAGAGAGATCCCTGCAGCAATAATGTCCATATCAAATCATAATTAAAAACAGCAGTGAGGAATGTGCTGAGATTTGAACTGTAGACCTCCCAGGCCTAAAGCCCAAACTGCAAAACAGGACTTAAAAGGCTCATGGAAGCTTTAAACATCAGACATTTAATCACAACTAGTCTGTAGGGATGATTTCCAAAAAAAGAAACAAAATTGCACCACCACAGAGAATAATAACAAGATCTGAGCGTATGTTACAGCAGAGAGACAGTTCCTTCACAAAGGGGTCACACGCTGTGCATCTACTTTTCCATCTACCAATGACAGCTTGAACATTTTCAAAGACATCTGCAGTGGGAATCATATTGAGCCAAACCTGGGGGAGAGGGAAGGAGGCTCTGAAGCAAGAGTAGAGCATGTTTGTGATCCAATGGCAGCTTGCCATGAGTAGGAGGACTCCACCCAAAAGTATCAAAAATAAATTAACGCACCTATCTTTTCTTAGACTTCTTGGAACCTGCACAGGTACTTCTGTCAACTTCCTTACTACAAGATGCATTTATCCCAAACTGAGGTCAGAGAGAAGGTGAATGAATACACAGGCTTAAGAAAGGTGAACTCTCTGGGCCAGGCCAAGAAGCTGTCTAGCTCAGGATTCTGTCCCTAACAGCACATACCAAGGGATGGAACAGGGCAAGTGTAAATGAAATGATCCTGATCCCCTTTAAATAGGGATGTCTCTGGCTTACCAGTGTGCTGAAGGAAACCCGAACTTCAAAAAGTGTTTGAACTGCTATTTTTCTTATGAACTAGGACAGGACTTGAGCAATCTCCAGTGATGACAAACCAGTACTGAGTTTAAAGTGTGGGATTCTAATGACATGCTGAAGACAAATTAGTTGGGTGCTGAGTGCAGTGTTGCCCCTGGGTTGTGTATCTGCTTCAGTGACAGAGCAGAGGCACTGCCTGTGCACCTTCCTGACACACAAAACGGAATAATGAACTTCCTGATTGATTGTATACGGGCTGCCCAGCATGAATCAGCCTTACCCTTTATCTACAGGTACAGGCACATAGCTAAACAGTGGCTTTATGTCAGTGAGCCCGGGGCAGGAGGGTTCCACCTCCACGCAGGTCACTGGATCTTTCTCACAGCTGCTGATGTGGTTGATGACCTTCAGAGCTCACTGGGACACTGAGCCTTTTTTAGTCCAATGGTTAACAAGCTGATTACTCCAATTTTAAAACAGCAATGATTTTATTGTATGTAATGAAAAGGAATTGACCTTTTTTGGATTTTCTGGCCTTTTCTTATGACATCTTTGTAATGCTGATGGGGACAGATTCTTGACTGTCATACCTGTGTAGGTGCACTGAAATCAATAGCTACCTGAGCAGGCTGTTGAGGAATTCCTGAGATACAGGCATCTAGGAATGTGGGAATTTGCAAGGAGAGATTTGAGCTTTAGGTTTCTTAAGGCTGAGACCCTTTATAACAGGAAAGTTATGTTTCCCTAATCTTTCCACCAGCAGAGGTGGAGGGTGGGGATCAGGAAGACTCCCTGGTGCTGGTATTTGTCTTAACATTTAAATACAGTGATGTTCCTGCATTTAAGAGAGATTTCTTTTGGTGATGGTTGCAGTGAACATCTGCTGTCAAGGATCCCCACTGATAGAGGCAATGATACTAAAGTCAGAACAAGAGAGCAGTAGAAACCCTGTCTTCTGGTATGCCCCAAAAAGGAGAGACAGATTAAGTATGCAAAGTGTAACTAATATTTTAATTCAAGCTACAGTCAATCAAACAGGTACATCCTGCAAAAACAAAGAGTGTGAGACTAAAGATTTCCTTACCCACATAGTCTTTTCCGATCACTCAACCATTCTCTGTCCTATTTTCAAGCAAGGAGCTCAGTGCATGGCTATATTCAAACTAGAACGTGACGGAGAAGAGCAAGTGAGACTAAGGGGTTACAAAGTTGGCAAAATGAAGAAAAGGATCATGGGCATGACTGTGAGAGGCAGGGAGAGAAAATGGGCAGATGGGTGTAGCCACATACCTTACACCTGCTCACGTCAATGCTGTTACGGGAATCTCAGCTTGAATGTCACTGTTAGGGGAAGTGACTGCAGACTTGCAAGGATTCTTGATTCCAGTCTCTTGTCAGTGCTACTGTTTAAGAACTTACTTTGATTTCTAAAGAGTTCTCTTTCATGTCCTCCAGCATCAGACCTTCCTCACCGATGGTGTTTGGAAAGGGCCTCATCCTTGTCTTTGTGTAGGAAAGAGCTTTCAGCTTGTTCTTTGTCTCCTGGTACGATAACTGGAAGAAGACAGGAGAAGCAGCTGCCAGTGTTCCTTTAATACTTGAGCTAGGAATCCTGTCCAGCTGAGTGAGAAATGTGGGACAAAGACTGTGAGGATATCAGGAGAGGTAGTACTAGGACTGAAGGTCTCAAAAGAGGTCTATGCATTAGTGATAGCAGATAATCTCCAATCTGATCTTTCCACATGGAGGGAGGAATGCTACTGTTGGTACATGATATCCCCAAGAATGCATGGGGCAAGAGACTGATGATGACATAATTATTATGCATTTCCAGCACCTTAAAGCCACAGCTGAGATCAAAGACAAAAACAGTCTTGGGTTCTTACAGTAAAAACAAGCACGAGGTGAGAAGGAGAAGGATTGTAAGTGTGAGGGAACATGAAAATGGATCCCACATGTGGCTTTCAACCATCTGAGAACAGGTTTCTGAGTAAATGGTCCTCACTTTACGCACTTTTTCTTTGGCACTATCGTCTTGCAAAGAGGTATTGATTTACCTAGTTCTGTATACACAGTTCTCAGGGGTTAGTGTTTGAAGATTTTGGGATTGCCTTGTTTCCAAAGCTGACTTTGTGCAGCTTGGAGGTTCATATGCCTTGATCCAAAGGAGGAGCTGTGTGTTCTATGCCCTTCTGCCTCTTCTCTGTATTTTATTCTGTCTAGTAAATGCAGAGCTTCCTGTTCCAATATGACACAAAGTAGTTTGAAACAGAAGGGCTCAAACTGACTCAAACCAAGCCACTTTGGATGCTGGGACTGGTAGAGCTTCACTGCTGTTCAGCACTCTCCACTTGACCTATTTGGACTTGAAGAAGTGGGACCTATTCCCCCCAGGAAGAGAGCCCCATTAATGATTTGGGATAATGTTCAAGCTAGTGCTTTCCAGCCCAGCATATTTAGGTAAAGCTGCACCCTGCAGAGCTCATCCTCCATCCCTGGAGGGAACTAGGACAACAGGATGCCTTCTGTACCACACCAGTCTAAAAATAAGCCACCAGAACAACAGGCAGCAGAACAACTTCTGCAAGACGTTTATGTCCTAAGCTCTTGGCCAACTTCCTTCCTAAGGTGCCACATTCCCCAGCCTGTCTGAATCCCATCTACAGCTCCAAGAGTTTCCATCTCATCTTGTGCACAGTCCATGAATAACTGCCTTGTTATGTATATGCACGGTGGAAGGGTGGGGTGGAAAAAACTCTGGTAGGAGCCTGTCTAGAGCTTGCAGTAAATACTTACCCAACAGAAACGAGATTTGGCAGCTGCAAGGAGAACTTCTGGAAAATCATTTCAGGTTCCTAGGAAGTGAGGGAGGCATTTGGTAATGGGTGGGGACACTTTTTCTTCCCCCTGACATTTCTTGTCAGAGGTTGGGGAAGATCTGATTCCTCATTACTGATCTAAGGAAATCCCCTGTACCTAGAAGCAATTTCCTCTGCACCTTGTCTGTGCTTGTATGGTCTTTAGAGAAGTCTCAGGAGGAACCTGGAGTAGTGTATTGCCAGATCTGTCACTCTCCAGCAGTCCCAGTAGCTGTGGGAGTCATCCAGGTTGCCTGTCTGGGAAAGCCAAGCAGAGCAAGGCAGAGAGCACAGTAAAATCTGACAGGAGGTATCACTTTAAATCATGGAAAGGTTTCTGTTATTCTATACCTTTTAACTTCTGGGCAATACAAACAAGATAAAGCAATATTTTGGTTTTCTTTTCTTCATTGTATTCTGTTGTCTTTCTTAGCATTGGCCCATGACTGTTTACCCATCAGAGAATAAAATTTGAGGATTAATCCTACTGCCTTAAGTCATAGTAGATGAGTCTTTCAGTGCAATAATATCTTTCTTTTACTTCACTGTAAAATTTATAAGCACCTGGTCTTGCAGCTGCAGTTTACAAGGTGCCAAGGATCCTGTCCCAGTGACATAGGATGTCACTTAATTTGGGCGTTTGAATGGTTGAGTGCTTAAAATCTACTAAAATTAAAAATTCATCAGGTTTCACAGATTTTTTTTTTTTTAAGAAAAAAAACCTCTTCAATACTTAACCACTTGCTTACAGATATAAATGTGTGGTAGCTGAGGTGTGTGAAGTAATTGTTTCACTGCTATGATTATGACTTAAGGCAAAATTTGAACCAGCTTGGAATAATCTAGGGGAAATATGTGCATCTCAATCACCTGGATTGGTTGGAGATGATATTATTTACATAGTTTGTAAATATTCTATATATTTTATTCATATTCTTTATATTTTGTACACATTAATTTAAAACAAAAAATTAAGCTGTATAATGCAGAAGGCCATAAGCATGTAACAAATCCTGGGAGTGCATGCCCTTCAGAAAGAATATTTTTAATATATATGCACTGTATATAATTTTTTCTTCCCTGTTTCAATTTACTGCCTGTTTTTTGATTCTTGCTGCTACAGTTGATACTAGAGATGGACCAGAAACCACACATTTGTCTTTGGCCTCCTCCTCTAGTTAGAAAAGTTGGTTGTCCAACAGTGGAATTACCTTTAAGTGATGATACATTTGCTTGTTATAACACTGTCATCCTTTTTGATGCCCCTCATGGAGGGTGTGAAGATTCTAAATACTAAAAAAATAGAAAGCAGGAGAACATTGTGCCTATTGTGGAGCTCAGCCCTCTCTCACACCTGCACCAGGCTGCAAAGAGACCAGGCAAACTTTGAAAATATTTTGCATCTTGATGCAGCTCCAAGGAGTTAAATCTTTTTGCTCAATAGCTCAACTCTTCTCAATACACAAGGGAGCATAGAAGGAGCCACACAAATTTTCATTGCAAAAGTTCCACCTGCCCTCTGGGTGGTTATAGTTTATAGCTCCCCTTGTTTTCCTCACAGCTTTTTTATTTGCTTAAATGTTTATATGGTGCCTCCGTCCTGTTTGAATCTACAACATCTTGCTCTCACGTAAAGGGTGGAGGCATCTCTCCCAACACTGATTCCTGTAAACTAATGGCTTTGATTAGTTTAGATGAAAGAGACTCTTATAATAAGCCATCCCATGCTGGTTGCAGTTCTGTGGGTGGATGGTTCACCCATACAGGAGAGAGAAATACTGTCTTAGCAAGACCCAGCGAGGTGGGGTGATGCTACAGTGGCTCCATCTGTAGTTTTCTAATGCCACCCTTTCTAATTCTATAAATACTACCTCTTGCAAGACTTGCTGATAAAGTTGTTAAGGCAAATAGGAACAACCAGTTGCATTTGGCCATCACAGAAGTGATTTTGCCCTCAGCAGGCTCAGTGGCCATCCTGCATCCTGTGCGTGAAGTCTGGGGACAATTAAACCACTGCACAAGTTCTCTGCAAATACAAGGATTTTTATTTAGAGAAACTGATTATTTTCTTTTGTTCCCCTCTTTTTTTTTTTTTTTTTCCATCTTAGCTGTAATGAAAGAACAGAATATGCAGACAATGCTGTCTACTAGAGGGATTATTGACTACGTGTGATCTTTTGGGGAGCTGTACATGTGTAACCTTAATAAAAGGATCTTCAGTAGAAACGGGAGCAGGATGCATCTAACACTGCTTCTGACACAGAAGGAGGCTTTTTTTATCAGCTGGGTAATAAGGGAGTAAGGCCTTGTCATACTTTAATTTGTGTGAATAGAATGTGTTTAGACTGGGTGAGGAGGATGTTTTGGCATTGGGTGATGAGGATGTTTGGTTAAGCCGCTTGTTAAGTTGGGTAAATCTGACATCAAAGAGTTTGATAAGGTATTTTTAAGGTCTTTGTGACTTCAGTGATGTTGTTATTACAGAAATGATATAAAGATAAATGAACTGACACTTAACCAACTAAATAGGTTATCCCCAAGTATACTGTAGGGTAGATGAGTGTATATGGCTCCTGGTTTCCCAGAACTCTTCCTATCAAATTTAACAACTAACTGCTGGTCATTTTCTTCTGCTGGGCAAGAGTGGTGCATACAGAAGGGATAATGAGCTGCAACGAGCTCCTTGGATTCCTGCAGTAGGTAATGTTAGACAGAAATCAAGAGACTCGCTTAAATTAGCATGTGATGACTTGCACTGCTTTCAGTGTAACTAGTTAGCAACAAACCTAGGAAAGGCAGCAAGTATGTAATTAGGCTCTTACCTAAACAGAAGGCCAACAAGAGCCTCTGGCAGCAGAGCTCCACCAAGGAGACAGAAGGAGCACAGGAGACCCAAAAGATGTATGGATGGTCTGAGCCTCCACCAGATCTCTGTATCCTGCAAGGAAAATCCTCAGTGTCTCAAAATACAGCAGAGGGTCTGTAATCTACAGCTCCTATGACCTCTTTGAATTTCTGTCATGTGAGGTGGGACTGGCTCCCAGCACAGCAGATACCCCAGGGAGACACACAACACACATGATGGGGCGACGCTGATGGGACTTAAAGCTGTACTAGAAATAACCACATTATAGTGCACTGTTAACAGAAAATTGTGAATGGTCATTCCAGCAGATTGAAGAGTTAGCAGTGCATGTGAGTAACCCAGACAGGGTGTAAGGTTTCTCCTTTCTGACCAGCACTAGGGGTGAATCACAGAGCTGCTTTACTTGGCTTCAAGAGGTAGATAATTGCACTCCATCTCAAATCATTCCTTCCTACCACTGTCCACCACAGCAGAAGGCAGGGATTCTAGTGGGACTGACAGAGGAGGCCAGCAAAGTCTTTCACCTTGAAGCATTAAGTCTGAATTCTGACCCAGGCCACTTCCTACATCTTGCTGGCTCCAACTGCTGCAGTTGTTGCCCACCCTCCTCCAAAGCCTGTAGAATCAGCCCAAGCTTATACTAACCCAGCAGTCACCAACGTCTCTGAGAGACTTTCTTTCACCTCAGTGGGTATTAGAGCATAAAACCAGCTGCTCAGGCAACTCTTTTTGGTGTTCTCCATTTGATTTTTTTCATAAAATTAGTTTGGGATGTAGTTTTTTATTCCTAAGCTGGGGAATGAAAGTGATAGAATATAAGGAGAAAAGAAGTTGTTTACCTAAATAGTAGAAGAGACTTTCTGCTCTGGAGTAAATTCCTGTCTCCTTTCTTTTCCAAGGACTTAATGCAAAACATGGGCTAAACCCAGCTAATGAAATTCTATTTATCTTAATGATCCTCTGAGCACACAAGATCCTTGATGATCAAACTGAGATGACACCTGCTGCTATTAAATTCTGTTCCTCAAAACTCTGAGACAATCTCAACAGATAAATCATATAACATGGTTACCATTATGATATTAGCATAAAGCCAGACAGCCTTATGTTTACTACGTAAATAATTAGTCACCAGGCAAATCTGAAAAAAAAAAAAATAATCCCACCATCACCTTAAATTACCTGTCAAACATTTACCTCTGTTTGTCTTTTAGGGCACTTATTTTTTGCCGTGTGGTCCTGGCTCTTGATTAGTTTAACAACCCCCCTGCATTTTGACAGCAGAAGAAAAGAAGAGGTGATTATTACAGTTACTGCTCTTGCTTTGCCTTGAAAGTCCATTTTAAAGAAGGCATTAGAGAAGGCTTTCTTGTGGCTGAGAGATCAGATTACCACAATTAAAGTAAAAAGGTGTGGTGCTATTTACTCTGCATGTTATGACACATGAAAGAAAGTGATTCAGGCAAGAAAAATAATTACACATTAATTTGTGTTTGGCAACTTTATTTCATATACCTGGCCCACAGAGCTTAGATAAAATGCTGTTTTGTCCTGCATGTTCTTTGTGTAAGCTTGGAGGAGGGTTTGTGCCACTCTGCTACATTTTATGAAGAGTGTGTTTGTGTGGAGATGAGGAAATAACCTCCTGATTGTACACTGTGGCACTACCTTGGATGCATTTTTCATCATGAAGCTCCAAAGTGCCACTTAGGTTTCACTCAACTAAACAATTGTGCTGCAACCCAGAAACTCGCCCCAGGTTTGGCAAAACTATTGCAAAGTTGAGGAAAACACATAGAGCTTTTGAGTCAGTTCCTGAGCTGTGTATAAGACTTGGTGTGAATAACACCTCAGGCACATGGTGGGATTCTTGGGGTGTCCTGTGCAGGGCCAGGAGCTGGACTTTGATGATCCTTGTGGGTCTCTTCCAACTGGGGATATTCTGTGACTCTATGAACTCTGAAATTACAACTCTGGAAACACAAATTAGCTAAATTCAGACAGGTTTCTTTAAACTAGGGGGGGTAACTGCAGTGTGGTCTGTGCACAGCTCAAGAGCAAGTTCCATCTTTGCAGCTGTGCAATACGTGCAATAAATGGTGTGTGAACTTGTGTCTTGAGAAAATATCCCCTTTATTATACAAGCAATAAGGCACAGGGCAGTAAGCTCCAAAACGCCCAGGAGGGTTTCAGTGGTGTCTTAGAAATGCAGGATGTTAGAACTGTGAAGAATAGTACAGTCTGAACACGATCAACATGACTACAGTATTGCTCTCTTACTGTAAATGATTTCAGCAATAAACCCTTGACAAACTCACAGACAGTGCAGTTTCTGTGCTAGGCCAATGTTAATTTTACAAAACTGATCTCGAACTGGCATTCCTGCAGGTTTTCATAAAATGATACACGGACAAGCATATCAGGTGAGTACAACAGTCTCTTCATGAAAGAAACTGCCCTCAAAATGGAAGAAACAGCAAAAGAAGCTTCTAAAAGAAGGTCTGCCATCTTATTTTCATTTCTGTTTCCAGAGGAACTCTCTGCATAAGGTTGTGGAGTTCTGTTGAGTTCAGGACAACAAAAAGTTAATGGGGTGATGACAATAGCAGAAGATTTGGCCCTCAGGAGAATATCCTCATATCCCTGTAGTAATAACTTAGTTCAAGGAAGCAGCAGTTATTCATGACGTGAAGAGAACAAATGCATGAAATGTAAACCCACAAAGCTTCATTTTCCCACAAAGTAAGCTTTTTGCATAAATCATCATTACCCATTGAAAAGAGGCAGCTTTAATTTTAATGAAAACTTTGCTGTTCTTATATCAATATATATGTTGGACTGATTACCTGAGTATGGAATGTATTTACATTAGTAAATAAAATAAAATTTCTGAACGTACAGGGAAAATTCAGCCAATGGAATTGTGTTTGTTTCCTTATAAAAGTTTGTGGAACATTTTTTATAGAGCAGTCAAAAATGGTATCATTTATTCTGTGTGCTGATTAAAATTATATTGATTTAATTTGGCAATTATTGTCCCTTTTCTTACTGCCAACCTATTTTTGGTCTTCCAGACAAGAGACACTGATCTTTTTTACATAAGACTACAAAGCATTAATTCTAATCTGTGAGCTACAGAGTCAAGGGAATGCATGATACTCTGTAAAATGCTTTTCTTGGCATGGCACTGGGATGGCTGCATGACTTGCAACTGGCAGAGCTGTCAGGGCCTTCTGTAAACTCTCAGAGCTCCACATAATTCCGCTGACACGTTTTGCAGCGATCTGGGCACCCTGTGGCACAGGTAACACGAGAACAGCTGCACCAGGTGAAATTGGAGATTGGCAGTGTCCAGTAGCAGGTATTGAGGGCAGAGCATATGAACAGGACAAGCCCGTGGTGATCATTCCCCAGGATTTTCTCTCTGCCTCCAGCTGTTTGTGACTGAGGGGCATCGCAAGCCAGAGCCGGCGCCTGCCAAACCAAGGGCTCTCAGAACATCAAACATGCAGAAAGGCACTTTCATGTGCACCAGGAGCAGGACAAAGTGTGTTTATGAAAGGCTGCTAAATGTCCATTTTGAACCACCAGCTACTTCTAAGAAGAACAAATACAAATGTTTCTCTACAAAGATAAACACACTGCTGGTGCATCCATTTCTGAGGGTTTCTGAATGCTCTGTATTTACTGGCAGGTGTCAGCACTAAGAAACATTATTAAGGTCTGGATAGCCCTGGATCATAATGGTACGTCTGCTAGGTAGCTTCGGTTGCTTAACATTTACCTGCCCCAGGGGACTTGGAAGGTGACCAGAGTCATTGACAGGTTCATAAAGTGTAGGTGCACCCTCCAAAGGCTCAGAAATGCTTTCAAAGAGAAAATAAGTGTGGTGTTTCCATTGTGCTTCAGAAAACAAACCCTTCAGGAAGAAAAAAAAAATAATGGAAACATATGAAACGTAAATTGGATACACTGAAAGTTAATGAAAGGAAAATCTTTTTTCCATTTTAGTTAATGCCTTAAATTAGAATTTTGGTATAAAAGCTGGAAAAACAGATGGAGAGGATATATTTTTTAAAAAATAATTTGTTAGTGAATTTGAGGCCTGTGAATGAGAGTACCTAATAATAGCATTGGCCTGAGCAACCCGTAGCGTGGACTGCAGCTACTTTGATTTCTCCACTACAGTTCTACTGCACTGCAGGAACCTGTCTGTGTGTCCTGTAGCCACATCTAGCACCTTCTGCAGGTCTAATTCATCCCAAAACTGCTCCAGCTCCAGTCTTTCCAACAGTCCTGACTTGGATTACATCTTCTGTTTGTTTGTCCACTCTCCCTTGGATTCCAGCACAGTTCATTTCTGATGGTCTGTGTGTAAGTCTTTTACTTCCCCTTGCTCAATTTGATGCAGCTTGTCTTGAAAACATTATACTGTCCTTATCTTCTGATCTTCCCAGTTTTTGCCCACCTGTAGCTGTGGGCTACTCGTTGTGTCATATTATTCAGCTTTTCCACTGGTCCTCCCACTGCTTTTGGTAAAACTAATCAAATTGTAACTTCACAATTTACACTAACAAAGGTAATAAAGAAAGGTTGTATATTCTTATTTTGAAATTGCCTATTAAGTACTGTTTTTCTTAAAAAAAAAAAAGTATTCATATTTTCCATTCTACAACTTAACATGTATTTCTTCCTCTGTTTTTATCAGCCATCTTGTTTGCATAGCTGCTTCCCAAGATATTTGTCATGGCTGGCTTACAGCACACTCTGCTGATTTACAGCAGCAATTAATAATTCCATATCTGTTGGGAGGGGATGGATTTCTATCTGACAAGGATGAGTAGCAGATGATACCCACAAGTCTTAAAAATGCTGATGAGCATTTTTTCATCCAAATCAAAACATAGGGTTCATGCACGGGTGACAAGCTGGAGAGGAAGGTGTTGAGCAGGAATGGAGGGCATCAGAGAAGTCCCAGGTGGGAGTGGGACTGACATTCTGCCCTGACTCAGTGGTGTCTCTCCTTCCACCTGCTGGGCAAGATCCTCCACCCCTGTTAGTCCAGCTGGCCCCGTTGACACCCCACACTGAACTGGCTGGCCCTGCTTGAGCTCCAATGCTGCAGGTGCTGCAGGTCAGCAGCTGAGAAGCTGTGAGGAAAAGTTGTGCAATTAAATTTGCAAAGCACCAGCCCACACTCTAGACAGCCCTATCTGATTCTTTATGAGCAACCAGACAGGCACACACTATTGATTCGTAGGGAGAGGGAAGGGAAAAAATGACTAGGTTTGCTGCTTTCATTAAACTAATTCTGGGACAGAGTTTTAGTCTATATCCTTCTTCATGCACTAACTCACAAAGGAAGATTTGAGCCAAAAGGAGCTGCTCAGATTTCTCAGCAGATACCAAACAGCAGTCGAGTGAGAACAAGAGTTTGTACCAACATAAAGCAGCCAGAGACCCTTCCTTCAACCTTGCCTTTCACTGAGTACTTCTGGGTACTCAGCTTAGAGACAGCACTAATTTTCTCAGACAGTGGACTGTGAAAAGCCTGAAAGTGCAAAAGAGGCACACAGACCCCATCGATAATAATAATCATCTTATTCAGTAGTCATCCATAAATTGTTCCAGTTCCAAATACTGTTTATTCCATTGTACCTGAGTGTTCCTTGGTAACAGTAAAACTGGACATCTTAAGCTTTCCAGAACTGTCTTCATCCTGACCTTTTCTGGCATTTAACCTTCTTCAGAGCCCAGCACATTTTTGACCTTGTCCCATGTAGGTTGCATGGCTTTCCCTTCCCACTCTGATAATTCCTCTACTCTCCTCTTCCAAAGCTTTCACAGGAACACACTAAACCAAGGCTGGGGAGAAGCAGAAAAAATAACACTGAGCTAAACCTCCAAGTTCAGACTAGTTTCTATGTTTCTAAGTTTTTCAGGTGAGGGAAATATCTATCAGATGGGAACAGTCTTTGGGGTTTTTACTGTCCAGTGCTGAGCAGACAGACAATATTCAAAATGCTAAGAAGCAGCAAGCATTGTTCTGAAAAAGCATTTTCCTAGGTATTCCTAGGTACAAACTTGAAACAACTGGAGGGACCGTCAAAGGAGGAAGGGGGAAAATCTCCCTGGGTTTTATTGAATGCTTTTAGTCATTTGAACTGTTCATAAGCTGAAGGTAACTCGGATAAGGCCTGAAATGTTGGCTTTGTACACATATACAGATCCCTTTAATAACCTGGATGTACACAATTGCCTTTCAACCTAGAGAATTATATAACACTTCACATGGTTTTGCAAGGAGTGTACCAGGGAGTATTTGAAAGGATCTGAGCCAAGAAGCTGTACAGACAGCAAGGCGTCTGTGTTGCCACTACAAAGTGGATGTTAATTACCTAAAACAATACATGTAATAGGCGAAGAGAAAAATGCTCTGCATTGCCTTGCCATACCCACTCATCTAGTGCATCTCTAACTGCACAGTTATTTAGCCTGGAGGAATCATAATTAGCTGCTTCATAAATTAATAAGGGAAAGGAGGAGGGAAGGGGAAAACTACCAGTGCAAGAATGGTGGGAAACTTTAGATAGGATGTTTCTCGAAGAATGTCTTTAGCACGCATAATTGCTTCATTAAATAAAGATACATACAAATGCACAGGGATTCTCTGTCCCTCGAGAGAGAAGCGTTTGAAGGGTTGCTTGATAGGCACTGTGTGGATCTTAGTTGAAGGACACCCTGGAGGTGCCAGACAAATACCAGGTGACCGCCACCCTGTGCCCAGCATGCTGAAATCTTCCTGAAAAAGTGTTATGTGGCCAACTGTGATTCATGACCCCCTCTAACACCTTTCATCCGAGCACTCAAATAGTGTTGCAAGAAACAATTAGTGAAGTCTTGCATGGTTTGTCATGAGCAAGGTGAAGAGATTGTCCCTATTCCACAGATGGAGAAGCTGAGGCAGACAGTGACACATCTTGCTCCAAGTCACTTGGCAGGTCAGGATCAGGCCAGCTGCACTAACCACCACTGCCAAACTCCAACTGGGTATAATGAACCTATTGGAATCCCATTTACATTAGTTAATTACGAGTTCATAAAAACAATGGGTTTTATTTCCTCTATTATGCAAAGAATTTACAAGGTGGGAGAAGCATCTACCCAGTTTGCCACCAGACACCAGACCCATTTAGGTAATTAGCTGGTTCCAGGTTGGCAGTTGGATGAATTCACACATCTTCATGCACCATTGCCACAGCCTGTTTTGGAATCAAATCCTCTTATGAGTGGAAATATCTCCAAAAGCATAGGAGGGGGACACTGATCTATCTGACTAGAGGGGCTGCACCACATTCCTTTTTCTGGAATCCTTCACAGGGTTCCACACTTTTATTCTGTTAATCCACAGCAACTCATCTTGGATCCAGAGCTTGCCTTTACGGGTTGTTTCTGCATATTTTTTCCCTTAAAAGCCAGGCTTCTTGAATCACTGGGAGGTGAGGGATGTGACTTGACTGTAGTCCAACAGCAAGTCTCAATGATTCAAAGTCAGAAGTGGAATTCAGCTCCCAGGCTTCAAGGAAAATTGGGCCAAAAGGAAATTCTGCTTTTCCCATTCTACATCGGCCAACAAGCTAAAAGTTAGGCAAATAGGAAGCATGTCCCACCCTGAGCAATATGGAGAACGTGCTTTTTAAAACTGCAGCTGGTCTTTTTGGTGGTAACCAGCATTCTCCAGGAATATGGGGGATTTGAAGATAAAGGCATATGGAATATTTTCCACTTGATTTTAAAGCATCTCCTGTGTATGCTTGTTTGCATTCATCCTTACTAAACACCTTTTCATCTCCTGAGCTTCTTCCTCTTCCCTCAGTGCTGTGTTTGGGTTGTTTTTGTTTTTTTTTTTTTGCTGTTTTCAACTATCTTTGTGCTCTTCCTCCCTTTTCTCTTTCTGGCCAAAGGTCTGGCAGTTTCTCTAATGAAAACAGCTGCTTGCATGTAAAAATTATTTTTGTTTTACATTAAAGCCTTCTCTTTTTGCAGTTTTTCCCCTCTTCTTGGAGTTCCCTCACTTTCCCCAGCCTCAGTCTTCCTGCTGCCATGTAAACCCAGGACACAATCTCATGCTTTTATTTGCCCAGAGAAGTATCTTTTTTCCATGTTACTAAATTCAGAAATGCCATGTGCAGAGTAAGATTGGGATATACCATCCTGCCTGTGAGTTAAAGCTTGTGGAAAGTGAATGTCAAAATCTTATTTCAGAAAATTTCTGAAAGTCTTACCCTACGGGACTGAATTGCTGTGTCTGACTCTGCCAGGCCCCTGACTGGGTCTTCTCTCTCCCTTCACCACAGAGGAAGGCTAGAGAAAACCTTTCCATCAGGGACTGAGCTGGCAACAACAAGCCTTTCCCCTCCCACCCTTTTTCTCATTATAAATTTCCATGGCACAATAAAGCATTTTCCAACCAAGGCTGGTGCTGCACATATTGACAGAGCTAAATACATTGAGCCATTTAGATTTGGGGTTTTCTGGTTGGTTGGCTTCCTAAAACTGTTGACTTTCAATGGCAAAGTTCCCACTGACTTGTGAGGGACTTGAATTTCTCCCTGTGTGTGGTTAGAGCATCTGTGACCCTGCCTTGTGTGAAGTGTGTCATGATCAAGCTCTTAAAGGTAAGCAAGCACAAGTGACAGAAAGAAAGGAAATGTCCAAATCCTTCCCTCTATAATAATTAGTTATTAATTTCTTACAGTGCTGTAAAGCGTACATCCTTTAAAATAGGTTTTTGTTCTCTTAATTAAGTGCCGTTTTTCCATAAAGTATATGCTTCTTGCCCTGAGGATATTCAGTCTCAGGCCTTTCACCCACTACAGAAGCAGTGCAGAGAGCACTGCTTATGATAAGCACAAACTTTTTAAAGATCTATTTTGCAAGCCTGAGTGGTTCCTTTACGGCAATGATAAGTTTTCTATATAGTTTTCTGGAGTTGGAAGATCTCCTGTATTAAAAGCCTAGGAGTGGTTTAGGTCTAAGTATCTCAGATTCCTGACTTCAGGCCTCATCTTAATTTGATACATTTAACTTAATTGATTTCAATGGGCTTATGATGACTTACAGTGGGGTAGGTGGGTCAGGCCTCTCATTTCTGTTTTGATTGTGCAGTGTGATTCCATAAGCATCCAGATACATCTAGTTCTCCCTTGGCGAGCATGAGTTATTCACTGGGTGGTGAGAATGGGAGGTCTAGTCTTCTTCTGGCATTTCCTGCATGCACAAAGTGAGATCAGATGCCATGGCATTGCACTTCTACAAAGGGCTCACCATCAGGGCAAGACAAATGAAAAACCAAGATACGTGTGGGACACTCCCCCAGGATCACCAGAGGACAAGAAATGACCTTTCACCAGCTGTCCTGTAGCCATTCCTTCATCCACTCTTCCTAGTGGTGCAGGTTTTTGCTGGTCCAGGGAGGAGATGGGGATAGCCCTGACCACGTCCTCCTGATGTAACTCCCTCAGTGAATGTGTCAGTTCAGTTCTCTAGGGATAAGAATAATCAAACGGAGAAGGGTGCCATCACCACGAACTACATCTTAATATTAATTCTGGAGCCTACATACATGAGGAATTCCTTTCACTCTCCAGCAGTGGTCAGGATTTCAGACTCCTTTAGCTGTGGTGTGTGATGGCCTCAAAACTCAAGTACAGATGCAGCAGCTGCCAGTTTTGCCTCCAAAGTCAGTAGCAGAGTCATAGCTCTTTATTCAATAGCATCCCAAGTACCTGAGCAGCACTGACTTTATCACCTCAAAAATTACCCAGCAGGCAAAGCCTCTCTCAAATATATTGGAATGAATTTCAGGAACTACAAACCGTGGACATATTGGACTCAGTTAAAACCAAAGCATTTCACACATGCAAGCACAAGAGTAATTAACTCTTTAAAGTACCAAGTTCTAGTGTGTCTAGCAATTAAGCTGCTCTCAAGTCAGCCATATATAAGCATGGATTTTTCCCTGATTAAACTGGCCCTGAAATCAGGCAACTGGGATTTAATTGCAGTTGGGGTTTTCAGTGTAGCCCCTCTGTGCTTCCCCCTTCCTTTCTTCAGAAGCCTGCTCTGCCAGAGCCTTGCTCCCTGCTGCTGCAGAATGAACATAATGCAGAGGCAAAACATGGTGCGAGGTTCTTCTTCCTCTGGTGTTTGCCTGAGGACATAAAATCATGTAATGTTCAGGTTTGGGACATCCCAAAAGACTCCTGCAGAGGTTGTTGATGAATCAGGCAGACATAGGAGGGACTGAGACCACAGCAAGGAGTTCTGCATTTAGGGCATTTGATTCAAGGGGGCATTAATCCTTCTGTACAGCCAAAGGGAAAGGGCTACCATTGTTCTACAATATTCCTCATGCTTTTTGATAGCCTACCATGGGGCAGAAGAACTGTGTGCACTGCATTCATTTAGAGAATGTGCTGGAGAGCAGGCAAGGGCCCTCCCAGGACAGCTGTGCTATCAGCCCAAATGTCAAATGTCTCTTTGCACCCTGTAGAAGGTCTTGCTGCCTTTAAGATCAGAAAAAATAGCGCTCTCTGCATTTCTCAGTTGCCTCTGCCTCAGTACTTTAAATCACTTGACAGAGCTGCTGGAGGAGTCTTCAAGCTCCCCCTTCCCAGTAAATGTATGCCCTGCACTGCTGACGCACCACAAAGTTAATTGACTTAATTTAAGTCACACCACATCGTTGGCAGAGCTGTAAAAGGAACCTGGGAGACCTGGGGAGGGAACCTTTCCTAAGTCTGGGGGGTTTTTAGAGCCACGCTGTCAGCCAGGAGGCAGATTTCATCAGCACAGGAGTGTCACTGGACTCTGCTAATAAACAGCTTTATGCATCTCCTTTATGAGATACAGTATATGAGAGAACTACAAATAGAGCTGAAAAGCTTGTTGGGGAGAGGATTTCAGTAAAGCCAAGTGGCAGATTTGGTATAGGGTGATCAGACTGCAAAACAATGTTTTTGCCCCAAATGAGTCCAGAACTGCAGCACTCAATTTTCCAATTCACAGTTAAGGGCTCTTTGTCCCTCCCCAGTACAATGTTACATTACTGAGTTTTGTCTTAAAACTCAGATAAGTCAGTAGAAAAACAGAATGGGAGAGCTGAAAAAGAGAACTGATGAGTCTTTCCTTGCAGAGAATAGAAACCTCTGTTCTAGTAAAATTTCTTGTAAAGAAAGGAAAATAAAAAAGTGGAATTGCAGGGCTTGAGAAGGCAAACTTAAATCTTAATCAAGACCTGAGCAAGCAGGACTTGAAAGACAGTTTGTTTCTTTTATTTTTTTTCTTTTTTTCCCTCCTGGAGGGATCTTGGGTAAATAAAGCCTGGCACAAACCCTCCTACCTTAGAAACTTGTTCTGAAGAAAGATGAAATCAACACGTTGAGGTGCTCTTTACATACAAATTAGTCAAATTAGCTGAACCAGAAGCAATAGATAATCATACAGCTCCAAATGTCATTTGTGGCCTCTTGTGCCAGCCATGTGACACCTGTCTTTGACATCATTCAGCAGCCTCACACAAGGCTCTGAAGGGGAAATTAATTTCCTTTCTTTCCTTTCTCTGGCCCAGGAAACTCTGTCCTCTTTTTTTTCTTATTCTTTTTTTTTTTTTTTCCCTGTCGCCAAGATTTCTGACTCACGGCACATGGAGATGGTATTAGTCACAAGCTATTTCCTGTTTTCCAGATAACCTCACAGGCTGGGGCTTCATGGTCAACAGCACAACCAGGTGGAGTGCAAGATAGATGAGAACCAAGCGCTGGCAGTTGCCAGGCAGGCATAAAATCTGCACATAACTGATTGTTTATCCTCACAGGCATCTTTTTTTTTATTGTTGTTGTTGTTGTTTTCTACAAAGAAAGGGCATTATTTTTAATTTATTTATATTCATATATTTGTCTCCCATGAGTTCTCCCAGACCCAACACACCAAACATGCCTTTACTTGTCCTGCTCTCAGTACAGATTTGATCAGTAGATTTTCAAGGTGAAGCTCTTGCCTTATTGCAAACCTCTCAAGTGAGAGGGCCATGCCAGACAGAACTGGGAATGGTTCAAAATAATTTGCTGCAACAAAAGCACCAGCCTTTTCCCTGTCCCACCATCTTCTTATGCAAATGCCAGCACAGAGGGGAGACAGATCCCAGCTCAAGGAGTTCTATTGTCCTGACTGCTTCAGCTCATGTGTGGATGTGCCTTTAGCTATTGCCAACTGAAAAAAAAAGCAGATACATTTGATGCCAGTTCAACAGGCAGAAAGCAGAGGATTACATCTGTATCACCAAGGAACCTGCCTGGTTCAGACAGACCCCCTGGAAAGCGCAGCAGTCAGAATTGCCCTAAAATGCATCCCATACAGAATTTTATGGATGCCACATGAAGGGTGGTCACTGAAGTGACTGGATCAGCTCACCTCCACCTCTCTTCTGCTGCACTGTCCTGCTCTCTACTCAGTTCTGACATTGTGTGCTGAGCAGTTCAGTACCAGCCAAGGCTGACAGTGCCAGAGGGGTGTGGTCACACCTTGGGCAGGCTCCCCTGCTGACCCAGGCAGGTGTGCACAGCCTGTACTGAAACTCAGAGTGTCACAATTTACCAATTACAATGATAGCAAAATTAGAGCTCACTCGAGAATGTTGCTGTAATGGTACATCTGAATTGCACTATGAGCTGTCCTTAGGAGTGAGGGACCTATGTTGGCCCTGATTTATTACTGTGAATGTTGATATGGTAGCACTTTTTTTCCAAAATACCCTAATTTTCAGGTGTTCTGGAAGGTGCGTCCCCACCCTTGGTAATGCAGCTGGGGGGATGAAAATGGTTGCTGTTTTAAAGCAAGTTGTAGCATTAAGCAACTACCTTGGATAAAAAGACAACAAGACTTTACCTAAAAGGAACTGCAGGAGATATGAAGGCAGAAGGCAATTATGCAAATTGCAATTGGAGCAGGATTACTCAGGCTTGAGCCATTTACTTTAGCAAAGCGTGCCGTGGGTTTTAATGGATGAGTGTGCTGGAGGAGTGGGGCAGCCATTCCCGGGATTTGCCACTGACTGTACCTGGGAGATGCAACTGCTGGGAGCACAGGAGCCTCAGTGCCACAGAGAGTGTGAATAATCACCAGCTCAGCCTCCACTGGGCAGAACAGCATCAGTCCCTCGGGTGCCTGTGGTCCCCACCCTCTTCTTCTTCATCAGCATGGCAAAGGGACTGAAGGACAAAGGACACTTTGGCTGAGCTTGCAGGACAAGAAACCCTATGGCAAGAAGGAAAAAGAAAACCAAATGCACTGCTGCTAAGCCAGCCAGGACTTGGCTTAGTTGTTTGGAAGGAAGGTCTCAGAGTGTTTTCATGGCTGTGCCCAGGGAGATTTAAAGGGCTTTGCAACCACTCAACTTTATCCAAATGCAAATGTGCTGCTGTATGTAGAGAAATAGGCTACACTGGAAACCTGGTTTCTTACCAGAAGGAAAACACATGTGATTGTCATCTCTGGATGTTGTTTTTGGTATAACTGATCCAGTATTCTCGGATCTGCTAACTTAGGGATTCAATCATGCTGATGAACTCTCTTCCCACACGTTTCTGGGTTTTGTAGGGAAAAAGAAAAAAAAATCAATAAAAGGTGACTTCAGAACTACCTTAAGGTAGAAGGAATGGATAGCAACTCCTTAGGCTCATAAATGTGAGCTAATATGTGCTGAAAGTAATTGTTATCATCATATGTGGTTAGAATTAGTCACCAGCAAAACTTGCTTAAAACAAAACATTACATCCTAGTCCATTGCTGAAATGCTCTTGCTACTGTGAAAAGTGCAGGATAAAAGAGCAAGTACAGGAAAAAACTTCCTCAGTGGTTTGGCTTTTTTGGGGTCAATGCTAACTGAGCGGAGAATTTCACACTGAGGCATGAGTAAAGGTCAATGAAACTTCAGCTTCTGACCTTAACTGAAAGTAGGAAAAACAGAATGAAGATTTCCAAATCTCAAAATGCTGATGGCAATTGGGCTATTCAAGCCAACTTTTACTGCCTCCATGAGCTGCGCTTTTGTGCTTTAAATCATTTTCCAGAATCACAGAATCATAGAATCATTTGGGTTGGAAAAAAAACCTTTAAGATCACTCAGTAAGATCATCGTGTCCAAGTGTTAACCCAGCACTGCCAAGCCCACCACGAAACCATGTTTCTAAATGCCACATCCACACGTCTTTAAAATAACCTCCAGGAATGGCGTTAACTTTCCCGGGGCAGCCTGTTACAGTTCTTGACAACCCTTTCTGTGAAGAAATTTTCCCTAGTATCCAATCTAAACCTCCCCTGGCATACATTGCAGCCATTTCCTCTTGTCCTGTCCCTTGTTCCCTGGGAACAGGGGAACTTTCCTAAGTACTTTTGCTGTAAAAAAGTGATTTGCACATAATCAAAGCCTCTTAAACACGTAGACTGGCTTCCCTAAGGAGACTCCTTAAACAAACTGGTTTCATACCCTGTTCAGCAATGAACAAGTCAAACCCCCAAATGATGAATTTGGTGTAACATGAATATTGACAGAGACTCTGCTAATTATGTATGGATGCATGTCATCTGGGATTTTAAGAAAACAAAACCCCACCGCAAACACGGTGCCCCTCAGTCCTCTCCTGACAGAAAGTTTTGTCCTAAATGAGGAACACTTCCCCAGCTTATTTAATGACTCCCACACAACCAAGGAAAATCGTTGAGGTTTTGTGATAACTTTCCTCATGGTGTTCCCTCCAGTGAAACCCAGTGTTTACAGTCTGAGGAGCTGGCACCAGTTTTTTTCTCTGGTGTCCCCCTGCAATTTCAGCAGCTACAGTTCTGTCGAAATGGAAGCACACCACTGTAGTCAGCGAGGGTAAAAAAGGGGTCAGAGAAAGGCAGATAAAACCTGCTTCTTAACTAGCCCAAGGAAAATTGAGACCCCTTGGGAAAGATTCTCAAATCTCTGAACGCTGCCTGTGACACTCTGGTTGTGGCAAAAGTCTTCCTAAACTCACAAAGCCACTCAGAGCTCAGCAAGTAAAACAACAGGGTCAGTGTGATGGATAATTTCAGAGTGGTGGTAACGCTGTTGGTTTTGAAGGTAGTAATTTGAAGTTGTACATTGCAGTTATATAAGTGAGAAAAATGCTATTCTCCCTCCCCATAAATAATCTTTTGATATGTGGGGTTAGGGTGGTGTAGCCCTAAATCTCTGTGAATGTAGTTGTAATTCCTGTTTAATAAAACTCCAAAGGTGATCTTGTTTTATCAGCCTATCATCTGTAATTAAGGCATTTAATATTCAAACTCTTTGATGTCATGTCATCTTTGAAACATAAATAAGAAGTTTGTCTCCATCGTAGAAATTAAGATAAATGATTGGAAGGGTAAGTCCCCAGAGATACTTTTAAAAGCTATTTGGATATTTTAATAGCTACCAAAAAAAAAAAAAAAAAGTAACAACACTGATATTAAAAAACACCTTGGAAGAAAGCTTTAAACAATCTTATAGGAAGTGAGCAAAACAATTACATCTTAGCAGATAAACCTGGACACAGGAAGGTGTACTACTGTTTGTTGTTGGGTTTTTTGGTCCAGGCGATTTGTTTGCAGTGAGAATCTCAAAGCACTGAAATTAATTCCCAGTCACCCTCCCTGTTGCTATCAGTTAGCAAAACAAGTCCTGGCACCCTGTGAAGCTGTGCTGAGGGCCTGATGCTGTGAGATACAGAGACACCTCGTGTTACACAGCTTTTTTTGCCTCAATATTTAATAAGAAAATCAGTGGGAACGTGGCAATCATCTGGTGGAGTGTCTGCCCCATATGCGGGGTTTGGATGAAACTCCAAACTGGATGTCTGCAAAAAAAGGGACCTTCTCAGTCCAAGGTTGGGCAGAGCCATGGGTTAGGTGTGACATCAGTCTGCCACTTAATCTGTGGGGAGCAGCGCTTTGGGGAATGCCTTCCTCAACCCTTTTTGTCTCCTCACTGCACCAGTGGAGTAACTCTTACCTAGGTCAAACAAGAAATCTTTATCAGAAGACCTGGGGCTGCAGACCTCACTCTACTTCCTAATCTTATGGCTTAGCCACACGATCATCCTTCACTCCCACTCAGAGGCACTAAAGGATGTGCAATTTTTTTCTGCCATCACTCTTCCCTTCAAACTCATCAGAAACCTCTCTCTCGTTCTTCTGGCATGAGGCCCACTTCCACTCTCTTTATCCCTCTGCCGGTATCCCTGGATCTCAGCCAGCTTAGATGTGAGCTCTCCTTTTCTCTGCTTATAATTAGAATGTGCACACATTGAAGTTTGTTTTATTCCCAAGGTCTTATTGGTGGGTTAGAGGGAGCAGTGTGTAGGAGGGCAATCGCACAAATCCTGTTATTTGTAGGTTCTGAGTGGTGCGTGGGAGGAAGATACAGAAATCCCATCAGTCATTAAGATTTTAGAACAGATTCTTTAGGCAAGACTTTGAAAATCTCTTCCTGGCTGCCTGCTCTGCTGATATCTAGGTCTTCCATTGCCCCACTACTCCATGGCCAGTCAGACTTGTATGAATGACCCAGCACCTTTCCTCTTCCTCCACTGCAGCACAGACTTCCTTTTATTTCTGAAGCATTCATCTAAATTAGCAAAAATTTGCCACCATTATTATTTACTAGGAAAAACTGAAGCAGGAACACTTGTGTTAAGGCCTTGCTTTGAGCTCTGCAACAAGACCGTGGTCAGACCTTCTTTCAATCCTGATTGCTGCTTTCTGGCTAATTTTTCCTGCCCCAAGCTTTTAATTTCCAGATCTACACTAGAAAAGTTTCCAGTAGTAAACTGGTTTTTGGAGTTAAAGGTAAAAAAAACAGTACTAGAACCTCTCACCCTATGAGGATCTATCCTCTTTTAGATGTTTTAAAGTACTTGACTAAATTTTTACCTGAGTATGCACTCTCCTCTCCTGAACACAAGCCAGCGTGATTGATTTAAGTATTAGCACTGTTAATCACAGAAGACCAAGGCATGATCTCGCTGAAGTTCATACAGGAGCTCTGAACAGTAAATACATGAGAAAGAACAGGTCAAGTGCCAAAGAGATGACTAGACCCTGCCCTGAAGTGATTATATTCCAAAGGCACAAGTGAAGAGAAAAAAAGCTAGGCAAGACAGAACACATACAGAGTGGGAAGTGGGTATTCAGGCTTGCATGTTTCTTGAAATAGGTGGGGTGTCAATGGCAGTTTGCTAAAAACAGTATGGGAGCTTAGCTCATAGTAGCTCTACTTTTGGCAGGCCATGAGGTGGGGCCAGGAAAGGCTGCCAAGGTGTGTGGATAAAGGAGACACAAGCATTGGTGAATGATGTTTGGGCAAAATTGTAACTGAGAGGCAGATATTCCATTTGCTTCAATCTCATTTTGACACCTGCTTCTTCCTGGACTGGATTAAGCTCCACTTGCTGCATTAGGTAAAGCTGTCCAGTTATCTACAAGTCTGGTTTTAATATGCCATCTTTGTCAGCTTTTCACTGCCAGTTGTCTGAGGAAGTTTTTTGGGTCTGTAATTGATTGGACCAGCTCATACCTTGGCATTTTCAGCCCTTTCTGTCTTGACTGGTGGCCCCTGGGACTTGGGTGGCTCAAGGGAACGCCCGGTGAAAGCTCTGCCAGTGATGGAGACTGTTCTGCTAAATGTGATGTGTTTCACATTAAGCACCAGATGACTTTTCCATATTTTTTAGTAGCTCCTCTAAAGTGGGGATTAAAATCCCCAAACACACAACTCCAGAGGCCCATCTCAGCAGACTCATCAAGCTCGAGAAACCCATCCTGTGCCGCAGAGAACGACGTGTGGGTGGCAGCTGAGTTACCAGTGTCTGCTCCATTTGTTTAAACAATTGCTGCGTGGCTGGTTTCGGATTTACAAGTATTTAGGAAGTTTTGAGATTCCCAGACTAGAAATGCTGGCATCTGCTCCACCCTGTGCAGACTTGAAGCTGTCATTTCACAGTGCATCCAGTGGCTCAGGTGGGGAACACGGTTCCTGTTGTTCTGCTCCTTGGATGTTTTTTTCCTGTGAGATGAAGAATCCTTTAGATATGGACTCTTTCATGCTATGCTTCATCCACTTGAACCTTTCCTTCCCAGACTTAAGGCATATAAGAAAAAACCCAGATGTCTCAGGAATAAAAAAAAAAAAAAAAAAAAAAAAAAAAAAAGCCCCCAAACCCCTAGCTTTACATGCACTTGGATCTTTCATTTTATAAAAACAGTCAAGCCACAACCACAAGATTTCACAGATAAGAGAAAAAATGTGGATTGTACTTAATTCAATATTATAAAGAAATGCTCTTACAGGGAGACTGCAAGCTGAGCCAAAGCCAGACCAAGACTGCTGACTGATCTGAAAAATGTGAATATTATTCACACTGGGACACCACATCTCATAATGCTCCATGTGTGCTATAGTATATAATTATGAAATGTTTGCATTAAGTAACTTGGGTGCCTAAATACAGATGTTCCTTATTGACATTAATTGGACTTGACATATCTTTGGCCTGCTTTATAACAGTCACCAAAGCATGCATTTCCACTTTACCGTACATATTCTAAAGGAGCTCTGTTCCATATCGAGCTTAT